>NC_137823.1:53529981-54129981 GCF_963921795.1 Nannobrachium achirus
CCCCCCCCCCTCTCAATTACGCTTTCTTGTAATTAAAAGAGGGCGAGGGGCAAAAGGCTCTGATGTATTGAAGGTCGTCGCCACAGAATCAAAACATTTATCCTCAGAGGAGGAAGTGTCAAGCTGATTTAGTTTTAAGGCCCCTGCAGTACTCACTTCATGTGTACTTTGTGTGCGTGCATGTTTCCAGTTTACATTTACTCAAGTACTGTGCTTTTCTTGAGTAATTCCAATTGTCTATATTTTTACTTCTACTCCACTACATCTCAGAGGCAAATATTGTACTTTTACACCACTACATTTATTTTAAAACTTTAGTTCTTTGTAGATTTCGATTATTATTACAAAACATACATGAACAACTTACTTAAACTTACTGCTATTTAAAAAAAAATGTGTATAGGCCTACATTTGAAAACTTGAAACGGGACATTCTGCACAATGAGTACTTTTACGTTTGGTACTTTAAATACATTTGGAAGCCAATACCTCTGTACTTTTACTCAAGTACATTTTGAATTCCTGACTTTTACTTGTAAGGCTGCGCCCACACCAAAGTACCTATGAGAGTGGAATCCGCGTTCCACCAATGCATTTCAATGGGAAGGGGCGTTTTCATGTCAGGAGAGGATATTATATCTGCACACCGCGCCGACCTTGCGTTTATGATGGAGCAAATAAATTCTCCTCGCAGATTCTGGTTTCCCCCCCTCTGTCCAATCGGGTGAGTTGAAGGCTGAATGGGGAGGGTTCTGGAAGTGACTGATAGGCACGGCACTGGCTTTGGGACAGAATGAGCTCGCTGCGTTTTTAGTCAGCCGCGCACCAGAAGAGTTTATCCAGTGGCGACCATATTTTGGTGTGTGTGCACCCAAACAGAGTTACATTGCAGTATTGATACGTTGACTTAAGTAAAGAAACAGGAGTACGTTGTTCCACCACTGCGTGTCTCTGTGTGTCCTCACCAGGCATGAACAACCGCGAGGTGCTGGAGCAGGTGGAGCGTGGCTACAGGATGCCCTGCCCTCAGGACTGCCCCATCTCACTGCACGAGCTGATGGTGCAGTGCTGGAAGAAGGATGCCGAGGAGAGGCCCACCTTCGAGTACCTCCAGGCCTTCTTGGAGGACTACTTCACCGCCACCGAACCTCAATACCAGCCCGGGGACAACCTCTAAAAAAAACAAGAAACCCTGTCTGGGGCTAGTCGGGGCCATAACTACTGTAGGCCCTGGCTACAGTTTGAGCTGGGAACAGGACTGGCTTAAAAGAAAAATGTAAAAATAAAGTAAAAACCAACCCAGAGCTGTGAGAGGTCTGGAGCCTCCCCAGCCGACTGTCTAGCCTCCTCCCTCTTGGGGAACTGTACAGCTTCTTCGGCTCAAAACGAGCATTTTGAGTTCTCCTCTCCCGTTCAACCCCCGAGCAACCCACCAACCCGCCGTGGCCGATCCCCGATATAGACTGAGAGAATGCGCTGGGTGGCGGTCGAGGTTGGACCCAAACGGGCGGGGGTTGGAACAGTGCGATGGACCGATGGAGGTGTGGGTCAGTTGATTTGGGGTTGTGGTAATGCAATGAAATGCCTGTAGTCAATGTAAATAAGAAAAAGTCCATTGATTTTGTTTTATTTTGTATTGTTCGTCTGTTTGCTTTTGTTAAAAGAAAATAGTTTGGCTTGTTTTTTCCCCCGCACACAAATAATGATAATAATAATGATGATGATGATGAAGGTAAGGATGGTTATTATGATAAAGTGAATGAATGAGAAGGGCCACTGCAGAAGGTTACCTGCGTTGTAATGGGCACCGGCAACTCGTTATTGTATTATAGCTCTTTTATTAAGTTCTAGAGATTTAATTGGGAACCTCTATATATATTTTTTGGTTTACGTTTCCCAGTTTTTATAAGAAAAACAAATTCACCCCAAGCTCATTGACCGTTGTTAACACGGTAACCATTCCTCTCTAATGTCATGCACCCGGGTGGACTGTAATTCTTCAACTTTTGTTCTTTAATATTATTATTTGTATTAAAAGAAAGACCTCTTCAGGTAAGTATTCCACCTCTCCCGAACACAGCTTTTGTTATGCTTCTCTTCAAACGGAACAAGGCATTTCTCTACAGTTCTAGATGTCAGACTACCGCAGTCTGGAAGAAAAAAAGGTTGATTTTATGTATGCTACCTTCTTCAAGAAATTAAGACAAACCTGTTGAGAACAATACTTTTAAACATATCTCTCCTCGTCTCTTTGCTTAAAGGTTTAAAAGCATTGGAGAAAAAAAAGAGAAAAAGGCAAGATAATGTCCTTCCACACAGTATTGTTTCAACGGGACCTTGCAGTTTATTTTAAAATAATAGAGATAATATATTTATATATATTGTCTCATTTGACCTTGGCATGTCAGGTTTCATTATAGCAGTTATTTTAAGACGCTGGTTCTCAAAGTGGGGTCCAGGGACCCTCCAGGGGTCCAGCAACATTATTCATATTTTGGAACCAAATGGTCTGTAAATCTGAGTGTAAAAATGGAGCCAAACGGAGACTTAACAGGTCCATTTGGTTCCATTTGTACACTCTCAAGGGTTATGGGGGTCCGTGGCCAAATGCACACCAAAACCGGGGGTCCTTGAAGTTGAACATTTTGAGAACCACTGTTCTAAGATCATCTCATCCTGGTTTTAACCTTCATCGTGTAGCCGTGAAGGAATGAAGTACAGTATGTCGCTCTGTGGAATAGGACCTTTAAACCTGTCTTATCCACCTCAGCAGTCAGCACACTTAATACATAAAATATACACAGATTTACACATACATACATGCATACAGTACACCTTTCAAAGCCCCAGGCACAACTGCACTTGTGTGCAAACAGACATCATACTTGAATGTGCATGCACACATTCTTATGAGTGCATATTCTGTAGCATATCGTCGTTGTCGGGTGGAAACCTCGTATCTCCAAGTTTAAAATTTGTACGTTCTTTCGCAAAGTAAAGCCCTGCTTCATCATACAAGGCCGTCGGACAAAAGTAGTGAAAACAGCAGATCTACAAACACACAACGCCTCGCGGTGCGAGGCGTTGTGTGCGAGGCTTGTAGATCGTCTGTTTTCACTAGTTTAAATCCTTTTTAAAATGATAAATGCAAAACAAACGGTTTTGGACATACAAGGTTTCCACCTGACAACGACGATATGCACTCCTAAAAAACTCATACTGTATACATTACACACACACATACTGTAGTCATGCATGCACGCACGCACACACACACACACACACACACTGAGCCAGTGGGCACAGCATCCCTGCCTTCTTATGGGGCTGTTAAGTATGACATCATTTTGTAGGCAGAGGAGAATTTCTGCCCCCAGTTTCTGTGAATCTTTTTACTATTTTTACTATTTACACATTTTTCTTCTCTTTGTTGTTGAAAGGAAAGTGTTAGAATTATACTTTAGTCATTATTTTTGTCTCGGATCTGTTGAAAATAGCGAGGGAAAGAAAATGCTCTGGGGGCAGATTCTCCTCTGCCTACAAAATGATGTCACGGCTTAAAAGCCCCATACCTTCTGAACCTCTCTCTCCATTTTCTCAGCTTATAATTCTAATTTTTATGTTTTACTGACAAGGCCTATTATTCTATAATAAGTATTTTGAGTCTTGAGTTTTCACAGAGTATGTTTTTATTTAACCTTTTATTATTATTATTAAGTAATAGATCTTTAAAGAGTTGCATCGTGTACTGTAACTCCAGGGGTGGTTTTGGGGTCAATGCACTTTCAGTCTCCTCAGATTCTAAATGTAATCTAAAGCCCTCCGTTCGTTCACCTAATGATGATGGGACCTTCAATCTCCACTATTGCTCATATTGACTCCATAGAAGAACATTTTGATGAGGTTTTTACATTACAAGGACCATATTGCAGTGCATTAGCCTGTGCATTAACCTATGGGTAAAGTACATATGGTAATGGGCTCAGTATGGCACTCACTATACTACAATGTAGTAACTACTGTAGCTGAAGCTGTTAGTACTTCCAGGGGCGTCACACCAAATTCTGGGCCCTGGGTACAAGGATTCACTGCGGGCCCCCCATGAATGTTAACTATTGAAAAATAGCAGATATACAAGCTCCCAGCGCGGCACCGAGTGCCGCGCTGCGAGCTTGTAGATCTGCTATTATTTTTGAAAAATCGTGAAAATGTGTGCCAAGAAACCTATGTTTTCATGTCAGTGATGCTCAAACCTTTTCATGAGAAGGACCCCCCCCATCTCAAAATATTTAGTTCCAGGGACCCCCCAGAAGCAAAATTTGAGTTACAAATGTTCACTTAAAAAATACATATATTCAAAGATTTGCGCACATTTTCACGACTTTTCAAAAATGGCAGATCTACAAGCTCGCAGCGTGGCACTCGGTGCTGCGCTGTGAGCTTGTATATCTGCTATTTTTCAATAGCTAAAGTTACTAGGGCCCCTCCACCTTGGGCCCTGGTAACTCAGTCCCACTTTCCTACCCCTTGTGACGCCCCTGAGTACTTCCTGAAAATGGCATTGTGTTCTGAGCATCACATCATATTAAGTGCCAATATTGCATTATTGTGCACCTTTATTATTATTATTATTATTAATCCTTACATAGGCTTTTACCCATACTATTCCCTAATGCAGTGTTTCTCAAACTTTCAAATGTCAAGCTCTCTCCTTAACTCTTGACAGTGTACAAATGGAACCAAATGGACCCGTTAGGGTTCATTTGGTTCCATTTGTACACGGTCAGAGTTAACAGACTTAGTAAGGTAAAGTTAGCCGAAAGTTAAACCAATCTAAATCAATATCTTTCTTCACAAATGTGTTCATAAAGGTGTCAACTATCACCTCTGAACTTTCTCAATCACAACTCCCTTGGGGGACTTTGTGGGAGCCAATCAAAGTTGGGGGTATCCCGTGGGCCTGGGATTAAAGGGGGAAAAATAAAAAATGGCCAATATGAGCGTATGAGGTGTGTAATTAGGGTATTTTGGGGCTGCTGAATCCATTCCAACCATTAGTTATCAGTAAGAATGACTCCTTGGCCATAAAATAGGCCACAACAAACTACCTTTTTGTGTCCACAAGACATAATATTGGCAATAAAAAAAATGGTTGGAGTAGGGTTTGAATTCATGAAAACTATTCAAGATCAGGTGGGTAAGCGGACTAAGCGCACATCATGACACACATGATAACATGATACAATCTGACAAGGAACACTCAAAAGGGTTTAAGCATAGGGACTAACAGGACACAGGTGAACTCGAATTACATGATTGGCTAAGCCTTAGCCAATTAGGCCTATTTTATGGCCAAGGAGTCATTTAAACTGAAAACTAATGGTTGGAATGGATTCAGCAGCCCAAAAATACCCTAATTACACACCCCATATGCTCATATTAGCATTTTTTTCATTTTATCCCCTTTAATCCCAGGCCCAGGTATCCCGATACCCCCAACTTTGATTGGTTCCCACAAAGTTCTCCAAGGGCGTTGTGATAGAGAAAGTTCAGAGGTGATAGTATACACCTTTATGAACACATTTGTGAAGAAAGATATTGATTTAGATTTAGTTCCCAGATTGGTTTACCTTACTAACTTGTATGGGTCCATTTAGACCCCCCTAAAGGAACCCACAGAGTCCCTGGAATCCACTTTGAGAATCACTGCCCTAATGCCTATATAAATACACTGTAGGATGGCCATTTAATGTAAAACGTTGTCAAAAGAGTTTCTCACGTCTTGCTGACTCGGTTCAGTCGAAAGTGAATTGAGTCCAACCCTGGATCCTATAGTTCTGAATGGTCTTATGCTAAGGGGTATAGCACTGGATCCTATAGTTCTGAATGGTCTTATGCTAAGGGGTATAGCACTGGATCCTATAGTTCTGAATGGTCTTATGCTAAGGGGTATAGCACTGGATCCTATAGTTCTGAATGGTCTTATGCTAAGGGGTATAGCACTGGATCCTATAGTTCTGAATGGTCTTATGCTAAGGGGATCCTATAGTTCTGAATGGTCTTATGCTAAGGGGTATAGCACTGGATCCTATAGTTCTGAATGGTCTCATGCTAAGGGGATCCTATAGTTCTGAATGGTCTTATGCTAAGGGGATCCTATAGTTCTGAATGGTCTTATGCTAAGAGTCCAACCCTGGATCCTATAGTTCTGAATGGTCTTATGCTAAGGGGTATAGCACTCGTTTTCTTCCGTTGTACGGCTAAATGGTTTTTAAGTGTCGGTAACCTCCCGTTTATTATAACTTTAATTTCCATTTTTTTAACATTACCGTTTTGTTAATTCGGTGACTTGCCGTTTGGAATTTAAAAAAAACAATAAAACATTTTACACTCTTTCCAAGACACTTATTTCCTCAATTTCTTCTGTAGATGTTCTCCTGTGTGTGTATACGGGTGCACATTATTGTGTATCATTATTTTATGCTTTAACTATTAAAAAACAGCAGATATACAAGCTCACAGCGCGGCACCGAGTGCCGCGCTGCGAGCCTGTAGATCTGCTATTTTTGAAAAATCTTGAAAATTTGAATTTTTACCCGATTCTATAAGTGTCTTTTGAATCCTTCTAATGTTGTTTTTTTTTTGAAAAACCTATGTTTCTATGTCAGCAATCTGGCCAGCCATCGTCAAAGAAAAGGTCCTTTTCACTTAACTGAAGCTCAGTTGGTCTATTCTTGAGAGACTACTATGTCAGCGGTTCTCAAACCTTTTCATGTGAAGGACCCTCAAACTGATATTTATTTGGCCACAGACGCACATCTCAAAATATTTAGTTCCAGGGACCACCCAGAAGCTAAATTTGAGTTACAAACGTTCGCTTTGAAAATACATGTATATTCAAAGATTTGCACATATTTTCACGACTTTTTCCAAAAATAGCAGATCTACAAGCTCGCAGCGCGGCACTCGGTGCCACGCTGTGAGCTTGTATATCTGCTATTTTTCACTGGTTAAAGCATTCAATAATTCTAGGCCTAAATGGGTTGACGGGTGAGTATGGCTACTGAACTAATGTAAGCTTACCGCAGTAATAAATATGGCAGTGGTTCCCAACATTTCTCAAGGCCCACTTGAAAGTCTGGAAAATGTTCACAGCCCACCCATCTGAGCAGCAGCCACCAAGTGGTCAGGTGAGTGGACCTTATTTTCAGTGCATGTGTGACGGAGAGAGTCGCAGCCCCAGCCTTGAAGCGTCAAAAGCATAGTATCTCCCCCGGACCAAAGAGATGTCTCTTTGGTCTAGTGGTTAAGATATTGGACTTTCGCGTGGGAGATCCAGGTACGAAGCCTGGTGGGGAGATTCGGATCACCTCGTTACATTGGTGCCGTGACCCGGATCCGGGCTTCCCCGTAGGAGGAGGTCAAAGGGGGCTGAGTGTGACGGAGAGAGTCGCAGCCCCAGCCTTGAAGCCTCAAAAGTCTAGTATCTCCCTCGGTCTCTTTAGTCTAGTGGTTAAGATATTGGACTTTCGCGTGGGAGACCTGAGTACGAAGCCGGGTGGGGAGATTCGGAACACCTCCGTTTCACATGTTTATTTTTCAATTACATTTTTCAAATCCGCCTTCGATAAACGGAACTAACAGTGGAGTAGAGGCCTACTTCCTATTTATCGGTATCACAATGAAAACCAATTTTTCAAGGATTTAAAGGAAAAAAATAAGATGCAATTTTTTTAAAATTATGGTTTTGAATATTGATGTTATATTATCATTTAAATGTTACAGTTTTGCCAATTATTTGGTCTTGCAATATCCTTACAGCCCACTAGTGGGCCCCAGCCTGCAGCTTGGGAATCACTGGTATACATTACACATAGACATAGCATGTGCTTGTGCACATGTGAGTTTAATTTCAAGTTTTACTTGATCATACTACAGCACAGTGTCACGTAAAAGCATCTAAAGTAGCAGATCCACAAGCTCGAAGCGTGAAGCGATGTGTTTTGAACTTGTAGATCTGCAAATCTGGCATTTTTTTAAAATTTGAATCCTGAAAAGTAATAGTTTTGAACATAATGAGGTGTCCTCCACGCGACAGAAACAATTTGTAGTGCTCTGTTTAAGGGGAGTGGCCATCACCCATCACCATCAGCCCACATCAAAGTTCACCAAAGTTGAACTCCATGTGAGCCTCAAAGCCTTAAAGAATTTGACTCATTTTTTATTATGCTGCCAAGTGCCAGCTAGCCTCAAGCTAGCCTAGCCTCAAGCGGGCAACATACTTTTTGCAGTGCTTATGTGTTTTTCTAAAATTATTTATTGTTGGAACATTTTCTTTGTTGTGATACACTGCTTCCAGTACATTGAGAATGGAGCATTTAAAGGAGTAGTTCACCCCCAAAATGACTTTTTTTCTATTGATTAGTCACGCCATGGAGACTAGAGTTCAATAATATTTGTAGTTTTTTGTCGCATTCCTAAGACAAAAATGTGATAACAATACATTTACCCCCATTCGTTCCGGATGGGGACCCGTTTCGAAACGGGTCCCCATCCGGAATCAATGGGGGTAAATTTACTCGAATCAAATTTTTGTCTTAGGAATGTGACAAAAACCAAAAAAGTATTATTGAACTCTAGTCTCCATGGCGTGACTAATCAATAGAAAAAAGGTCATTTTGGGGATGAACTACTCCTTTAAGGGTCAAGTCAAGTGCCTTTCTGAAGGGCACCTTGACAATAGCTGTTAACTTAAGAGATGGTAAAGGCTGTGTTCTTTCCGAGCTGTGATTCAAACATTGACTCCGCAGTTAAGAGCTCACTTCTCTAACCATGACATCAAGCTGGTGTTTGCCGTCTATTGTTTGATTTCTGGATCAATGCAGGCGTGGGGTATAAAGTCCATTAAGGCTTTGTTGTCATGAGATCTGTAATAATAATTTAGACTGTATATACAGTATTATCCATATTCCCACTGTTGTATCTACTGTAAATAGTCTGTATAGCACATCATATATCCATCCATAGTAGATAGATGTGTGTTCATATTTACTGGGGATAACAGATTGTGCATTGATAGATGATAGATGACCGATGCTTTATTTGTCCTTGCGGAAATTCATTTCGCACCAAGCAGCCATCAGGACACAAAATAAATCACAACGCATAAATACACAATACATCACACAATACTTCACAGCTCCTCTCTTACAGGGAGGAAAATAGAATATGCTACCAGTCATAGATTGAGAGGCATCACGTATATCATTACACATTTTATGCAAAGAATTGAGGGCCTGTTTGATCATAATTATGAACAAACAGGCCCTCAATTCTGTGCATAAAATCACCAAAAAACGACCAGTTTATTCAGCCTGGTATACCATCCCAAACCAACTTAAGACCAGCTAAAACCAGCAACCATCATAAGCTGGTTTTAGCTTCTTTTTTTTCTTCTTTTTTTCAGCATGGAAGTCCTATACTTGTGGGGACAAATGATCTTGAAGCCCTAGCCTGCAACATTGGTACTTTGTACTGTCATCCTGAAGGTAACAGGTGGTATTAGTGTGTGCATTCTATTATAGAATGCACACAATACCACCTGTTAGCCTACTACCGAAAGGATATTGCTATATACATTTATACACAAGGATTTTGCAATATACATTTATGTCAAGTTGTAGACTACCCCAGCTATCTTGCTGGATATATTGACGATTTTATGGAGTTTGTTCATATTAAATAACCAATTATAATGAGCCATACCAGGAAACAAAACAAAAAGTTAATTATACTTCGCTAGCAGATGGTCTGACTCTAGTCTGTAGAAATTGGCTCTGGCAGTGCACCAGTTAATGAGCTAATCAATTGCCATAGCAACTCCAGCCCAGGCATGGTCTAGAAATCTACCATGCCACACACAGCACTGCAGACAGTCTCTTCACATGGTCCCTGCAAGGAGTTTCTCTACAACAACTAAACTTGTTGATATGCAATAGATGACAGTATGTAAGTAGCATGGGTTAGTAACTAACTGTTATCTGTTAGGTAAATAGCTGTAAGGTTGAGTTGTGTTATCCTGTGTTTGATGCTTGTTGCAGATAATTACACCTGAATATCCTTATGGGGATTCTAGCTTACAGCACAGAGTCTGTTACTATAATATGTACTGATATAATGCAAATTCAGTTCTTAAAGAAATACTTAACATCTGTCTCCTCTGTTCAACTTGGCTTTACTTTGCCCTTTTTTGTTACTTATCTTGTATCAATAATGACACAATATTTGTGTGATATTGTCATGTTGTTTCTAGTAAAATTACACATTTACACTAATCAGTGAAATTGATATAATTGATGATATCGTTTGCATGTCAATATAGGCCTATTTCATGAACACTTTTCCCCCAAACAACACTGTGAAATGTAGAATGTCAGTATTCGTAGATCAGGTGATTTGACCTTGTATTGAACCTCCTCGAAGAAGAGGGAGGATTTACAGCATAAGAGTGCCAGTTGTGGTCATATCATCCATTCCTCCTCATATCACAGACCATGGACTGTAACTGATGTCTGACTTCCCTGTGGAGATCTATAACCAGCTGGCATGCACCTCTGTGTAAGTACAGTAACACACTCAATGCACACTCACAGAGTAGCTGTTATTATTATTATTTAAGGGCAATGCATGTTATTCACTATTTGGGTAATACATTAGTTTGTTGTCTTCTATACTGTATTAGTAAAAAAAAAGAAAATGCTCATGAATACATTTGAACCACTCCTAGGGGTCTATACTTGGTCCCTGCCTTTCTTTCTTTTTACACCAAATGTCTTTGCTAAAAACGGCCGATACACAAGCTCACAGTGCATGCCAAATGCTCACCTATCATGACATGCCCGGAATACACCTGTAATCGTTTGATGTGACAGTGAGTCAGTGGGGTAGTAGGGGAATGGAAAATGTTTAAAGTAATATCACTGTGGATGACAAGGAAAGTGAGCATATAGGAACCAAAACAACAAGTCACATTTCTTGACAAAATTCCCTCAAATGCAGGCGTCGGAAAATGTAATGCTTTAACTTATACCAAACAATGAAGGAATACACAGTGCTTCCAAATGTTGCATGTTTACAATGCACCTCTTAACGTCTTGTCCGCAGTCCGCACATAGTGAAATGGTGCAGTGGTTTATCTATGATGTAACTCGTCACCACTTGGCTATTTGTCTAATGTACCGTTCTCCTCTCTCCCATCAATACTGCTGTCCCCTCCAGCTCCCTAATGGCTTTATTGCAGGTATTACCATGTATGCTGTTGCTTGGTGTTGAGTGAACCATGGAAGACTCCAACTTCTCCGTCTTCATAAATCTCCAGAAGATCTACTACCCACTCCTGTGCATTATGGGTATTCCAGGTACAGTACATGTTCTTGTGTGTTGTTTTCATTATGAGATGGCAGTTTGTGGTTGATTTATTTATTTGAAGTAAGTGTAGATTTGTAGAATATGGATGTTATAGTCCAGCATGAATGTTGCTGCACGTCATTAACTACTTAAACCCTATACTTAGTTGACCGTAGTCCCCCACAGTCTAGGCCCCCTCCTGTTTTCCCTCTACACTGTACTGTATATCTTTGCCTAAAAAGATGATCTGACTGCAATCTCACAATGCGTCACTACTGTATGTGACGCATTGTGAGCTTGTAGATCTGCTATTTTTGCTGAATGTTTACCTGCAGAATAGGGACACTAGGGTTCAAGTTTTGCACCGAAACACACCATACGACAGCTCTCTCTTAGAATTGTAATTTAACAACTGACTATTCTAGGAGGTTCCAAATATTTCCAGCATGGGCTTAAAGGACCATACCAATAGTCTGGCATGTGTATATAAGATTCCTCAGGAACGCTGCCAGAAGCTGCTTTCAGTAGTTGTTGAAAGTGTCCTTTTATGTTGAACTTTGGGAAGCCACTTGAAATATTAGTTATGTTGAGGCTGAGCTATTGTAATTGTTCTTGTGTCATTTGTTTATTGCAAACAGCTGATAGTTTGTGAATTGGGCCAATAAACCTAGTTTGCAGTGAATCATTTGTCGAATATTCAGTATACGTTTTTTATTTATTTATTCTATTTCTATTTTGACTTAAAAAAAAAAAGCTGTGTTGTGTTCATGTCTTATTCCCACTCTCCACTCTGCATTCCAGCCAACCTCTTCACCTTTTACATGATCTGCTTCCGTAACTGCGGGATGTCTGACTCGGCCGTGGTTTACCTGAGCTGCTTGGCGGTGGTGGACAGCTTCTACCTGGTGTGGGTCATCCTGATAGACCTGACACTGACCTTCTGGCTGGTGCGGCCTTTCTGGCACTCCCACCCCTGGTGTGGCATCCTGGGCATCCTCCAGTACGGATCCCTCTACAGCTCGTCGTGGATCATCGTGGTCTTCACCATAGAACGCTACCTGGTCCTCAGAAGTGCCGCCAGCAGGCAGCACTTGTCCCAGGCACGTGTCACCAGGATGACCTGCGGGGGCATCATCACCATGTCCCACCTGGCCTCCGTGCCCATTGCCTGGATCAACAACGTCAGCCCGGTCAACGCCACCGTGGGGGGCACCAACGTCACGCTGCTCACGTGCCACTACCGCGACGCCACCTACACCACGGTCCTGGTGTGGATCACCACCACCCTCTCCATCGGCATCCCCATCGTCCTGGTCATCATCTTCAACTACCTCATCGCCTACCACCTGAGCCGCGCCAGCCGGCTGTTCACCAAGGAGGAGCGCCGCGTCATGCGCGGCCGCAGCGCCAGGGGCATGGTGCGCCGGACCATCCTGCTCCTCAGCACCGTGTCGGCGGCCTTCGTGGTCCTCAGCATGCCGCGCTTCGTCACGTACTGCATCCTGCGCACCACGTACAACCGGAAGGCGTTCGACCGCGACGACTACGGCATCCCCATCAACGTGGCGAGCGACGTGGCCAACATGCTGCAGAACCTCAACTCCACCACCAACTTCCTGCTCTACTGCGTGGTGAGCCGGCGCTTCCGCCAGGAGCTGGTCCGGGTGGTCACGTGCAAGCCGAAGACGCGCGAGCTGGGCTCCCTGATCACGCACACCACCATGAAGGTGTTCTCCATCCACAAGGCCTCGCCGCCGCCGCCACTGCCGGCGGTGACAGCCAGAGACCCTGTCGCTGTGGTGCTGACCAACATCAGATACAGAGAGGGGAGCTGGAACAGCAAGGACTGTCCAAAGGTTCCTCAAAAGCCACAGGAATCTTAAAACAACTCTTTTTTATTTATTTATGTTTTTCATTAGTTCTTGAGTAAAATGAACATGGAAACATAAAGTGTTGAACAACTGGAAATTACTCACCTTGACTTTTCATACAGTGAAACCAGCATTAAGTGCAATGAAGGTGAAGAAAACATGAACTGAAACTCCTTTTAATAATAATAATAATTATCATGTTTTCATAACAGTTCTCTGCTTGCTGAGGTTCTAGTAAAGTGACAGGAAATCACAGTGGAGGTGAAAAAATAAGTTAACCATGTACTGCTTTAAAATCAAACTAAAAAAAATCAAACTAAACTAAAGCTGTATGCAAAGTGAACTAATGTTTACTTTGCACACAGCTGTAAAAGTGTGTGTGTGGTCACATGAATATCAGTGGTGGAAAACTTGAAAACAAAATTGGAATATTTATGAAAATAATTATAAATGACATGTACCTGTCACCTTAAAGTGTGTTTATTTTATGTCTAGTTTTATTGCTCTCGTAAATCATGGTTTAAACTTGACTGGAATAGCTTTGCTTTGCTTTAAACACAGTCCTGATTGGTAGATGTGGACGAATGCGCCTTATTATTTGCATAACTGGTTCAAAGGGAGTTGCCTGCCTTGTACACTCATATCTCAAGAGAACTAGTGGGAATGCTTCCTGGTAAGCCTCAGAACCGGTTTGTTCCTTGGCTGAAGGATAAACGATACTGATAATAGAAAGGTAGGTGTGGCAATGAATACAATAGTCATATTCTTTACATGTGAATAATATGGGACTATCTATGACATGGCTTTAATTTGGCTTTACGTTGTCAAAGATGACCTACTTGAGGGTAGTGTTAGATTCTGACCTTTGTACTGTACTGTTGTGTGCCTGCATCACGTCGATACAGTCGGTTATACTCCAACGCAAGCGTGGGAAACTTTGGAGCGTTTGTTTACAAAATACATCGGAACATGTAAGCATTTTATTATGTCTTTTATTTACATGCATCGGCAGGTTTTACCTGTCTTTTGTGATCATATTGTGATTTCATTTGTACAGGACTGACTACTTTGAATTCCTCCAGATTTGGAGTTATGCCATTTGTTTGTAGGCTATATAGGGTTGTCTTTTTGACATGCTGTAGTGTTGAGCAAAGCAAATAAATCTACCTTGTTTGTACAACCTTACTTTTATTTTCAGTACCAAAAGGAACCCTGAGACTTTGAAAGAATGAACTCTCAAAGAGGTAGGCTATTTATGATGTTATATTGCATTGTTAATGTGTGGATTTCCAGTGCAGTGGAAGACTGTTTTGTGATTCCATGTCTGTTGCCATTTTCAGGAGTCTGCGCTCACCGAAGCATTCCAGTGGAGACAGATGAATCTACAAGTATCTCCTCGTCCACGCTGGATCTGATGTGGCTTGATCCTTGCCAGCAGTGCTCTGGGGGCTCCCCGAAGAACAGAGAGATGCCCCCTGTGAGCCAGTGGCAACGCCATGGCCCGCACCATCACCAAGAACCTGAAGAGTCCTGCTATGATGACCTTTCACTGCCGGTCAGCCAAACAGGACTGATGGCGAGGGGTTATGATGCTGGTATATGGCCACAATCTTGCAGAGAGAGGGGACTTTATAGGAACAACCACTCAGCAAGTCCTGTTGCCACGGAGAGCTTGGATCCCCCTTTGCCTCTCATTTCTGACTTTGATAACATTCACCGTGTCCCACCACCACCATGTCTGGCACCTTGTATACCTGGTCAGGGTAAGTGTTGCACATACAAACATACAGGCACAATCAATAATAGATCATCCATGTTCTTAGTCATATGCTATGCCTAATACTGAATAACATCAGCTAAAATGACCAGCTTTTGTTAATATAACACTATCCCTATTCCCTAATTGATTAACCACACAAAGTAGTGTCCCTATTATGGGATGTCATAATAGGTGAAAATAGGTGAAGATTCTGCGAAAATAGTCAATCTACAAGCTCACAAGGGCCCATGCCAGCTTGTAGATTGGCTATTTTCGGCCGTGTTCATATGAGTGTGTCTGCTGCTTACAGCTTTGTGAGTGCTTGTCATGCATATTGTGTGTGTGCATGTGCTTGTGTGCATGTGTACCCTCATGTCTTCTGCCTGGTCTCTCCAGGCCACCACCACATGCGTGACTGTTGTTCCAGGCAGTGCCCATGCCAGCCTCCCATAAACTGTGCCCCTCGTGCTCAAAACGACCATCTCTGTAATCCCCATGTGTACCCACCGAGGCAGCCTCAGTATCACCCAGCACCATGCAGGTAAAGAGACGAGACTCCTGTCCAAACGGTTCATTATGAGTGTTCACTTTTCATCATGGATGTTCGCTTTTCATCATTAATGTCCAATGTGTTCCCAGGGATGAGACATGATTTATCCAGCTGACACTGTGGGTGGTTTTAGGAATCAGATTAGTCTAAATCAAATCACAATTATTCCCAATTTGTGAATCTTGTTTTGCGCAACTAATCTGAATCCATAGGTGTAGAAGTAACGGGAGGATGGCTGCGATGCAGTCAAAGGTTGCCAGACTGGAGCTTCTCAGTGGCAAATGTCAAAGAATAATACGCACTCTGTTAACCACCCTTAAATAAAACCTTGGTGGCTCAACCTGCTGTCTAGCTCTGGGTCTGCTGTATGTCAATCAACATCCCTCTTTTCTGCAGTCGCTTTCTTGTCTCTCTCCTCAGTAGGCTACTGCCCAGCAAATACCTTTAATATACCGGTAATATTGAAAACAAACCATACATCATGGATAAAAACAACGATTGCATTCTTTGTGATGATTTCCTTCTGCAGGCCGCCTATAAACCAAAACCAACTGTATATGAGAGACTCGCCTGCCCATGATGTGGCCTTGCCCGGGCGTGTGGTTGCTGGTAGGGAGGTGATGGGCGAGGTCAGTGTGGTGACCACCTACCAGACAGGACCAGGAGCAGCAGCACCAACACAGGAGATCCGGAGGACCATCAGCCTGCCTGCGGAGTGCAGTGAGTATTCATATGGTCGTTGTGGGGTGGAAACCTTGTATGTCCAAAACCGTTTGTTTTTTGATCATCAAACATATAATTTTCCGAATGTCTGTCTGTCTGTCTGTCTGTCTGTCTGTCTGTAACAGCGTTTCTCCTCAGTGGCTGGATCAATTGATCTGAAATCGCATCACCATTAGCATATGAACAAACCTGACATAACTGTGAAGCCCGTTTGTCACTTTCACAAATCATATGCTGTATATTAGCATTTTTATGGTGTATCTACTATCTATTCTGCATCTAGCATGAGGCATATCTATTCTGCATCTAGCATGAGGCAACATGTTTAACCAGCTGTGTGTGTGTGTGTGTGTGTGTGTGTGTGTGTGTGTGTGTGTGTGTGTGTGTGTGTGTGTGTGTGCAGGCGGGCGGGCGGGGGGTTGTCTGACCCTGTTACAGATGTTGTCCAAAAATCATGCAGATCGTTACATAGTATCTCTGTAGCCATTAAACGAAACGGGTATTTCTTACATTGATGCTCCTACATATTATCATGCAAGTACCAGTTAAAGTTACTTTCCATCCCTCATATACTGTGTTGTGTGCGCACAGTGCACACCCCATAACCCACACACTGCACATCATTTCGGAGCTCATATCTTTGAACGGGTAAGGTCTAGTTTTAAAAAATTAACTAAACTAGTGAAAACAGCCGATCTACAAGCACACAACGCCTCGCACGGCGATGTGTGCTTGTAGATCGGCTGTTTTCACTACTTTTGTGACGGCCTTGTCTGATGAAGCACGGCTTTACTTCGCGAAAAAACTTGAAACTTGGAGATACAAGGTTTCTGCCCGACAGTGACGATATTCTGCACACTTCCCATTGCTGCTGAGTTTTTAACCTTACCTCTCTTTCTTTACATGACTGTACTATTGCCAATGTTGTTTTGTATTTATTTTTTACTTTATTTTATTATATCCAATTATTACCATTATTATTATCTTGTTGTTATATTGTAATTGCTGCTGTGTGTACCTGTATGAGAGAATGGCAAATAAACCCTCTTGAATCTGGAATCTATTTAGATCACTGGTTCTCAAAGTGGGGTCCGGGGACCCCCATGCAAGCATGACACATCCAATAATATAGTCAATGTATAAGAGCCATGGTGCTGCTCAGACACATTATGTAAATAATATGAATGTGATTCAGAATGATCATAAGATGCAAAGATGATATAACTGAGAGGAGGTTGTGCATATACTCAGAGATAGAACATACAGAATGTGACGCTATCTGTTGCATTACAGGAAATATTTTCATCACATATTCAGTGGACACAGCCGAGGAGATGATACCTTTCACCAAGTTTCTCACTGATCAGGGTTTCAACCCTTCGGTAAGGTTCAGCCTTTACCTTATCTTCAATGTGCCTCTTGTCATCCATTCCGCCACTATAAACTAGAGCCCTTCCCTAGGCCTACTCGGATATCGGCTGAGCTCTATATTGTATTTTTATTTGTATTTGTGAGCGGTGCTAACCGCTCCTACAGTACATACTGTATGTCCTGTGTCTGTCCGGACTGTCAATGGTCAATTGGTGTCTGTTTGTACGTATGGCCAGGGTCACATTGGCCAATCTTCACGAGACACTTAATGAAATTCCCTCCCTCGAACATGGGCCAATTGTGTTCACATAGACGCCCGACAAAGCCTGATGTACCACCGTGGATTCGAACCCACATCCTCCAAGCTCTACTGTATACTGTACTGTATTTGATTTTTGACATCGGTATCAGCAAGCCGATGTGTGCAGATTTCCCATCCCATTCCCGACGACCTTTGCTGCGTGTCACTCCCCATCTCTCTCTGCCTGTTTCCTGTCCGTCTCCAATATCCCCTATCAAAAAAGGCAGAAAAAGCCCCCTCCTAAAAGAATATCTAAAGCATTGGTAGGCTAATCTGTGTTCTAGGACTCTCCAAAATCGGAATTGGCATCGGACCCAAATTATCTGACATTGTTCAGGCTCTACTTCATAATAATTATTATTTTTTCCTATAGATTGACATCTTTGATAATGCAATCAGAAGAATGGACATCACCAAATGGATGGACAGCTTTCTGAACGATGTAAGTCTAGACACTAGCATGTCATAAGCTCCATCTGTAATCTTAATGAGTGGTTTATGTTCACCGATTTGCTCAAATAACTAAACTGACTTGTTTTATTATGCTATGTCAGGGCCAGTAGAGACCAAAACTTCTAGTCTAAAGACAACATGGTATCTATTGGCATCTTTGTTCTACACTGTGTAGGACCTCAGCTGGTATTGGGCTCCAGACTGGAGAGACTTTTCAGGAAGGTGTTTGGTGTCTTGTTCAAGGGCAGGTTGATGGGCATCTGTGAGGTCATGCAGTGTAAGCTGATGGCCAGATGGTCTGTTACAGAAATCGGTGTTGATCATCGTGGTCATCAGCCCCATGTACAAGCTAGACGTGGAGGGAGCCGGAGAGGATGAGCACGGTCTCCACACCAAGTACATTCACAACCAGGTAAGCAGCAGGAACATTTAACCACTTTCAACCTGCCATCCCTGCATGACATTGAGGGCCTACATTTCTAAATGTAAAAAGGGAAATCAACAAAAGTGATATTTCTTTTAAACTTAAACAAACAGAAAAAAAATAAGAAAAAGACTATCTTTTTTGTTGAATTTATTAGCCATTTTCCCCATATTTGTGCAGAGATCTTCCTTTACTTTCAATCTGTATGTTAATCTTTCCATATCTTGAATATGAAAATAGCAGATCTACAAGCTGACACATGGCATCCTGGCGCATTGTCAGCTAAAAGATAAATCAACTATTTTCACTGTGCAACACCATCATACAACAAAATGTATAATATATATGGCTTTCCACCTGGAAATAGTACTTAACTAAAATCTAGGTAAAGGTATATTTTATTCTCTCTCTCTTTGGTTCTTGGTTGTTGGTGAACTGTGGAAACTCCCCTTTTCATGATGTTACCTTTCACTTTCACAATGAGGCTTAATTCACAACATTGATGTGATGTTGACAGCATGGAATGTGTTCTTGAAATATCACCATCCGGTGGCTCAGCAGTGTCATTGCATATCGTTATACCATAGGCTTCTTACCTCTCCAACACATGATAGGCTAATGAGGAAATGACCTCATGGTACTTTAAAACATCAGATCACTTCTTCATACGTCAGTAATAGACCTGCACGCCGCACCCACCATCCCTCAGACCAAGGTTCAATCTCCTCGTGTTTCGGCATGTCAGACAATCATTACAGACTTCCAGTAAATGTGTGACTTGCAGTGATGGAAGGAGTACTCACATGTTTTACTTTAAGTAAAAGTATCAATACTGCAATGTAGAAATACTCTGTTAGGCTGGGCTCAGACCAAAATGCCTACGAGAGTGGAATCCGCGTTCCGCCAATGCATTTCAATGAGAAGGCGGCGGTTTCATGTCAGTGGAGGATATCTGCGCTCCGCGCAGACCTTGCGTTTATGCTGGAGCAAAGAAATTCTCCACGCAGATTCTGGTTTCCCCCCCTGTCCAATCGGGTGAGTCGAAGGCGTAACATTCTGAGAATCAGGAAGGGACTGGGAGATGTTTTGTTTTGATCAAGAGTCTCGTGCACCCAAACTCTTCTCTTTTTAGCTTGTTGCATCTCCCCTTCCAATAAAGCAAGGGCGAGTACCCTTCGCCTGTCCATTATAGAGTTGACACGTAAAATATGATGAGGATCGCTACGCTAGTGTAACAGGCTACAGAGAGGGAGGGCGGTGCGGGAAGTGAGTGACAGGGGCGTCACTGGCTTTGGGACGGAATATGCTCTCTGCTTTTTTTGCCAGCAGCGCACCAGAAGAGTTTATCCACTGCCGACCATATTTTGGTCTGAGGGCAGCCTTAGGGTGCCCTCACACCAAAATACCTATGAGAGTGGAATCCGCGTTCCGCCAATGCATTTCAATGAGAAGGGAGCGTGTTTTGCAGAAATCCTCCGCTGGCATGAAACCGCTTCAGTCTCATTGAAATGCATTGGCGGAACGCGGATTCCACTCTCATAGGTACTTTGGTGTGAGGGCACCCTTACAATTTGAAGTCCTGTATTCAAAATGCACTTGAGTAAAAGTCCAAAAGTATCTGCATCAAAATATACTCAGTGACCAAAATCAGAAAGTACTAATTGTGCAGAATGTCCCATTTCACAAGTTCAAAATGTATATAAACTCTTTTTGAAAGTAGCCGATCTACAAGCTTTAGATTGGCTGTCAAATGGGCGAAATATATATAGGGCTGAAATGGTTAGTGTGTTTTGTAATAATAATCCAAATCTGCAATGTAACTAGTAACTGAAGTATTATTCATATAATTGCGACCGTCAGGTCGCAGTTTAGTATCAAAACCTCCACCGGCCGTCCGTCCGTCGGTCGGTCACACGTCACACGTCACACCTTTTCCCTGCTCATATCTCCGCATCAGTATGACATCACACTGCTGACATCAGTATGACATCACACCGTACACAAATTACCCTTATATAAGACCGGCATTATCTACCGACAGATTAGTAACAAGATGTCAAAATCGTCTAGGAAGGATGGTGTGAGTCATGCTGGCACCCTTCGCGGCAGGAGGAAGCTGGTGCAATCGACCCCTTGGCTTGTCAGGACCCCTGCCTACTAATGGGGTGGCAGGCTATCACCTCAGACTAGAACCCGTACGGGGTGGCCGACACCAGCCCATTGACAAGAGAGAGGCCTTGATGTCCCTTTACTCTTTGATGGGGTGGCCAGTTGACTAAGAGTTTCCGTTCGGGCCTTCTCGATATTGTACAGATTTCCACGGGAAATCTGGGGGTGGCTGTTACAAAGACCCTCACTCACCTTCACGTCATGTGGCTAGTCGTTAGGTAGCCATAGTTACACGTTGAAGGTTGAATCTCCAGATATGGAGATAACCAACACATCCCTCCATATATGGAGATAACCGACGAATCTCACTAAGTCTGACCTCACAAGCCCCATATTTGGACACGAACAACATATAACTCCATATATAGAGACATAGCTGCTGACATCAGTATGACATCACACTGCTGACATCAGTATGACATCACACCGTACACAAATGACCCTTATATAAGACCGGCATTATCTACCGACAGATTGTGGAGATAAGCGACCAACGGCTCTTGATACGGCTCACAAACCATCTGTGTGATACAAAGGAAATAACGTGTTCAAGCATATTGTCAATATGGCATATACTGTACTTATAATGTATGACCAAAGTCAGTGTACTGTACATGCTTTCTATTATCTGTTTCTATTTAGTGCCCTTTGAGTTCCAGTGAATAGAAATGTTCAACTTAAACTTTTTAGTCACATCACAAGTTTACAGGCATAAAATTGTAGAAGTCTCAAATATACAATGCCAAATACACATAGGGTGACATGGTAAAATTAATACAATTAAGCAAATTATATTCTTGTACAAATTGTGACAATATTTAGCAGCAGGTATAAATAGCAGCAGATATAGAATCACAGGCTCTTGTGCAGTGGTGAGCGACATTATCTGCAGATGTGTAGTGTATACATAGTATACAGTAGTATACTAGGGCCAGTGCATTCATCTTTAATAATGCTAGTTCTGTGGCAACAGTTTGCAGAAGGCTGTTTCCTGTTTCAGAATGACAATCCCCCGTGGCCACCCACACTCCTCCATACACAACATGCTTTGTTGAAATGAGTGAGGAAAAACAGCACAGAGCCCTGGCCTTAGCAACTTAACCCTCACTGAGTTGGCTCTGTACTGGACAGCTTTTTAATATTGATGACATCATGGATCTCCATATATGGACATAAAAGGGACAAGAATGGAATGGTTAGCACCGCTCGAATAGGGACAAGGACTGACAGATACAGAGATATTTGCAAGTGTGACTCGGCTCAAGGAAAGCACTCTATTTTATTATTTTGAAAACCATTTTAAAATACTTCAAATAGCCGGTCTACATCGACACGTTATGAGCTTGTAGATCAGCTATTTGAAATATTTAAAATGTTCAAAACAGTAAAAAATGGCTAAAGGGTTTAGGGATGATGGAGAAGGCATGGAAGATGATAATAATAGGGCCCCAAAAATATCAGACACCATTGAAAGGAACTGAAATTGCAAACACAAGCCAGGCCTAACCACTCAACACCGTGTCTGACCTCATTAAAGCTAATGACGTCACTAATGCTTGAACAAAGGGCCCTAATTAGAAACACTAATAGAAAGGGTACCCACTTATTTTTGGTCATATACTGTCTGATGGTCCCTCGTTGTTCATGTGTCCTCCATTAGTCTTGCTACAGCGCATACACGCTTTTCTTGCTCAAACGCAGTACACAAAGTTTAATTGACTCTAACACAAAACATTGATCTTTCACACTACAACTTGACAGAATATTATGTCATGGAAAAGGAAAGTAAAACACTTGATGCTAAATTCTGAGCAATTCCTTTCAGAGGTAGGATAACAAACAGGAAACCACTAGACTTCTGTAGTACAGTATGTATATGTGTACAGTAAGACAGACTCATCTCTCTGTGTCCTGCTTTGATTGAGTTAGCATTCAACTTGTGAAAGTAGAACGCCATGATCTCTAAGACTCTTCTCTTCTTGGTTCAGCTTCAAAACGAGTTCATCCAACAACACTGCCTGAATTTCAGACTGGTTCCAGTATTGTTTCCCTCTGCAACCAAGGTGAGTGTAAAATACAACCATTTGAAACATAATTACAAACCGAGAGCCAGCTATTCACCATGATTCCCCACCATATGGTTTGATCATTTCATGAACACCGCTACTATTACCCCTCTGTTGTAATTAGGAGTTCATTAACAGCAGTAATCTACTGTCTTTGAACTGGAATAAATCTAACTCTCCCTTCCATGTTGCGTACACTGAGCCAGGGAAGCATTTCAAAAACAAACAAATCTGTGTACATCTGCTATTTTTGAACATTTTTGAAAGATCTTGAGAGTGTGAGTACTACTGATTTATTAGATTTATTTGTAGTTATTTAAGTTCATAAAGTTAACATGAGAATAACTAAATGCATTTGACATTAAATCCAAATATTACATTTCAGGATTCCAATTCAAAATTAACAAAACATAATTCAGGATTCCAATTCAAAAATAGCCGACCTACAAGCTCAAAACGCGTCCCTACAAGCTCAAAACGCATCGCAACACGTTTTGAACTTGCAGATCTGCTATTTTTGCTTCTAGTAGAATGACAAAGGAGGACGTAGCAATATGCAATGTGGCCCTCTGGAGTGAGTGTGGAAATATAGTGGTCCCCTCTCCATCATTAAAGGTGCCCACCCCTGGACTAAATAAACCGTTGTGCACCTGTGTGTTACAGAAGCATGTTCCGAGCTGGCTCCAGAGCACCAGGCTGTACCGCTGGCCTCGGGACACTCAGGACCTGCTGCTAAGGCTGCTCAGAGAGGAGCGGTACATTGCCCCCCAACTGGGCAAAGACCTCACCCTCACCATACGACCTGTGCGGTCACTATACGACGACTATGAGTAGCCTGTAAGAGGGGAGAAAGATCAGTGCTATTTGATGAAGAATCCTGCTGCAGGGCTCAGCAGTAGCAAGCAGAGAGAGGAGGTAGATTGAAGAGATAACTCGTGTCACGGGTCCCAAGTCGGACCTGAACTCATGATGTGATCCTGTGATCCGGTGTGTACGCACGCTGACCAGCCTGAGGCACTAAGGAATCTCAGGATTGTGATTCAATAGATTGTTGTTTGTATTAACAACTCTATTTTTTTTTCTCAATAACTTAAAGGAAATCTGTATTTTCAATATTGTCAAAAATAGCAGATTAATGAGCTTGTAGATTTTCTAGATTGGTTTTGTTTGGATGCTCATTATTGAACATTTATATATGTTTTTCATTGATGCATAATACACGGCACACATGCGTTCCGATCTCTCTGAAAAACTGAAATACGTCTCAATCCTTTAGTTATTAGTTCAGTGAAGAACAGATCAGTTCGGCCATAGGCAATATTATTGTAACAAAGCGTCATACAGTACATACACATATGTCCTTGTTATGTACATGAACAGCCACAAGGTGGCAGTATGTCCTAACCAATTATTATATACTGTATATCCTTATAGGCTTCATTTGACCATTTGTGGCAGATATACTATTATATTTCAGTGAAGAAAACGTAAATTTGTTTTTAAACAGCAGGAAAAGGAAGTGGGCTACATTGTGGGCTTGTCTTCAGTTACATTGTCCAAGCAGGCGCTTTGTTCTGTGAATTAATTTACCAAATCTGACAACAAAAAATGTACACACTGTTATCAGCTAACGCACAATAGTGCTCTCTACAAACATTTGTTCAGCACCAATAAATCCACTGGAAGCCACTTGACATTGTAGCCTTATCCCCTATCCGGTCCAATCCTACCAGGCACAAGTAGGCTACAGATGAGTTTTTAAAGAGGCCTTGGCTTGTATACCCCTGCCTGTTGGCATTAATATTCACAAACTGACCTTGCATGATGTATTTGTACAATGATGGTTTCATGGTATCTCCGTGGAACAGAAGATAAATGCAGAATTTGTTCAGAATGATGTTTGTTGTCAATCAATTAATCAATCAATCAATCAATTCCAACCCTTTTTCCCAAATGTACAAAAACATAATAAAATGAATCGCTATTTCAAAAATAGTGAAAATATTCACAAGCTCACTGCAGCAACACATTGTGAGTTGTAGATCTAAGATTTTCATTTCCATTTACATTTTTGAAATTTGTTTTTTATAAACATTCCTGATTTCTTCTTAATTTTATATTTTTTTTACCCAAAATGGGCTGCGAGTTGAGACACTATGTTTGGGAAACATTACCAGAACAGAGTCAACAGACATATAACTCAGTTATGTACTAAAACAGTAGGTTCAGATTGCGTTTTTTGTGTTTTGTTTTGTTCTGCTCTTTGTTTACAGTCCTGGCTGTGAAGGGAGCTAGAAAGTGCTGTTTCGTGTAGGTCTGGCGTGTTGAACCGAACATGTCAGCTTATCAACAAAGTGAGTGATTAACTAGAGCAAAGTGGGGCTGTTCCTCTGGATAACAGCAAAGAGCTGGGTGACCTGACCAAATGGAACAAAGGGGAAGAGTAAACAATATATGAACACATAAATGTGGTTGTTTCCGCTGATTTTCTATAAACTTATTTATTAAGGAGATGGGTTTCATAAGTTGTGAGACCCATTTCTTAAAAATGTTCCTTGACTGAGAAGTATTTACCAAGGCCAAAGCATAAATAAATAAACCACACACACTCTGTACTTGCACAATAAGGACAACTCTATTTAGGCAATGTTTTGGTCAGAGATGCCTGAAGGAGGTCTCTTGATGGATTCTTTGTTTGATCCCTGCCTGAGCACCTGTCTCAGAGCTGATCAGGTGTGTGACCTTGATTTACCAATGCTTGGAATAAAATGTAACTTTCGCCTGTGCTGTTCAGGGATATAACTGCTTCTTTAGCCTACAAACCAGTTTTGAATGTCAGAGGATAGTGGCTATGTGAGAATGAGGGTGTTCTTTGAGGTTATCAAGTGGGCACCACCTGTCACAGGTGTCTGTCATGCATTGTATTTCATGAATAGTTTACTGTCAAATCTGTCCCTGCAGTCACTCCTATGCCTCTTTTTTTTTTTTTTTTTTTACAGGCATACATAAACAGGTGATGGCTCATTGGTTCAGCTCCTCTTGAGTCATGCTGACTGACTCCAGCAAATAGTGCCCAAACTCTTACTCAAGGTCAGAGCGCACATACTCCCTCCTACTGACAGATGCCATGACTACATCTAGATGAAAATGTTAATGAAACATTTGTCATCGTTGGGAGAGTCATTGGGAGCGGTGTCCCCAGCATGACCCGGACCAAACTGGCTGTTTGGATAGGTTTATGGCCCTTTCGGTGGCGAAGAAAGCAGCGTGCTCAGCACATCCATATGACTGCCTGCTATAGGCCATTATGTTAGGTATGCACATACTGAATACTGAAAGGAGCATAGTAGAGATATAGCTAAGAATGGAGCACAGTAGTTTGCCAATGCAGGGCCATTGGGTATAGTGAGTACTGTAATAGTGACCCAGTGACCTTGTACTAACAGTAAAAACTATCTTGGAGGTTGAAAACCGAAAAGAGAATGCTGGTCTCCATTTTCATAACTTTATCCAAAGCACTTTCTATTCACTGTATCACCTATTCACACACAGAGAACCATGCAGGGCACCAACCTGCTCATCAGGAGCAGTTTAGTGTATGGGGCTTTTAAGCCGTGACATCATTTTGTAGTCAGACCTCCAAGCAGATTTATTGTCAATATCTGTCCCTCGCTATTTCAACAGATCCGAGACAAAAATAACGACTAAAGTATAATTCTACCACTTTCCTTTCAACAACAAAGAGAAGAAAAATTAGTAAATAGTAAAAAGATTCGCTTTTTTTGGGCCCAAAAGTTCTCCTCTGCCTACAAAATGATGTCAGACTTAACAGCCCCATTGCTCATAGAAAGCAATGTTAGGACTCTCAGGACGAGCCAGGGATCAAACTGGGAACATTCCAGTCTCCAGACACCTTATTTACCACCTGAGCAGCTGAGCCAAGTCTGCCCAACTTTGTTTTGATATTGTTATTGTGCTGTAACATACTTGGGCAAGCAAAACACCTTAACCACTGAACTGAATCAATGAGATTAGGGTATAGGGTTTGTGAGTCAACCAGAATAACTCGGATTGAATATGAATTAAGGCATTTTGAACATAAGGAATCATATAGGCCTATTATGATTAATATTTCTAACTTTTTCTTCAGGCCGCCTTTATCTACACAGGCATTTAGTCAGCGCAAAGCTACTGTCACAGCACAAGAATGACTGTCTGGGACATTCTGATTCATGTGACGCTGTCTGACTCTCTCTTGCATATGGACACATAGTTTGAATGTAATAATTTCAGTTGCAAGATTTGTGATTTGAAATCTGCTGCTTTATTCTTGCTTCCCTAGAGTTTTGTGTTGCATATCATGCTATATTTACTAGCTCTGATCCATATTAGAAGGAGTTCTTCTAACGCTATGGACCAGAGCTAGTTATTTACATGTGTGTACCTTTGTGTGTGTGTGTGTGTGTGTGTGTGTGTGTGTGTGTGTGTGTGTGTGTGTGTGTGTGTGTGTGTGTGTGTGTGTGTGTGTGTTGTGAACCTTGATTATTCATTTCCCCATAAAAAATCCCCCCTATTATTTATTGTTGTAGTCAAGGGAAGGCAAGGGAGTGAAGGAGTGGGAACAGGTCAGATCTACTCACTGACCCGTGTTTGATGCGGCAGTCAGAGGCAACGTCAAGTGACCCGTAATAACTCGCAATATCAATTCCTGTTCTGCTACTTTGGCTTTCAACTTAAAGATATTTGAGACATTTAAGTGTGTGTCGGCCTCTCGGGTCACTGTAAAACCCCGATTTATATATAATATGTTGTACGTGTAGGTAGAGTACTTAGGCTATAATCCAACTATAAGACTTTTGAAAATGTGAATCAGTACACAAACATACACTCGGCAGTTGGCCTATTTTGCTCCGAGATGAGGTTCCTCGGCTTTAGCTGCCTAAATGAGATTTCTCCGGCGATTGTTCACCACGCTAAGATGATTCTTATCTTTACCGCATCGTCCAAAAAGTAAAAGGTTGTTTTAGCTTCTCTCAGATGTATAGTTTTGGAGCGGTGGAGAAAATCTAAGCGACGGGTTGAAACACGCGTTTAAATCACTGTTTTAGTCAGCCTAGTGGCCAGTTTTCTCACCCGCTTGGTGGCGAAACATTTCTGTGAACACAGATTAGTGGCCAGTCACGCATGCGCATAACTGCTTCAGTTCATTTCATTGGGGGGGAAACTGTCCACATGCTGACTAAAACAGCGATTTAAACGCTTGTTTCAAACCATCGCTTAGATTTTCTCCACCGCTCCAAAATTATACATCTGAGAGAAGCTAAAACAACCTTTACTTTTTGGATACAACGTGCGGTAAGAATCATGTAAGCATGGCGAACATTCGCCGGAGAAATAGATTGATTGATTGATTGAAGGCTTTATTAGAAGTTTGCATAGGAAAATGTACAGATTCATGACGGTACAGTTCACTGGTACAAGGTCTACTAAAAGGAGATCCATGAAAAGACTAAGCTTATTTCAACAGGAAACCATTAAAGTATCTCATATAACATTGAATGACAGACAAATAGAACACAGTACTATGCAGTAGATATGTAAAGAAAAGGAAAAAAAAAAGAAAACAGTAAGGCTAAACAAACAGTAGGCTATACAAGGAAGGGGCAGGGGAGGGTAGGGTTGGGCTAGGTTTTTACCAGTTGCGAACGGCTGCTGCCTGTAAGTGGTTTTTCAGGGCAATTTTAAAGGATGCTAGTGATCCACACTCCTTTGTGGCCTTCGGTAAGGCATTCCACATTTTTGTGGTATAGCAGAAGAACGAGTTTGGCCCTTTCTTTGAGTTGACTCTGGGTTGAACGTGATCTGTGGCACTGCCTCTGGTGTTGTAATTATGGACATCCTTAACTAGCTTTTGTAATACTAGCTTTTGTAATTATTGTCTTTTATTTTGAAAATATCACACGGGATGTTGCTTGGCCATGGATGCGTGCTTGACGCAGCTCTTCCCCATTACAGGAGACAGAAGACAACGCAACACAACACACTACTAGACACACAAGGAAGGAATGTGGTCGGGGAGGGCAGGGTTATTGAGGGTTGCCAGAGGACGTTATGTTGTTGATAGTCAGATTGAGAGATTGTTCAGGTCAAGAGGACACCCAGGACATAGTGGAACACCCCACACAAGACCGCTCAACATACTTTTGATTATCACATTCACATTTTGCAATCTAAACGACGGCAAAGAAGTCGAAGACTTTCCTGTTGCTGAATAAGACAATCTCATACAGGACATGCGGCAGCAACAGCAACTCTAGCGCTGGGTGCAGATGGAAAGAGAGGGGGAATTGGGAGGAAAGGTGGCAAGGAAAGTCGTTTGGATAAATATCTTTCTTGGAGGTTCAGTATAAATAGCTTTCATGACCGCACTGTTTAAACCCAGTGGTTCCCAAACTTTTTAGCCCGTGGGCCGTGACCAAAAAAAGAGAAATCAGACGTTTGCCCCGGGACCCACCAAACACCCAAACTAGTGAAAACAGCAGATCTATAAGCTCACAAAGTGTTGCTTCGCACCGCGTTTTGAGCTTGTAGAGCGGCTATTTGGTTCACTAGCCAGCTTCTTAATTTATTCATGGCATTACTTAGAAAAATCTTTGATTTTTTGTATTATTAATGAAAATCTTATGTTATGTTTTCTGAAAATGTTTTGAAATAATAATAATTAAAAACAAGACATTAAAAAATAAGGGACTCATAAAAACGTGTCCGCGGCCCACAAATGGGTCCCGACCCGGTATTTGGGAACCAGTGGTTTTAAACCCATGGCATGTTAGCTACCGCGGGCAGCTAGCCTGTTATGGAAGAAGAGGCACGGTGGTGGCTGCTGTGTGCTGGGCTGGAGAGACTGCAGGCAACTACTCTCTTCTGAGCCCGTGTAGGAGCACTGCTCGCTCTGCTGCCACACGGACGGACGGACGGACGGACCGACAAGAAGGAAGGCTGGAATGTTTGTTAAACCCGTCTGAAACTAAACACTGAAATCACGGGACCCTCCGCCGTTACGTTACAGTAACGTTATGGACTCTCAGAGACAGCTGCAGCTCGGATTACTCGTCGTGTTTAGCTGAAAGCAAAGCGGCTGGAAATGGAAATCATGGTGGCGGCGGGGCACCACCACCGGACCCAGAAGACCCCCCCACCACGTTGAACAGCACATTTCCCCCCGTCGTTTCTGCAATAATCGGTGGCATTGCCGGGTTTTTTTTTCCGTCGTTTCTTCCGACGTGACCGTTTGCCACCTCCTCTTGGTTTCAGAGACTGTCACTGCCCCGGCTCTCTCTCTCGTGCAGTGCACCGGGGTTAGTACTAGTTTTGCAGTCATGTTTGCAGTGCGCATCGTTACCGCAGACTATTACATAGCGAGTCCCATCAAAGACCTGGACGTGTGTTACTCTGAATTCAGAGAGAGTGACGTCAAGAAGGTGCCTGTGGTGCGGATCTTCGGGGCAACACCTGCAGGTAAAACGAGCTCTCTAACCTCCCTGCTCTTTCAGCTCTCATGATGGTGGTCGTCAGTCAGTCACCCTGTGTGTAGTGTACGTGCCACGCGGTGTAGGGTGGCGGACGTTGGTGGGCTCCAAGAAGCTCTGGTCCATGGCGTTAGGAGTTCACGCTGTGTCACCGTTGATTCCTTGCGCCGCAGTAAAGGCTGCGCACCCTCTCGTCGGCAGTGAAAATATCAAAATACAGTTTCGCTACTCACCAAAACAAAGACGGCTTTGGGGAGGTGAAGGCCTACTGTTCTTAGTGGCAACACTCTGAGCCCCCCATCAAACGTCTAAAATATACTTTTTTTAGCCAGAAAAGAAAAATATTTCACCGGAAGGCAAATGCTGGTCAATGGAAATGTCTAATGACACGATCTGTAGAGGGCGCTGTGGAGTAGCTAAAACCTCCGGTGAAATATTTTCTTTTCTGGCCAAAAAAGTGTATTTTAGACGTGAGGTGGGGGGCTCCCAGTGTTCCCACTAAGGAAAGTAGGCTTTCAACATCTTAGACCAATCTTTGTTTTGGAGAGTAGCATAGTTTATTTTTGTATTTTTACTAGTAGAGACAAGAGGCGCTGAGCGACCCTGGTGTGCGTGTGAGTGCAACGGCTCGTCATAACTCCTTGTCCTTCCAGAACTATAAACCTGAGCTAGTGGGCACGCAAACCCCTGCGATCCCTGCCAACGAATACCTCTACCGGTTACCCTGCCAACCCCCCCAATGCAAAAACAATATAAGGCAGCTGAACTCGTGTATTGAACTCGTGCATTACGCAGTGTACCGCGGGGGGCTTTAAACGTCTCCATATTGCTCGTTGCAGCGATGAGAGAGGATCCATACGGTGGCTTTGTTTTCACTGGCCCCGCTGCATCATCATATGGGGCGGTGTGCAGCGCACGTTACATTGACCATACATGGATCGGTATTCGGCATTTGGCTTGTCTTTATGCCGGGTGTGCATGTGGCATATGTAATGGGATATGTCTTCCCTTTTCGCTTTTGTTCTGTTTACAGCAACCTGTGGATTGTTCACACACGCACGCACGCACACACACACACACACACACACACACACACACACACACACACACACACACACACCGCAGCCTCTAGCCTCGCCTGCCCTCCTTGGGGGTTGTGTTTCCAGGGATCCGCGGAGTTTGGCACTTGCGTTACCCGCGCATTCTAGTAAAAGACACCGCCCGGTGTATCAGTCTATGCGTGCGCTGCGCTGCGGTGCCCATGGGCATGGCAGTGATGGCACAAGAAAACAATAGAGTAATGACTCGCACAACGGTACTAATCATGTTATATGACCAGTTTCACCACCCTTTCTTCAACACTCTTTGTCTGTCGTTTGTATTGCATAACGGCAACACCTCACACTGTCACAGTACTGGTAATGTAAGGGATAAAATGTTATATTGCCATTACCAGTAGGCTATTGTGACTAAAAGCCTACCTTTTTACCCCCCCTATGGCAATCAACCCTCTCCCTCCCTTGCTGTATCAGTGGCATTGTGTGAAGAACGCCCCATTGCTTGATATAGCTTACTCAGGCTTAAAGGATTTGCAACAGAGAAATAAGGGACACAGGTCGGGGTATCAGTGTCAGGTGGTCTAATTTTGTTCTGTCACAACCTGCATGTTTTGCAGATGATCACACTGATATTATCTGCTGCATGTGTTGGAGGTTGGAGCGGCAGTCTTGACTGTGTGTGTGTGTGTGTGTGTGTGTGTGTGTGTGAGAGAGGCAGTGTTTCCATTTATTTACATGCAACAATGCCATCTGGGAAATTGTGCAAACATTGCGGTCCTGCATAATCGGCACAATGGTCACAAATGGATTACTGGATATATCATAAAAGTATGTTTGTATGTTAATATAATATTCATTCATGAAGGCGCAGGAAGCAGAGAGCGATGGGAAAGAGGGGGCGTGGCACACATACCACAGGTGTCCACAGTGGAATTTGGGAGGAGGGGGGGGGGGGGGGCGACAACTACCATAACCAATCTGCCACTTAGGTGCCCTGATTAAAAAAATGAAGTGAATTTTAGCTGTGCCATTTTTTGCCCACAACATCGTGTTGCATGGCACACAAACGTACAGCTCAGAAAGGGAGAGTGCTTGAGAGCGATCACTTCAACTCTACATCCTTTTTAACGTGGCCTTTTAAATGATGCCATTGTTCCATCTTCCATGAGGCTTGCACTGTACTGTAAACTGTACACATTGAAAGCATTTGTTCATCGGATCTTTAGTTACCCAACAGCATTATACATAATAGCTTGTATTGCTGTACTGTGTGGTTTGAAACAAAGCATTTCTTTACCTCCATCGTGGGTGATGTGTCTTTTTAGGCTTTCTAATAGCACAATAAGACTTGTGTCATTTGTGGACTCTGGTCAGCATGCCTTGCATTGTTTCACACTTCAACTCTCTTCTGCTCGCTTGATGTGTCTCTTGTGGCAAGGCTAAGTCACTCCTGGCTCTGTGATTCCCCCAAATAAAATTACATCAGCATCTGGAATACATCGAAGTAGAGAATGGTCTCTCTTTTTCATTCTCTTTTTCAAGTGTCTTTTCTGAGGGGCAGCTTCAAAGAGCCTATTAGCTTAGCTATGAAAACAGACCACGCCTGCTCAGAAGGAGGCTATATAAGTTCATTTGAATGCTTTCTTTGGACGTCGTTTTGATTTAATTTCAACAAGGTTTGTCTGGCCTGAAGGGAAGAGGTTTTTTTGAGCAATTATTGCATTTGGCTGTCAGTTATGATGTTTTCAATGTGTTTCTTCGTGTGTGTGCATGTTTCCATGTGTGTGTGGGCACAACACTAAATCCCCAGTGGATGGCTCCATTCTACTCTTCAAGGCCACAACACTCTCTTATCCTCTTCTGACCCAAGTCATACTCCCTCCGGCCACTCTTCCTTGTGTTATTTGATACCACACTTCCTGTGTCCAGTCCAGTCCACCCCTCCCTTTCTCTTTGTTTGCCCCTTGTGTGTTTCTCTTTTCCTCAACATCTCTCCGTGACGTCACACGTCTCACATCCATTGCACACAAAATAAACTCAGACATGAAAAGGTGGGGGGGAGACTCACTAGCACAGAGTTCCAGTGTTGTGAAATATTGCACTTGTGACCATTGCATTAACAACACACAGCTTGATTAGCACGCCCCTGATTGAGAGCCAATCCTTGTGCCTCGGTGAACAGCCAGCTTTTCCTCCCACGCCGCTGAGGTTTGACACAGCTCATTCCTGGCCTGACGTCTGCGAGCCAGACCCAGATCTACTGACAGTCGGCCCGCTCAGTCGCTCTTACTGCTCGGCTCACGAGAGGAGGAGTGCCGTGTTTTAGTCTGTGCTTGGCTGCGAGCCTGGCTGCGAGTGTCCAAGAGGGAAGGGAAAAACAGCATGACCAATTGACCTGAATGAGGGGTCAAGCAGCGAACCAGGGAGGAATAAAATTGTGCACCGGGCCCCATATCTTACCCCAACCTCCCCTCTCTCCATCTCTGTCTGGTCCCTCTTATTTTTACCACTCTCCAGGGGATCTATACTGCCCCATCTTCTCATTCTTCCCTTTCTGTCTTCACTTTATATTTTTCCAGGAATCTCTCTACATCTCTCTTACCTCTCTTACCCCCCCCCCCCCCCACACACACACACACATACACACACTCTCTCATCCTCATTCCACTTTGTCTTTAACTCTCTCTGGGGGAAATCCTTAACGCCATCTAAAGGAATCCCTCCTGGATCCATTAACAGGATAATAGGGCGGATTTGAAGGAGACCCCAGTGCCTCATTAAGCAGAAGGTCATTGCCTCGTCCACTGTTTACCCCCCTCTCTCCTCCCCACTCCGTTATAATCCTCCAACCAGGCCACGTCCTCCTGGTTAATTCTCTTAATTACTTGATGACAGAGTGACTTGCTAGTTTGTTTGTTTGTTTTTCTTCCTTCGTGTTTGGTGATGTTTCTACTGGGTTACTGCAGACTCTTTCAGTATTGCTAATCTGGAATCTGATGGCCTAGGGCCAATGTAAAATGAAAAAGGTCTTGGCCATGTTTTCCTTCCGCAGGTATGATGCAGTTGTCTAGTCTGGTTTGCTAACCTTTTGCTAGTGCTACATATTATCACCTGGTTTAATTTGTGAATGCCTCAGCGAATGGATTCAGCTAGCTACTGTTTCAGCTATTTAATAGATGAATCCATTCTTTACCAAATGACATAATGTTATAACTTTTTTTCCTGCTGGATGGACATACACACAGAATAGGAAACGAGCTATAGCTGTACACTGCAGTATAGGAGTCTCCTGTTGAGAGAAGAGTGCTGCAGTGATGAAAGGGGAGTCGTGTGAACTCCGCTCCTTCCTTAATCCTCAGCCTGTGATGGTATTGTGAAAAGATGGGGCCCAGGTTTTCCTTTGGGCTTTTTAACAGACCAATCAGAGGTGTAGTGGGTCCCCCACCCCAATCCCTCCAAAAGGATTTGTTTTTGTGGGTCTTCTCGCAAGTCCCTTCAATTTATAATCACTTTGTCAGGTGATAGAACATACAGTATATTGCAAAAGGGACGATGCAAGACATTCTGAGAGTAGGGCCCACATCAGAATCATCGTTATTGTCGCATAACATAAACGGACATACAACCCTGATTATTATGTACAGTAGTTTGAAAGCATGGATAGGATGTTGCATTTTGTTTTTGTCTTCTGAAGAATTTGAACACACCCAAAAATGAAGTTCAAATTACCAAATTATGCTGTCACACCAACACCATGTGCAGCCAGTACAAAATAATAAAAATACTGAACTCTTATGAAATAAAATATCGATGTACATTTGTGCAGCCGTCTGACTAAACACATACAAATGATTACATAAAACCTATACCTGTATTGTTAACTCTCATGGGGCAATGCTGCTCACTTACTCTGTCTTTGACATTAAGGTGGTCCTGTCAGGTCCTATGTCCAGACTCCAGACCCGGTAACAACACATAGGCTACCGCTTCAAAACAACTCATGTTGCCATCGTTGCCATGGCCTCGCCTCTCTGCCATAGGGGGCCCTACATCGCCCAAAGATCCGGTTATCCAGTTTCAAAGGCTTGCCGGGACACGGTGATTTCAAGCCACATTGGAGGGCTTTTTAAAGCATAAACAGGGAGGCCAATTCCTCCCCCTCCATTCATGGCCATGTCAATTACATGTAAATGAGTGAGGGTATTTTTCTCCGTCTCTGAATGCCTTGCTACCACAGGTGGCCTTTCTGTTGGATCTCAAGGCTGAGGGAGCTGCCAAGGTACCCTGTGTGGCTTTATGGTCCCCTGCTGTCTTGATTTGCCGAACGTTGAACTCTGTGGCATAGGGTGGGAGTTTTTGATCCATTTAGTGTCAGTTTATAAAATAATCAGATTAAACACACACTTTGATGTCAGTATAGATGACAACTGGACAGTCACCATTCCACTGCTGAGCTGTAGCTGCTTAACCGTACCAAACACGCATAGCAAACAACCTTTAGCTTTTAGATCATCTCCATCTGACTGTGATATAATGAAGTGTAGTGTACCTTATTTCTTGTTTCTAATGGTGGGGTTCCTTATGGTGTTCTGTCTCTCTCTTCACCTCCCTTTACTTCTTGGACTTCTCTTTGTCTCTCCTCTTCCTCCCTCCTGAGCATCTCTGTACAGTAAAAGCAGTGTCTGTGTGTCCTTGCTTGCTGCAGCTCCAGTCAGCCTGATTGATGGTTTTAATAGCTACCTCATCCCTTCCAGAGTGGGTATCTCTGAACAACTACACACTAGGGATGGGACGATATGAAAATGTCATATTGCGATTATTGTGACAAAATAAATTGCGATTTACAATATTATCGCGATAATCAAAACCCATTATCCTGGGGCGGAACATTTGCCAAAAAATAGCAGAACTACAAGCTTGCAACGCAAATACATTTGATGGAGTGGAAAAAAAGACTATCAACTACGTATATTATAATGACCTTTTACCAATTATAGAGGGTTTAAGTGGAACCGGTATGCAGCTCGGCAAATAAATGGTGAATTGATCCCAGTGCATGACGGAGGACGATATCACGCTAAATTAAATCATCACGATACGATTACCGTGAGTGTTTTTTATCTCGATAAACGATAATCACGCTAAATTAAATCATCACGATACGATTATCGTGTGTGTTTTTTATCACGATAAACGATAATATTGCTTATCGTCCCATCCCTACGAGAGACACACACACACACACACACACACACACACACACTCTCCAAGGACCATGGCTCCGAAAGACACTGCAGAACTGTCACCTTTTTCTTTTGCATTTGTTTGTTGTTGTAATTTTGCAAATGAAACGGGAAGGACGCTTCGAAGGAAGGAATTACTGTAGAGCGAAAGACGTGATTGTGCTTGATATAGTTTCAGCGGCTGGCTATAATGGAAAAAGCAGGCGGAATTGGTGCGAGCGATAAAGGCCATATGCTGTGTGTGATGGATGGCAGGTGTATTAGTGCAGGAGATTGAATGTGACGAGCCGGTCACAGCAGCCCACTTCACCAATCCTGCAGCAGTAAGCATTGTGTGGCCCAGGCTGGGCTTTTAGTTTGCCAGTCCCAGCCTCGTGCACATCACACAGACACACAGCCTAGACCCATACATTTAAAGTCCTCATTGTGGTCCTGGTTTTGTGAGGACCGGCATAGAAAATGTGGGGAAAAGAATTAAAAAAATGGAGGGTTTCGTTTGTTGATTGCTTTGTTCATTGAATGTTTTGTTGGTGGACAGAATTCATATCTGACAGACCTGAAACACTATCAGTACTCCGAGTCAGCACTTATTGTCTTTAGGCTGTGACACACTGAAAGCGTCACTGACAAAACAAAAGTGACATTAACGTGTGCCAAGAGAAAATGAATGAAACCTTTCTGCATTGCTCCAACTCATTTCAGATGGTCTGTGCCACCTGTCGACCTCGTTGACCAACCCTGATCAACCAGGGAACTCTACCTTTTCCCTATAAACCAAATCTCTTTGCTGAAAATAGCAGATCTACAAGCTCACAACGTCGCAACGCTCCTTGTGGGCAGCGAATCAGCTGAGATGGGCTGAAAATACTGAATTTCCCTCGCAGGAGGAAATGGGTATCTATTATTATTATTATTATAATTATTATTGTGAGCTTCTTGAGCTGTTATTTCCAGTGAATTCTCTCCTATTTTCTCTGATTGTTCGGCCATTACGGCATGCCCAGAAGAAAGATGCTGGGGTTCATGTGGTTCAAATTGGTTAAACGAAGAACGTTCTAATGTAAAAGGCCATCGTCATTGACGGCAGAGATGTTGATGACGGCACAGAGGCCAGAGTCTACTGTATGAGCTCTGATAGAAGTGTAGCAGGGGATGATTGTCTGGGCCTCTCCGTGTCTTAGCAGGTAATGGAAGATGTCTGCGGTAGAAAATTGGAGCAAATACACAACAAATGCTGACAATCTCACCTTGCTCTCCTCCAATGTCTCTCATTCTCTCTTCACTACTATACTAGTCACATCTCAGTGACTGCATTTATCCTCAGGTACTGGATGATCTAGGTCAGCGCTACTCAACCCGCGGCCCGCGGGCCGCATGCGGCCCGCACCGCCTGTCTGTGCGGCCCGTCATGACCATACCAATAAAAATATGATTTTTCTAAGCCTGGCAAAGTTAACGCGCAACGCAAAATGCGGTGATGTTTGAGCCTCAGTGGACTCCGTAGTCAGGAAGCGAATGCAGTCAATGCACAGAACACAGCCTGAACACAGCAGTGCGGAGATGCTGGCGGCTACACTAGATCTATTGTACAACGAGACGGTCAGACAGACAAACCTGCGGAGATTTTGCAGCAGACAACCACAGTCGGGCTCACTGGAGTGGAGACGCATGACGGTCGTGCGATATGAACGCTCGCGACCGTCATGTTTTAGGCTAGTGAAGACGTCCTTGTCTGTGCTTGTCTCTGCCTCCGCGGCTCCGCCAGTCAGCACCGACATACAGTGCACACATTCCAACAGATCGTAGCAGCCAGGGAACTATGCTTGTACACCAAATGGGGAAGTTTTCTCATGCCAATAATGCTCCTTTTCATTAATAGGACGGATTTAAAATAAATAGACGTTTATACTTCTTATTCAATCACTCAAACCCCAGCATCCCTATTCTTGGGGGACATTCATCAAAAAATAGCCGATCTACAAGCTCACCACAAGATGCATTGTGAGCTTGTAGATCGGCTATTTTTGGTTAAGAGTTGTTGTTTTATGGAAAAATAACTCAAGTAAAGTTCAACTCAGCCAGTTGTACTGTACTTGTAAAACATTTGATGCTTTGAGCTTTGTAATTTAAACACAACTAACTGCTCATTGAAGGAGATTGACCAAAAATAGCCGATCTACAAGCTCACAATGCATCTTGTGGTGAGCTTGTAGATCGGCTATTTTTGGTGAATGTCCCCCAAGAATACGGATGCTGGGGTTTGAGTGATTGAATAATAAGTATAAACGTCTATTTATTTTAAATCCGTCCTATTAATGAAAAGGAGCGTTATTGGCATGAGAAAACATACCTTTACATTGCCAAAGTTCACTAGCCTTGCATACCCACTTACCCAGACACAGGGGCGGTTACAAAACGATTGAACCAGTTCTGTTAATTTTCACTTCACATTTTGTGAATAAAGCCTAATTTGATCAAATTCGATAATTTCTTCATTCCATCCATAATCTTTTGGTTCAATGAGGTTTGGCATGGCTTATATAGATGGAAATGTGGCTGTTTTCTGTGTGTTTGCTTAATTATTAAGCTTGTCATGAAGCCTGTTACAAAATCATTGTAAACGTCCAAAATAGGACCGTCATTTTTAGGTTGCGGCCCTTTGGACTTTAGGTATTTTGCTGAGTGGCCCCTGAGCCTTCCTAAGTTGAGTAGCCCTGATCTAGGTGATGATCCAGTCTTCTCCATGTATGGCTATATCCAGGGTTTGATGAGGTCAGTGTCTTATCTTTATATATGGAGCGTGAGGTGTGTGAGGTGTGACTGACCTACTGACTGACTGACTGACTGACTGAGATGAGGCGGAGGTTTTGATACTAACTGCTCCCTATGGTCGTAATACTGGAAGAAAACCTTGTTGTTTCGTGTACTTGTCTTGTAAAGAAGAATAGACAAGGAAGCTGGCTGACATGTGAAAGTACTGTACAGTTGCAGGGCCGAAGGCTATTGATATTTGTAACATTCCAGTTTTGAGGATGAATAAGAGGAAAGTATGTTTCTGTTTGAGAATGTGGTGGTGGAAATGCTCTGATGAGGCTTACGAACGGTATACGTTTCACTGTTGAATGCAACAACCGAGAGGAAAAATTGGATGCATTTCTGATGAACCTGACTCAAACACGCAAACTGTCTTTCGCAATGTTTTTCCTATTTTGGCACAGGCAAACATTTCCCAAAACCTTAAGAAATTGTGAAAGTGGCAGAACTACAAGCTTGGCTTGTATTTTCGGTTATTTTCAGATAACACAGTCATATATGATGAAGTATAACATAGGATTAGGGGGGCTTAAGTGATTAAAAATAGGGGAAATTAATCACTCCTGTTATCTGGTGACTAGTAGATATTACCGTGATTTCATGTACCAAAGCAAATCTGTGTATGTTTGTCTACTGTGGATAAACTGAATTATTTTAGGTAGGTCAATGTGCTCAGGCCTGTTAGTCTCGGATATTTATTCAGCCATTTTTCAGCTGAAACGCCGTTAGCAGCCCAGAGGGCCAAAAACATTTTATCCATCATAAAATTTAAACACTGTAATACATCCTTGCTGTCAACTATTGCCCTAGTTTGGATAGATGTCTCTCCCTTCTGTAACACAGAATGGGGCGCTCAGCAGAAAGTCGGAGAGCAAGAGACTAGGGATGTCAAAAATGGACCTTTATCAAAATCGATTATTCTATAGCAATATTCGAATATTATTCGAAAATCGAAAATTAATTATTATTATTATTTTTTTATAAAAAAAACAAACAAAAAAAAAAACTTTTTTTTCTTCTGTTTTTTGTTTTTTTTAATTTACTGGATTTCAATGCACATTTACATATGTACAACATGGCTCTTCAGGTAATTGGTAGCCTAACTACTACTCTTCATCTTTCTTTTTAGTGTGCCAGTGTACTGTTCACCTAATCTCTCAAGAACAGATTTTGTGATGCTTTACAATACAGAGGGCGCTGTTTTCCCTTTTCTTTGATGATGGCCACCAAGTACCAAACAATCAAGCCTGAATCAATCACACCTGTGTCTGAGACAGGGGGGGAGGAGAGTGTGTAGCAGGCAGCTGCCACTCTGCTGTGCTCCTTCACTCTACACAGTTTACAGTTGGTGCTGGTGTGAATAATAAATCAATGGCCATTTACTATTATCATTAATACTATTGTTAGCCTATATTCTATATTTTGGTTTAAACTAACTAACTAAGCCAAAAAATAGTATAAAAAAAAAATATATATATATTAATATTTTTTCGATTTTCGATTATGAAATATTAAAATCGAATATTGATTAATGGAACGAATATTCGAAAATCGATTATTCGGTGACATCCCTACAAGAGACCATTCTCATCCTTGCTGTTTTCTGTTGTGCAGTGGTGTCAGCCTGATCGATGTGCTGCAAAGTGTTGCTCTGTCTGTTAATGACACGTGTTGGGGTGCAACAGTTAATCGAACTAATCGATTTAATCCATCATAATAAACAATCGATAAGTTAATAAAATAATTGACTCGTTGTTGATTCCTACTTGGGGCATGTCATTATTGGCAAAAGGTCTCAAAACAGTAAAACAAATGTAAAAAAAAAAAAAGGAAATAAGTGAAATTACAAGCTTACAAAGCGACACCACGATGCTACTACTACCCCTGCTGTCCACAGAAAGCCTGATACTTATGATGTACTGCAATGCATTGTGGGCTTGTAGATCAGCTATTGAAGGCCCGGGGCAACCCAATAGGCAAGTGGTTAAGGCACGTACCACAAGCGACTCCCTGGCTTGATTTTCCGGCTGCATGTCATGTCTCACTAAGCTACCTATCGAATAAAGGTTCAGAAAAGCCCCCAAAACAAACAAAACAAAAGTATTAAATCAGGCTATGTGTTTCAAATGGACCCCACCCACACGCTGTATATTTCTATTGGATGCTGGTTTGTGCTCTCATATCGCAAATAAAGTCTCCTGCTGCCTGTGCTCAGAGATACACACATGGATTCCAAAGAGGAAGTGCTGCACCTACTAAGCATGTGTAGGCTTTCTCTGGAAAGAATTTCTGATGGACCTTGGCACAGCGTATTTAAACTGCGCCAAGTTGATAAAAGACATGAACACTTATTTTAATGCTGTGCAGCAGTCAAGTCAGACGCAACCCACGCAAGCAATGTCGACTGTCAGCATCAAGTGCAGAGATTGCTAATAAAACCTTAATTGGTGGTGGGATTGTTCTTGGCCACTTAACAAGTTTCTGTGTGCACTGCACAGTCCCGCATCACAGTAACCAGGCGATTAGACGTCTGGGGCACAACTATTGAGAAGTAGTTTTTAGGACCATTCCTACCACACAGGAGTGAATTTCGGAGCACGTAAATAAAGAAATCAGCCTCACGTTATGTCAATCACGTTTGCACATTGCGGCCGTTTCGTATTTATTTTCGGACCACTGGGTCCTTTGCTCTCTCTATCTCTCTCTCTCCTTGCCCTGAAAAACGCATTTCGCAACGAAAAAATGCACCAGTGTGCAACCAGCTTAAGTTAAGACCTAAAGAAAATGCATGACACACATGAATTGACCACAGACCAACCGCGCACCAACCGTGGACTTGTGTTACAGCCCAGCCAGTCAGAGGCCTGCCTGACTATAAGGAAAAGGAAAGGCTGCCGCTTCTTGTCAGTGATAGGGATGTGTGGACTGTGGCGCTGCTTTGCTCTGTTCTGCTACTCTTATCAAAGCAAAACTTGTGCATTGTGGTTCTGTGTGGCCTGAAGAGAGAGAGAGAGAGAGAGAGAGAGAGAGAGAGAGAGAGAGGGAGAAGGACCGGTGCTGACACGTGGAGCCAGGTCATTTCAGGTCCTTTGCTCAGCTCTCTCTTTGTGTGTGTGTCTCTCTCTCGCCCTCTCTTGTCCATTGTGCCTACAGGGAGAGGAGGAGGGAGGGATGGAAAGAGAAGGAGAGGGCATTGGTGATCCAGAGAGAGAGGGTGGGAGGAGTCGAGAGCAATTGAGAGAGAGAGAGAAAGGCTGGGTTGTAGAGAAGGATGGCAACAGAGTGAGAGATTTACCAACTGCTCTGTCCATTGAGGCACAAGACTGTGTTTTGTGTGTCAAACCTCTCTCCTGCCTCTGGTCGAGAACTCTGTAGTGTTTCTCAGGCCTCGGTGAAAAATAGAAGAACGAAACCAAATTAAAACGGTTGCTGTGGAGTAGCCTCGTTCCCAGCCTTACTCATCTGCAAAGAGAAAAGGCTTTCGGGGGGACTTAGTTTCAACCCATCATGCTATGCCATTCACTATGGAGTTTAACCAAACTATTCTGGGCATGTCACGATTGGAGAAAATTCATCCTCAAGCGCACAACGTGTCGCTCCACACGCATTATGTAAATCCTGGGAGGATTCTCATTGGCAGGTGGAAAGAGGCGGCAGGTGATGGAGACACACCGAGCGCCTACACATTCACACCCACAATTGAGACCACCATATGAGAGGCAACGTAAAATACAGTATTTTTACTGGTTGACTATTTGACTACAGAGGCTGTAGGGTTTTTATTTTGTTTTTAATAAGGTGTCTATTTTGCCCTTTTTCATGTGACATACCTTACCACCTCAATATTATTGGGGGGGGGGGGAGTGCACAGTATCTGAGGGATTGAATGTAGGAGTCTCAGACGTAATGCTGGAGTGCCCATTGGGCAGATCTTTTTGCCCATACATGGTTTTCCTTGTCCAGGCCAGTCCGTGATGTCAGTACTATGACGTCAGAGTATGACGTAGTGTCATACTCTTGTATCTCCCGGACGACCTCTGCAGTGACCCGGACGACCTCTGCCGCATGTCACTCCCCGTCTCTCTCCCCATTTCCTGTCAGTCTACTGGCCTATCCAATAAGGGAATAAAAGCCCCCCCAAAAGACCAAGGGGGTCTGCCTACTTCATCAGTTGTTAATTCCATAGCATTGTGCATGTCTATGCTGGTTGGGACTGGGAGAAAGAGCTTGTTAAAGAGGAGGGAAGGGATTTCTGGGAGACCAGCTTCTAAAAATAGCATGGCTTATTGCGACCGCGTCCGTGATGTCAGTACTATGACGTCAGAGTATGACGTAGTGTCAGCTTGCAGACAGAAGGTTACCATGGCGGCGAAACTGTGTAGTATCAGTGTTGTCAGCGTGCAGATGGTCAGACGGACAGACATTCGCTAAATGTTAGATATATACACCAGTGTGTCAAAAGTGCTACCTTCAGAGTTCTATCTAAAGTTTAAGTGGCGGCCTGATGATAAGATGGCTGATACTGTGTGCAGTACAGTGCTGTGGTTAGAAAACGCCAAAGGTGAAAAGCCCCTCTCTTAAATGAGATCCTTTTCAAGTGACCGATCAAATGAGACAGTGTGAATTAAAGTTTGGTACATCAGGCTGGCCTGCTGAGTGGACAGCACACAGTGGGAATTAGCCTGAGGGCAAGTATTCAAGAATTGAATATGGGTATGGGATCCCCGACGGACTGACCACAACTGTGGTCGTTCTTTTCCTTCTTTTTGGCGTGTGGAGTGAGGGGAACATGGCTGACACTGTGCTTTATTATAGCCTGTGGTGAAATACACCCCACAGTTAGTTCACCCATTTGATTTGAGAGTTGGTTGAAATCAAATGAGACGGTGTGGTGTGGATCAGGGACGTGCTGGGCCCCTGATTCAGCCCGGGAAAAAGAGTTGGAGAGGCCCTCATTGCGCGCTATAGATAGAGATCTCACTCTAATAGCGCTGCTGCTACTCAAAGATTTGCCATTTCAGATCATGACAAGTGACAAGTCAGTGGGCCAATTACATGAGTTACATTTTGTCGTTGTCGGGTGGAAACCTTTTGTTTTGTATTTATCATTTTTAAAATGATTTAAACTAGTGAAAACAGCTGATCTACAAGCACACAACGCCTCGCGGTGTTTTCACTACTTTTGTGCGACGGCCTTGTATGATGAAGCAGGGCTTTGCTTTGCGAAAGAATTTACAAATTCTTGGAGATACAAGGTTTCTGCCTGACAGTAACGATTTTCTTTGTTGGCCACCCAGCCCCCAAAATGGAACGAAGGCCGACATTTTATTTTAATTTTTTTCCTAATGGCCGGCCTGGACCGGCCAGGAATGAACCGGCCGTTCGGGAGTTGTCCCGCTTTTCCCAATGGCCAGCACGTCCCTGGTGTGGATTCAACTTTGGTGCTCAGATGGTGCTGGTGAGAGAGAACTGTGCAGCATTTTGAGACGGATTAAGGGCCCACGTCGTAGAGACGAGCTCACACTGGGGCGGGTGGGGTGGTTCTGCTCCCATGCCTCGTGCTGCACAGTACTAAATGAATAGATCAAAGAGATTATATTTTCCCACAAGTGGGTGCATTTCCATTTTTAATAGCTGTGGCCCAGCTATGCTATTTCAATGTCCTCCACTCCACAGCTACTCTTCCTTATGAGCATCTTTCCAAACCGCTAAAGATCAAGGGGTTGGGGCGCCTGCTGGCCTACTGGCCCAGGCGCATATACCACATGGGCATTGCCACATAGGCATTGCTGCCTGACGGTGTCGCCGGTTCGATTCCCGACCCGGACGACCTCTGCCGCATGTCACTCCCCGTCTCTCTCCCCATTTCCTGTCAGTCTACTGGCCTATCCAATAAGGGAATAAAAGCCCCCCCAAAAGACCAAGGGGGTCTGCCTACTTCATCAGTTGTTAATTCCATAGCATTGTGCATGTCTATGCTGGTTGGGACTGGGAGAAAGAGCTTGTTAAAGAGGAGGGAAGGGATTTCTGGGAGACCAGCTTCTAAAAATAGCATGGCTTATTGCGACCGTAGGTCGCAGTTACTTGCACACTATCCAAACCTCCACCGGCTGTCCCTCCGTCACTCCCTCCGTCACTCTGTCACACGTCACACGTCACACTTTTGCCCTGCTCATATCTCTGCAACCGTTGCCCCGATCCATGCCAGATTTTGCACACACACTCCTTGCCTGCCAAACTACAACCTCCAAGGACCCCCGGAGTTTCGGGGACCCCCAGGTCCCTGGGGGACCCCCAGGTGTAAAAAATTACCAAATGTGCAAAAATGACCAAATGACCACCCCAACGGGGCTGCTCTCTCTGTGTCACACACACACACACACACACACACACACACACACACACACACACACACACACACACACACACACACACACACACACACACACACACACACACACACACACTCTCTCTCTCTCTCAAACATAATGTGTGACCTGCCAAGTGGCAAGGAATGTTGCCACTGTCCTCTCTCTCTCACACACACACACACACACACACACACACACACACACACACACACACACACACACACACACACACACCCCTTCACACCAGGGAGTCCAGGAAGGATGAGCCTCCATGCTTAAATAAACAGACCTGGGTCCACTATCAAGATCTGCCTGTGGGTGTGTCTACTTTTAGCAGGAGAGCTTGCATCTTGCATGCTAGTATTGGCATTTACACAGTATCTCTACAGTCATGTAATCACAACGCATCTGTCCCATCTAGCGCCACCATCAGGACGATTTTGCACAAACTACTTTTTGGCCTATTTATGGAGATAAGCGACCAACGGTCGCTTATCTCCCGATTAGGGAGTCTTACTGGTTCTTTCTTCTTGCAACTGAGTTTCTGCGTGAGCTTTTGGAGGCAGTAATTGGGGGAGTGGTGGTGCTTAAAATCTAGTGACTAATCAAAAATGTGTCTTGGGCACATCTCAAACATGTCTCTTTTTAAAATGGATTCTCTGGGATCCATTCTCTGCCCCCACTCACTGAAATTAAACGGAACGTACGTACGTATGTTCTTTTTTTCCCTTTATCCTCTAGGAGTAATGTCTGGAGCTGTTTTCCATTTCCACTCTGTTCACCCACTGTAATCAGCTCCAGTTGCAGCGATATCTCAAACGCAATTCTGTGTGTGTGTGTGTGTGTGTGTGTGTGTGTGTGTGTGTGTGTGTGTGTGTGTGTGTGTGTGTGTGTGTGTGTGTGTGTGTGTGTGTGTGTGTGTGTGTGTGTGTGTGTGTGTGTGTGTGTGTGTGTGTGTGTGGCTGTGTGGCTGTGTGGCTGTGTGTGTGTCGTGGCTGTGTTTGAATGGAAATGAAAAGAGCAACAAAGAGCCAAAGCACGAAGGGTGGGGTAGAGAGAGAGACGTAGAAACGGGGGAGAAAGACGGGGAGACAGAGTGAGAAAAAGAACAGAAAGACATGTGACTCGTTCTAATGCACCAGTCGGGTTATGTGGCAGAGACGGAGAGAGACGTGTAAAAAGGGAGGCAGGGTGAGAGTCAGAGGCAGTGAAGAGAGGGAGAGTAAGCAGAAAAGGGAGGGTGAGAGAGAGAGAGAGGGAGAGACAGAGACATGCCATGAATATCAAATTGTGTTGGAGCTGTGGAAAGGGGGCCAGGCAGAGCGAGGAAATCTCCTGTTGTCTGGCAGGAGAGCACTGGCCCTGATCTCTCTCGCACTCACACACAACACACACGTACAGTACACACACAAACACGCAGCTTTTGCCTGTAAAATGCACCATGGCAACGCCACAGCTCTGCCCAGCGTCCATGGAACTTCCATCACAGATCATCACACATGTTTCTTTCTCTCTCTCTCTATGTGATTCACTCACGCACGCACACTTTTCGGTTTTCTCTCTGCTTTTGTCTCACCTGTCCCCTCCTCCCTTCCTCTTTTTGTCGATTGCATCTCGACTTCAACGCCACCCCCCGCCCCACCGCGCATCCATCCATGTCCCTTCTCCTCCACATTGGACCTTGCAGATAGATGTACATGATCAATCGCTACACACACGTTCGATTGAGGGCCACCTGAAGATGGTGGAAAACACAATATACTTGATGTGGCCCCACCTATGGTAATGAGTAGTGAGCGGTGGGGGGGGGGATGTATTTACATAATGTATTATATAACGGTTCTGCTAACCCCCCCGCATCCCTCTGTTATCAAAATTGGGTTATGCATTCTCACAGCTTATTTATTTACAGACCGGGGCTCCGTAAGGGCGAGGCTGCATCGCAGTAAATCAGTTATTTTCCATTACAGGGAGTTTATCCCCGGCCGGCACAAGGCTGGATTAGATTAGATTAGATTGGATTGCATAGCAGTGTGCGTTGGTCAAATATTTGGGGTCCTGCTGTTGAATTTACGATGCCGCTGCATTGTCTGTTGAGGAACTGTTGCTGTCATAGTGTGTGTGCGTATCTGTCTCTGTGTGTCTGTGCCAACATCTATCACATCAGTGTGCAACATGCTCATGTGTTTTGCTTGTGTGTTTACTGTGTGTGCTTTTGCCTTTCTCTTATGTATAAAACGTGTGTGTGTGGATATATAGATGCATTAGAGCAGTGTTTTTCAACCTTTTTTCTGCATGGGCACACTTTTCATATCCCAAGAATCCATAGGCACACCAACATAATACGGGGGTGTAAATATCGTCACTGTCAGGAAGAAACCTTGTATCTCCAAGTTTCAAATGTGTAAGTTTCCTCGCAAAGTAAAGCCCTGCTTCATCATAAAAGGCTGTCACACAACAGTAGTGAAAACAGCAGATCTACAAGCACACAAGCGTTGTGTGCTTTTAGATTGGCTGTTTTCACTAGTTTAAATATTTTTTGAGCGGTGGTCACACCGTCTCCTATACGTGGCCGTGTGTGTGGGTATGTATGCGTTGATTCCGTGTCTGTATGTAGCCTGCAGTACCTTTTCTGACCACACATGTTAAGGGAGGGGCGCTGTTGTTCAGGCCAGGCCAGGCACACTCACACACACGCACGCAGCCTCTACCGCTCAGTTCACACAAGTGTGATTTTTAAAATGATAAATACAATACTGGCTTTCAAGCAGTTTCAAGGGGCACACTTGACCCTTCTCAGGGGCACACCAAAGGTCCCCAGGCACAGTGGTTGAGAAACACTGCATTAGAGTTTGTAGATCTGCTATGTTTGGCAACCAAGTATAAATCGGGCATCAGGATTTCCCATTTCAAAGACATGTGGGAGCACTCTTCTCTCTCTTTCTCTCTCTCTCTCTGTCCCTAAATCACTTCTCCCACTCTCACACTACATTGTTTAGCACGCTCCAACTTCTCCATCTCCCTCCCTCCTTCCTCTTTGTTCTTCCTGCCAGGCATTTTTACTTGTTTCTAAACTCCCTAATGTGCTGCTTGTGCAGCAGCGTGCTTGTGTGTGTATGTGCACGTGCAGTTCATGTGAACGTGTGTGTGTGTTCAATCACAAGTGCCTCTCTGCCCTCGCACACCCCCGCCCCGCCCCCTCTCCTTCTCTGACCTCACAAACTACAGCTCCTTGGGTCTCCCGTGACCTTCGACCCCTAGCTCGCCCTGGCCCCACTTGCACCCCGCTCCCCCTTTTATCATTATGTGCCCGCGGTCGCATACCTGAGCTCCAACAATTGTGACAGTCATTTGTTCAGGCACACAGATCTGTGTGTGTGTGTGTGTGTGTGTGTGTGTGTGTGTGTGTGTGTGTGTGTGTGTGTGTGTGTGTGTGTGTGTGTGTGTGTGTGTGTGTGTGTGTGTGTGTGTGTGTGTGTGTGTGTGTGTGTGTGTGTGTGTGTGTGTGTGTGTGTGTGTGTGTGTGTGTGTGCGCGTGCTCTCGTGCTAAACTAAACTGGACAGCTCCTGTATGGATGTGGGAGAGTGAAATCTTTTTTTGATCTCACTATTTTGTGTGGCATTTTATTATTGTTTTTGAAGAAGAGTGGATAAAAGATGACAGGTGACAAACAGATACTGTAAATCATGTACAGTACATTTTAGGAAATAATACTAGCCTGATATGTGTGTGTTTGTGTCCACATTAACCCTGGTGTCCCTATTTTGGCCATGTACAAGTTTTACAAAATGTCACTTTAACCCCAACATTTGCAAAATATAGCCGATCTTCACGCTCACAAGCGGTAATACTAGGTCTGCTCTTTTTGCTATTCGCCGTACAGATGAAATGTATAGATCGGGCTTAAGTGGTTAATGGGACTGATGCATCTCAAACTCCATTATTACTATCCCAGTTTCTCTTTTCCAACAGCCGTCTTCTCACACTGTGTGTGTGCGTGCGCGTGTGCGTGAGCGCGAGTGCGTGCGTTTGTGAATGCGTGTGTGTAATTGAATTACACCACGGCTCCACCTCTCCCCTCCCTCCTATTCAGAGCTCCTCTCCTCCGCTCTGCCTCAACTCTTGCCCCTCGCCGCCTCATCCATGTTGCTGCCATCCCCCTCCTTTCCATGATTCCACCCGTGTCTCCTCCTCCATTCCTGCTGCAGTGAACTGGACTCCAGTGGTTGTAGGCTTGTTGTAGCACCACCTCCTCCTTCCCTTGCGTGATCCTCACCACTGCCCTGAGGCAGTCGGTGCCTTGGCCTAAGCAAGCAGGCTTCCTATCCTTCTGTCTAGGGATGGGAAAATAGCCGATCTACAAGCTTGTAGATTTTACCAATTATAGAGGTGTTAAGTGGTACTGGATATGCCGCTCGGCAAATAAAAGGTGAATTTATCCCAGTGCATGACGGAGGACGATATCACAAAAATTAAATCTCCACAATACGATATTATAGTGTTTTTACCACGATAAACGATAACATCGCATCGCTTATCGTCCCATCCCTACTTAATCCGTCCCAGCCAAACCAACCTGTCCTTCTTCACATGCTGTTTTGTGTTGTGTGTATGTGTCTGTGGTGTGCAGGAGGAGTTGATTTGAGGTTATGTGGTGAATACAGCATGCTGGTTCACAGGGTTCTTCCTGTAAACTCCTAAAGCTTCATAATTACACTCCCACACTGGCCCTGGATCAGCTGCTCTCTCTCTCTCTCACACACACACACACACACACACACACACACACACACACACACACACACACACACTCTCTCTCTCCTTTCACACACTTGCTGTCCCTCGTTCATTTCCTGGCTGTTGTGCTTCTGTCTCTCTCTTTTCTCACAATCTCACGCTTTATTTTCGCACTCTGTCCCTCTTTCTCACTCTCTATGTCCCTTCTCTCGCCCCTTGCTTTCTCTCCCTTCTTCCCTTTCACTTTCGCTGTCACACTCTCTCTCACTCTCTCTGCTGTGTTGGGGGGGTTACATAGTGAGGTGTGACTTCTCCTCAGAAATGGCACTCTTTGAAATGGGTACAGATGACGTCGGTTCGTTATTCGTCAAAGGTTTCACCCACTTTTGCATAAGTCAACATAAATACTGTGAAAATGGCGCTGCTGGAAAAGCTCCATATGCCTCCAGAGAGTCGTAGCAGGTACATGCATATTTCTAGAGCAGGATGGCCAGAGAACAGAAGACGGGTGCTTCCTGAAATAGCCAATTCCACAGGGAGAGCCCAGGACACACTGGGTCACGTGACTCACATGGCCTTTGTTTAATCTCTGTCATTGTTGGTTGTGTGTGTGTGTGTGCCTCTGCGGGCATTTTTCTTCAGTCCTCAGACTCCTCACCGGGATTCACAGGACTGAATACATGAAGGTATAGCATGTACATGTTTTTGTGTACAGATGATGTTCTGTGTGTCATATTCTCATATCTACAGTACACACACACACACACACACACACACACACACACACACACACACACACACACACACACACACACACACACACACACTTTCAAAGTAGGTGAGCAAGAGTTCATAGAGCAACATGTTTGTTTTAAATGTTTGTCGTCCATTTTGTCTTTCAGATCTACTAGCGTTGCAAGCTTGTAGATCTTTGAAAATAATGTGATATCACGAAATCCCAAGACACACCTGGACTTGTGTCACGGCGCATCAGTGTCCCCCGGTGTACCGCTTGGGAGCCACTGCGGCCACAGACATGTTAAGGGGAGGTTGATGCTTGCTATGAGACCAGTGGCTTCCCCCCCCCCCCCCCCCCAGATAAGTCGTGGGTGATCTGGGGCTGGGCCCCATGTGTCCTGCTGCTCCTGCACCCTAACCTTCCAACTGCACTTCAAATCTCCTCCTGACACGTCTGGCCTCGACGGGGCCGGTTCGACACGTTGTCCCTTTTTCCCGTGACAGAGTACTCTGCAGTAGAAAGACACACCCTGTCCCCTGTGCTTGTTCAGAGTGATGACTACAGAAAACTATAGTCTTTATAAACACGCATAGCCTTCCGTTACCGCACCTCTTCCCTTGTTGTAGAGCAACCTTCCCCTGTCCTTCTCAAAGACGTGACAGGTTACTGTATTGGCTGTGTTGCACAAAGTAATCAGAATTCACGCGCACAGAGCTCTTTCTTGCATAATGTGTTTTCCTGCAGTGTGTACACTGTCCTAGTCCTTCTCAAAGACATGCCAAGTTGCATTGTACTCACTCTGGTATGAAAAGTATTGATGATTTGTTTTAGTTTTTACACATGTGGTATACACATGTACAGAGCCTGTCTTATCTTCCCCTGCAGTAAGACACTCTGCTCCAATCCCCACCATGGAATGACAGGGATTTTGCTGTCCATGTTTGGTCCTCTTATGCCCAGCATCTTTCACTGAACTCCAGTGGCAGCATGTGCCTCTCTTCCCAATTCAGGCTATTTTATCAGCCTGACATTGCCTTTACTCTCCCATCGTAGATCCACGCAGCAAACCCCTTACACATCTGCCTTTTTTGTAACTGGTCAGAGCATGCATACTAGACTCTGTCGATGTATTGGTGACTGCTACAGGTTGATCAGGGCACCTGTTCAGTGGGGGGCTGACCTGGGAAGAATGGCATGTTCGTAGGGCTGTCACTCACGATTATGACATTTCACATGACGCTTAATTGTCACACAAATAATTAATTTGATTGTGTTTTTGTCGTTGTACACAGAAACATAATGAATAAAATGTAAATTTCTGTTTGTCTTTAAGGCTTTTTGAAGTTGCTCAGGGCCGATATGACAAATAACCTAAATATTCAAATGATTGACAGTCAAATATTTAATAACTTTATATAGAAAAAGCATTAATAGTGGAAATAGCCAATCTACAACTCGCAACATGTCGCGGTGTGAGCTTGTAGATCTGCTATTCCAACATTTCTTAGAAATGTTTGTATAAAGTAAATGTATGATTTCTTTTCAACATGGAAACGATTATGACAATTATGCAAAATAACTGCGATTATCTCAAGTAATTGCTATTAGGCGATTATGTAATAATTGTGACCGGCCTACATGTTCATCCACATGCATTACGTCGTCCTGGTGAATCTCATCACTGAAAGGAATCGTCTGGTGACTTCACACGTATCAGAGGGAACACATACCCCGCTACAGCCTCCCTAATGAACCAACCAGCACGGGTCTGCAGCGACCAGGGATTACAGTACAAGGGAGAGAGGGAATTGGTAGAAGCCCGGGAAGGACTAAATTGGGAGAGAAGGGAATAAAAGATGAAAAGAACTGAAGAAATAAGAAATGGGTCAGAGAGAGTAGAGCGATGCTGTGGTGGTACATTGCAATACAGTACATTTCGCCTCAAACTGATGCTGAATGGTTCCCTCCCTCCTCGGCCTCCTAGCACTGCACATTTTCAATCCTCTGTCCCAGGCAGGCCCAGCTGGCATTCAGTGAGAGGGGCTCAAACGGCAGGGACACCAGGTGAATGTATTTGACTTCATGGTAGGATATTAGAGCAGCAGTACCGGACTCCAGGGTTGGGAAACGCAGCTCTAGAGCGAATCAGGTCTGGAGAGCCAGGGACAATATGGAAAGTACTTTTTTTTTTTTTTTTTTATATTTTAAACGTTTTCAGGCCAAGGACCCCTTAGTTGAGAGAGAGATGAAGCAGGGACTCCCACAACCTTTTCATAGATTCCATATAGTTTCATTGTTTGACAGCACAATCATCAGTGTATTTTGGATTCATGTCAATTTGTGTTTTCAGATATTTAACCACCTGAGTCATTAGGTGTGAGCTTGTAGATCTGCTATTTTTGTCGGACAGTTCTCAGAATATGAACACTAGGGTTCAAGTTGTTAATATAAAAAGGATTGGAAGATTTGGAGGACCCCCTGTAGTAAGTCTGAGGACCCCCTAGGGGTCCCGGACCCACTGTTGAAGACCCCTGTTTTAGGGCACATGAGTGCTCATAACAGTCTGTGTTGGCTCTCAAACAGTACCAACGGTACTGTGTGTTGGAATCCTCTAAAATGCACACAAATGCATGCACACAATGGCGACCCCCCCCCCCCCCATCCCCCTAGAGGGTGTGTGATAGACCCCTGTCTGTGCTGTTAATTAGCCGTGTGGGATCATTAGTGCTGCCAAGCTATCGTCTGGTGAACGACGGGCCGGGCCTGCCTGTCATCTTTAGACAAGTCCCAGACAGACTGAGGAGAGGAATGGCTGGATGGATGGAATCAAACAATGGGGGTGGGCAATATAATCGATATCGCAATACATTGCGATAGTTTATTTGCCAATACTGTATCGATACTTCAGGCCGTAGTATCGCGATACTTTGAGGAAAATAAAATATGTTCCCAATTAGGAACCAATGGTAGAAGTCCGGTCCTGACACACTGCTGCCTCGAGATGTGGCTGTACTATAGTAGCTACTTCCCCTTCCCACGGTTCAGTGAGTGAGGTCTCTAAAGAACGACGAGAACAACGTTAGAGCTGCGCCTTCAGCTTTTAAAGCTGATATATCGCAATAGTATCTTATTGCAAAGATTCGCAATATATCGTGATACTATTGCATCGTGACCCAAGTATCGTGATACGTATTGCATCGTGAGATTCTTGCCAATATCCACCCCTATCAAACAATGGATGGAAAGTGGGAAGGTCAGTTGAAAGGAAGGATGAGAGGAAATTGGTGGATTGACAGGGTGGGCCGGCTGGAGGGAGTCAATCAGGGATGATAAATGGATGTGTTGGGTTGGTAAAAAAGAGAGAACGCTGTATGAATGCATTTACTCCCTCATTTACAGTATGCTGTTGACCTTCGAGAGTTTTCATGTTCATCATATGAAGGAGGAAGACTCCTCAACATCCTGTGAGGTGATGGCTACTCTGTCCCATCGTTGTTTATGTTTTAAAGCAGGGGTCTTCAACGTTTTCAGGCCAAGGACCCTTTAGTTGAGAGAGAGAGATGAAGCAGGGACCCCCCACAACCTTTTCAGAGATTCCATAGTCTCTGAATATGGACATTATGGCTCAGGTGGTTAATATTTAAAAAAAAAGTTTCTATCACTCAAAGATTTGGAGGACCCCCTGTAGTAACTCTGAGGACCCCCTAGGGGTCCCGGACCCCCTGTTGAAGACCTGTGTTTTAAAGGTCTGTGTGGGTTAATACTAGTCTAAACAAGGACATGCAAAATAAATGTATTTTCATGTCTGTCTGTCTGTCTGTCTGTCTGTCTGTCTGTCTGTCTGTCTGTCTGTCTGTCTGTCTGTCTGTCTGTCTGTCTGTCTGTCTGTCTGTCTGTCTGTCTGTCTGTCTGTCTGTCTGTCTGTCTGTCTGTCTGTCTGTCTGTCTGTCTGTCTGTCTGTCTGTCTGTCTGTCTGTCTGTCTGTCTGTCTGTCTGTCTGTCTGTCTGTCTGTCTGTCTGTCTGTCTGTCTGTCTGTCTGTCTGTCTGTCTGTCTGTCTGTCTGTCTGTCTGTCTGTCTGTCTGTCTGTCTGTCTGTCTGTCTGTCTGTCTGTCTGTCTGTCTGTCTGTCTGTCTGTCTGTCTGTCTGTCTGTCTGTCTGTCTGTCTGTCTGTCTGTCTGTCTGTCTGTCTGTCTGTCTGTCTGTCTGTCTGTCTGTCTGTCTGTCTGTCTGTCTGTCTGTCTGTCTGTCTGTCTGTCTGTCTGTCTGTCTGTCTGTCTGTCTGTCTGTCTGTCTGTCTGTCCTTCCTGTCCCTATCTGCAGTTGAGCCTTTCCCAAGATTCCCTGTAATTTAAAATAAACGTTTGACCTCCCTCTGTTTCTCTGTTAATAGTTGGAGCTACAGAGTGTGAAATATATTTTTTCTCTGTTAATAGTTGGAGCTACAGAGTGTGAAATATATTTTGGCTGAAGCTTTAACAAAGTGTACCATCTATCTAACAGCCCTGGACCATCCTTGACGTGATGTAATGTATCTATAACCAGTAAGACTCCCTAATCGGGAGATAAGCGACCGTAGGTGGCTTATCTCCACAAATAGGGCAAAAATGTGTTTTTCCAAAATCTTCCTGATCCATGTTGATGACATGAGTCGCTTCTCTCCCGATTAGGGAGCCTTACTGGTGATATTCGTGATTTTTAGACCTGGGGGTCCCTGGATCTCCGGGGGTCCTTGGAGGTTGTAGTTTGGCAGGTAAGGAGTGCGTGTGCAAAATTTGGCATGGATGGGGGCAACGGTTGTGGAGATATGAGCAGGGCAAAAGTGTGACGTGTGACGTGTGACGGACTCACTCACAGACAGCCGGTGGAGGTTTCTACAGTAAGTAGCTCCCTACGGTCGCAATTATTCCTCCCGCAATGAACCAGCCGCACCTGCCGCAATGGAGGCCAAAGGACAAGAGTGCTCCATGAACCAAACCTCCTCCCTCACTGCAATATAACTAGGGATGGGAAATTTCATATCACGATTATTGTGACCAAAGAAATCGCGATTTACGATATTATCACGATAATCAAAATATCCCCAACATCCATTATCCTGGGGGCGGAACATTTGCCAAAAAATAGCAGATCTACAAGCTCACAACGCGTCGCATTGTGACGCGTTGTGAGCTTGTAGATCTGCTATTTTTTGGCAAAGACATTTGATAGAGAGTGAAAAAAAGACTGTATCAAGTACGTATATTATAAGTACGTTTTACCAATAGAGGGTTTAAGTGGTACCGGATATGCAGATCGTCAAATAAAAGGTGAATTGATCCCAGTGCATGACGGAGGACGATATCACGATACGATTATCGTGAGTGTTTTTTATCACGATAAACGATAATATTGTGTATCGTCCCATCCCTAAATATAACTAGGACCAGGTGAAAGATGGAACATTAAGCATTTTACACCCTTCCAATGGAGGGGACTATCCCTTCCATTCGATTCCAGGCAGCCACAACCCCATTAGTTCTCTTCCATTCTGTGCGAGCCAAGCCAGACATTCCAGAATTTAACAACAGTGAACGAACGGGAAGGGACGTTTGGTTCGTGCATTCAACAGCGTGAGCACTGTGTCTGCCTGGCAAATATCAGCATGCGTCCCAAATGTGATTATTCTAATTATTTAGTTTCGTGCTCATATGTATGTATGAGATTGTAGTCGTCTCATTCTGTTAGCTTAATGAAGATCTGGCACGAGGCGGTGTCCAAGTAGTCACCATCTGGTCAGCCTCCTTCTCCTGTCTGTTCCGATCAGATGACTGGCTTCTCTACCAGCCTCCTCCCCAGCCAGAGAGGGAGAGGTAGAGGCAGGGGACCCCGGTATAGAGGTGTGTCTCCAGCCAGAGAGAGAGAGGTAGAGGCAGGGGACCCCGGTATGGAGGTGTGTCCCCACCAGAGAGAGAGAGGTAGAGGCAGGGGACCCCGGTATGGAGGTGTGTCCCTGCCGTACCTGTAGTGAATGCAGCTTGATTGTTCGCTATGTTTTGCTGGCTACAAATGACTAGAAATACGCAGGCAGGCCGCAGGTAAAAGGCATTTTGGCTGCATAACATTGCTTTCAGGTGGGACCTCCAAATAGGGGTGGGCGATATGGTGATAAATGTCGTTGAGACGATACAATGTCTCCACGATATGCCTTTTCAGAGATATCGTATGTATCGTGATACAATGAGGGAGCCTTTTTAAAAAATCATGTTGAATTGTTAATACAGAGATTCATTGCAGAATTTATTTTATTTTATTTTATTTAAACTGGCATTTTGGTGTAAAGCAGTAGTTCTTAAACTTTAAAATGTCAAGGTCTCCCCTTAACTCTGACTGTATACAAATGAAACCAACATTTTGTTTCATTCGTATACTGAGTTAGATACTTATTTAGACCTCCCAAAAGGAACCCAGAGAATCCCTGGACCTGGAAGTAACTTGACAAATAACCATAAAAACCCAACATGAAAAAGAATTGTGATAAGATTGTGTATCGTGATACAGCTTGGAAAAATATTGTGATATTGTATTTGTCCATATCGCCCACCCCTACCTCCAAATATCACATAATGGTCATTGTGGTCAAAAGGCACTAAAAGGAAGGCAAGTGTGCTAAAATAGTCCATTAAGTCCACACAGTATCTCACCTCTACAGTAACCTAAAAATAAATATAATGTTGGCTATAGTTTGTGGTAAAACTCTGCATCGACTTTGGCTCAAATCATCACCTATGAAATACAGCCTCGTACTCTGCACAGGCTCCGCACAGGAAGTCCTCCGCTGTAGCCGGGAATAGCCCGGGCCGGTGCGTCATCTCTCCCCAGCTCGCTGGCTCGGAGCTCGGGGCACGGTGCCAGGATGGGCTTGGCTGTGTCACGGGAGGGGAGGGCCACCAATCAGACGCAGCTAACAAAGCCCAGACACTGACAGCAGGGAGGGGAGGCGGGGTGACTTGGCCCAGCTGGCTTCTTCTTCGCATTGGGCCGTTTGCCTGCAGAGTTCCGGCAGCAGCTCTCCTCGCAACGAACATTTAGTCGACTCTCGCCGGAGAGGTTTCTCATGATGCAGTGGAACCAGTGACACCCGGATGGGTGGAGGGGAAGCTTCCCTCCGGCTTTTGGAGAGGGTTTGCTGGTAAAGGCGAGCTGGGATTGGTTGAAGTTTGACAAAAACAACATGTTAAATGTCTTAGTAGTACTCAACCAGATTGTCTACTTTCGGGAACAGCATGGCTTGTCGGCCTCTGCATTTTTTACTGCTTTTTCACCTTTTTCCCTCTCGCTTTTGGCTCAACAGACCGGAGGCAAGCCTGTTGTTTAACTGCTCCAACCCGTGCTCCATTTACAGGAACAAATGAGTGGAAAGGATAAGCGTTTGTTTGGCCCAGAGATTTGGTCATGCTGGTGTTTTGGTGGGTTTGACTTACAGATATGGAGACTTGCCCAGTGTCAGAGAAGAGAATTAGATGGCTGTGTGCTGGCAATGTGGAAATGTATTAACACTCGGGGACCAGGGGCTTGCCTCCTTGCCTTTGTGTCCCTTCAGTCCTCACGGTATCAGTACAGTAGTGCAGTACAGTATGTCAGGGGAATGCTGGGCCAGAAATAGCAGCACGACTCCTGGAGCCCTTCCTCTAGTCTAGTCTGTACCGCTGATGGAATAGATAGAGACAGACAGAAAACACACTCAGACAGACAACACAGAAGCAGACAGACCTCCCCCCACACACACACACCGGAAGACACTGAAGCCCTTTCAGACACAGAATGTGACATTATGACATGCCACTTCAAGTAAACCTTAGTGTCATGGGTGCACCCGTTTTAATGCCATGTTCTATGTGACAGTTTACTAAATCTTAATTCTCAAGTCTTAATTTCTTATTTTCTCACTGCTGCAGCCTCGATGCAGTTCTGAGCCTCAGCTTTCAGCTAATATAACAGTGATGGCCAACACAGCTGGGTGAGAAAACTCAGCTTTATCCACGATCTTCCCACAGCCCAAGCAAAGAAGCACAGCCGGGTCATCTGCACGGCTATGCGTATGCAGATGACCATCCCTCTCAGTAAGCCATTCTGGGAAGAAGGAAAAGAGGGCCTCTCTGAAGATGTTGAACTTGTCAGACAGGATGTCTTCATACCTGAATAACTGGCATCTGAAGTAGAGCTACTGATATATTGGTTAATAATGGCCGATATATCGGCCATTATTTGGCTTTTTTACAGTTAAGTTACATCAGCAATGATGCAGCTAATCTAACCTGGACACTGACACGGTAGCCTGCCTTGCCTCAATGAAGAAGATGTATTAATATCCATAATAATAAATATTTTATTCATGGTTATTTAATGTATACTTAGTGTATACAGTAAGCTAGGTCATTACTATGGGTTTAATTGTTGGTAAATGGCCAATGGTATGAGAAGGATAATCCACTCTGACCCATGCATTTCTTTGAAAAATAAAGCACTTCGCATCAGGTTGGTAATTCGCCTCCTAATCATCAGCATTATTGTTGGATTATGCCTTACATAACTGCCACCATGCTCACCATCTGGCCTCAACACAACTGTCTCTGTATGTTTAAGTCATTAGCTGTCCACCTGAAGGAGTCTGACTAAATACTATAAATGTCTGGTGTCCTCTTCTCACCTCTTCGCCCCAGGGGCCTTGTGGTTAGCAAAAAATGTCCACTCGCAGGCCATTGTGTGTTCTCCGAGTGACAAAGTATAAACGCCCCCATCGGTGCCACCACCACTGGAGTGATACGGAGGCGTCACTACCAGCTGCTTTACAGTGAAGACGGAGGGCAAAGAAACCCACCCGGCTGTGTAATTAGTTTATAAAGCAAGGAGGCATAAATTCCTCTTTCTCTCCCTTTGCATTTCCTCTGCTTAATTTAGGGAGTAGATGAAGGGAATGAATCCATTACGGAGAGATGTGATTTACAGGGCTGTCGCTTCTATCCTCACTGTTCGCTTCTCCACTTCCACTCCCTGATGTCGCTACCCCCCCTCCCCCCTCCCACCCCACCCACCAGGGACATGCAGAGAATGTTATAGAGTCAGGGGCTGACATTTCTAAAAGGGCCTTTTGGTAAAAATATTGAAAATAGCAGACCTCCAAGCTCACAACTATTTTCAGTACTTGATACCACACAAAACTAAGCATAAAAAAGCCAATACTGGAAATGTGGCATAACGGCATGGAATTCTACACAGAGAGGGCGATTCTTTCCACATAAGATGATGCATTCAAGTTCAAGAGAGTTTGAACAAGGCAATTCTCTTTAATGCGGCCTTCATGTATGGCATGAAAAGAGGGCATTTGCATTTCTTTCAGCATAGTGAAAAAAGTCGTATAAAAGGGCAGGGGCTCAAGCCCCCTTTCATTTCTATGTGTGCACGTGCCTGCTGTCACCACCCACCCTCCCTCACAGAGACGAGGCTTTCCTCTATCCCACTCCTTCACTCTGTCCCCCTGCATGTGTCGCATGTGAGTGTATATGGGTGTGCCTACGAACCGCAGAATATGAGATGTACCGGTACTTATTTTAGCCTACACACACACACACACACACACACGCATACACACACACACACACACACACACACACACACACACACACACACACACATTAGAGCTGTATAATAATGCCAAAAATATGGATCCATTTGGATGTTTGCCACGGAATTGCGCATTTTCTCCTCTTGTGCGTTCTTCCTGCTTATAAGCTCCACCTCTCTCCGTGTTCATCTGTCCCCGTTTGTATTCTCCAGTTAATTTATGTACAGGCCTTAGCAGTCTAATGTGTTTACCGTAATGTATTTGAAACGACCCCGTACTTTGTCAAGGGGAGATGTTTCAGTGAGCCACCAATTAACTCGTTAGATCTGTGCCAGCCAACAGTGAGGGATGTTGCCAAATGTTTGCTACACTTGCAGAAGAAGCTATTGATTTGCCCGTGACCTAATGCAGCTCACAGTTGTTGTTGTTGTTGTTATGCAGGCTTTGACGGTGACTGCAGAATGACTCTGGAATCCCCTAATGTGAGCCTCTTTGGCAGCATCCGTTTTGTCTTTCAAATGTTGAAGATCACAATTATAGCCGAGGGGAGCAAGAGTTAATCAAACTAATTTATTGAATATTTATTTGTAAGTCTTCCTTGCTAGCATGGCATACATAAGATTGTAATAATAATAATTTAGAGCAGGGGTCTTCAATGTTTTCAGGCCAAGGACCCCTTAGTTGGGAGAGAGATGATGCGGGGACCCCCACAACCTTATCATACATTCCATATAGGTTTATCGTTTGACAGCACAATTATCAGTGTGTTTTGGATTCATGTCAATTTGTGTTTTCAGATATTTAACCACTTGAACCGTCAATACTTAATACATTTGACTTTTCACACTTTCACTTCGTCTGCTCTTTTTCCCCCTCTACACCAAAGCTCTTTGACAAAAATTGCCGATCTACAAGCTCACAACACCTCGCAGCGCGAGCCGTTGTGAGCTTGTAGATCTGCTATTTTAGGCTAAAGTTCTCAGGATATGGACGCTAGGGTTCAAGTGGTTAATATAACAAAAAGGGGGGGAAAGTTTCTATCACTCAAAGATTTGGAGGACCCCCTGTAGTAACTAGTAGTAAGAGATGCAGGCACCACTCAACTTACCAGCCTGGCTACAAACTTTTAGTATGGAACAAGGAAGGTGGCTCCAATACTCCTTGAAAGAGACCTGTGGTGTGGCTCTGTGCCAGTGTGCTCACTGATTGTGCAAAGATAGTGTGTCTAGAGTCAGATTCTAATGGGCCTTCTGAGTATTCTGTCACCTCCGCAGCTCGTTTGTGTGTGTGTGTGTGTGTGTGTGTGTGACTGTGTGGTTTTGTGATGTGCACCTCTGTGTATTAGGCTCTATCACCTCTCCGCTGTGTGTGTTAGATTTTAATGGCCTCCACTCTGCTTGCCTTCCTTGCGCACAGGCACAGCTGCTCACGTGTTCTACCCGGTATGCCCCCCCACATCCACCATGGCCACTATAGGCTGGGCTTCATGGGAGCTGTCATGTGGATCAAACCTGTGACCTCTCTGTTACAGTTACAGTCTCTCCCTACCTCTGGGCCACCCTGCCGCGTAAAAAATAAAATAAAACCCTCCACCACAAGAGCTTTGGCCTAGTTTGTTTCCAGAGTTCTTCTTTCACTGACTGTTGACACAGTAATTAATAGCCGTGTGAGTGTCATTAACCTCTTCTTAGCTTAGCTTCCCCCCCTGGCCAATGATCTTCGGATGATTGCAAAGGGAGCTGCCTTGGACCTCCCGCAATCACAGACAGAGAGAGAGACAGTTGGGAGGGGATCGCTTTTAACCCTCATCACAAAGCCGAAATTATTCGGATGGTAGTTTGGGTTTCTCTAATTGAGTTGGCCACCAACGGGGCAGATTCTCAGCATGAGGCCCTGTATGTCTGCCTATGAAATGAACCTCTCTCTCTCATAGCTCCTGGGTTTCATTAAGTAGATGATATATGAGCAATAATGCAGAGTGGCAACAAAACCCCCGCAGCAGGGATGAGGATAGGCTAATAATGAGACAAATACAACATTGATGAAACAGCGGCCTTTAAGGGGATGTGGAAGTATTGGGCAATTATTCCTAATAGACATTTGTGTCTTTATCTAACTCTTAGGCAAGGGTAAGGAAATTCAATTTGTTTGGTCCGCTGGCTGAACGATGGATTCCTGTACTCACCAGACGGCATCACTTGTTCTACCAACCAAAATATCATTGCCATCAGGCAGAAATCTTCATATTTCAACATTCTGAAAGTGAAACTGAATGTGGTAAATTTAACCAATGAAAAGTGTTAACAAGAGCTTGTGAGTCACTAAATAATAACTACATGATTGGATCTTCTTGGATGTTCTTTTTCAATTTCCTGAAAAGTTTTGGACGTAGAGTACGAGGTTTCCTCCACCGGACATCGACAATGTGTTATTTAATAACTACCAACTACAACCCCTATAGCTAGGCATTTAACCTTGCCGTGTTCGTTTTTCAATATAGTCCAGACATTAAGTCAGGCCATAGACCTCACTGTGTGTGACTTGTGCATGTCTTACACACACACTAGAGTGTGTGTGTGTGTGTGTGTGTGTGTGTGTGTGTGTGTGTGTGTGTGTGTGTGTGTGTGTGTGTGTGTGTGTGTGTGTGTGTGTGTGTGTGTGTGTGTGTGTGTGTGTGTGTGTGTGTGTGTGTGTGTGTGTGGTATGCCCTGGGGCTCACGTTCTACACTACAGCATTGTGTTACGTTGTTGAGGCTCCCGCTTACCCGTGTGACCCATCACTTCCTGCTATCAATCTAACAGAGTGAACTGCAAGAAACGACCCTAATCAAGATGGAGCATGTGGCTGAGAGGGCATGTTTTTAATGCTCACTCACGCATGTGTGCATTCTGCACACATATCATGTACACATAACCTGCACGGAGCAACTGAGCTAGTGGCAGGGCATCTGTTTTCCAAATTGACCCTTTGTCAAGTCCTGCCCGCTGTTGCTTGGTGGACAGAAATCCTCTGCAAGTCAAATGACGTTATGATAACGTGCTCCGGAGACGTTCAGAACTAGGCCAGCTAATTACCAGGACGTCATATGGACTATTATAGGATTGTTATTGTTTGTAATGTTAGTTGAAATATGAGCATGTAAGGTTATATTCTGGGACATATCTGACTAGTTATGATATTTATCTGGCCTCGATTGGACCCTCTCTGATTTATCCATGTCCGTTTTCGTGGGCAGGATTTATGTTGGCTGAAATCAGGTGATATTCAATTCTTATTTTAAACCTGATCTTAGTCAAAAGAACATCTCAGGTGCTGTATAGTGACTGGGAATAATGTGTTTTCCCCCCTAAAAAGTGGATATTCTTCTCATGTTTAGCAAACTAAGCATAAACAACGGCTGCTATGCGGAAGGAGCCTGCTGGTTGGTCGGCCAGGGAGTCACAGGGACCAGTCAGGACTCAGACGGTTGACAATAGGTGAATGCAGGGCAGGCAGACACCCAAGACGCACACAAGCACCTGATTTTGATGCTGATTGCAGCCATTATGTGCATTGCAGTCTCTGAGTCACTGCACTGGCTGATCCCAGGTCTGTCTGTCTGTCTGTCTGTCTGTCTGGGTCCCAAAATAGACAAAGAGCACAGCCTGCCTGGTTGAATGACACATTTGCTGGCTTACTAACTGCCATGATTACTGACTATTCTACAGACTGACTGGTTTATATGTTGACTGACTGAATGTCTTGCAAACGGTCTTATTCATGTAGTTGGCCTATCGACTGACTGACTGACTGCCTTACTGTCTGATTTACTGACTGCTCGCCTGATGACCGATTTGCAGACTGAGTGCTGCAACACTATGTAATAGAATACATCTATTTAATAGAATTAATCTATTTAACAGATTATGACAACTAATTGATTAATGATTTTGATAAACATAATTATGGAGACAGATATTGTGATGCATCATGTTGTGAGCTCGTAGATCGGCGATTTGTTGTATGATGAATCACACTACTTGATTTGGTAGATTACAAAAAAATAATAATCAATTACAATGTATCAACGTCGATTCATTGAAAACCTGCTTCTCAGTTATTAGATTAAATTAATCAAAAAAGTAAAGCGATATTTGCAGTCTAGACCAGGGGTCTAGGGGTTTTCAGGCCAAGGACCCCTTAGTTGAGAGAGAGATGAAGCACAACCTTTTCATAGATTCCATAGCGTCATTGTTTGACAGCACAATCATCAGTGTATTTTGGATTCATGTCAATTTGTGTTTTCAGATATTTAACCGCTTGAACGGTCAATACTTAATAAATTTGACCTTTCACTCTTTTCTTAGTCTGCTCTTTTCCCCCAATACACCAAAGCTCTTTGCTAAAAATAGAAGATCTACAAGCTCACAACGCCTCGCAGCACGAGCCGTGAGCTTGTAGATCTGCTATTTTTGGCTAAAGTTCTCAGAATAAGGACACTAGGGTTCAATTGGTTAATATAAAAAAGGAGAAAAAAGTCACACAAATATTTGGAGGATCCCCTATAGTAACTATGAGGACCCCCTGTTGAAGACCCCTGGTCTAGACTGATGGTCTTGCAGTTGCTGGCTATGTGAGCTGTGCTGACCGGCTTACTTGTTTACCTCCAGGGATGAAGGGTTTGCAGCAGTGTGTGCTGAGTCACAGCCTAGGAGGTTCCTCCCTCTCTGAGAGCAGAGGAGGAGCCTGGCAGACCCTGCTGCTCCTCCCTCTCTGAGGTCACACCAGCGTTGCCAGATCCCGCCAATGGAAATAAGCAACCAGCACCTACTATACAGGTTTATTGATATGCATATAGGCTAATTTCTTTGTTAAAACACCCTGTTGTGACACTAAAGCGTTGGCGAGGTGTGAACTTGGGGCGGTTTGGCGTCAATGCATGTCCGTTTGCATGAGAGGAGAGACCCCTGCTCAGAAAAGATATGGGGCGGCGGGGGCGCGCGACCCAAAACTAATTTAACACTGCTTATAATAAGCGGACATGGCAACCCTGGATAACACTACAGTCACAGTACCTCCCCCTGCTCCTCCCCGTTCCCTCCATCCCTCCCTCCCCTCTCCTCTCCCCTCCGGCCGGGTCCTCCTCCCCCTTCCATTCCTCATTCACAAATGGGACAGGAAGGAAGGAAGAGGCTGGCAGTTTCATGTGTGCCTGGGAACTCCGTGGACAATAACAGCACGGGACTCCTACTCCACTATCACCATCCATCCGCGAATAAATCCTGTCCCAACTCTCTTAAAGGCAGCGAGCGTTTTATCGCTGTGGCACGTTGTGACCTTGTAGATCTGCCATTAATAACCCTTTCTGTACTTATTTTTTGCCTCTAAAGACATGCCCAAAATAGGGGCGGCAGTCACGGCACGTTGAAAGTGGTAAATTTCACTATTAATTCACTGGCTAGATGTTGGGATCAGTGGGAGAATATATGAGAATAACTATTCAGACTGTAGGTTTCTCACTCTCCACCTACAGTTCAGACAGAGGTACTGTGGAAATCCGTTCTAAATCTAATCTAACAGCAAACGTTTCTTATGGGGGTCCCTGGTACAACAACATTTCAAATAGGGGTCCACAGCCTCACATGTATCAACTTGAGGGGGGTCCTCCTTGACATGAGAATGTTTGAGAACCACTGCTCTAGGCAGGTACACATTCAAATCCTCTGTGTTCATTTAACTCTGCAAAAAAAACACATTAAAATGTGCTTTTTTTCAGACAGTATTGCGCGTGCAATCAAAATGTTTTGGCATCGATTTACATACTGTAGTCGATGTCAAAAATCAACATCCTCAAATGTGGCGGTGGAGCACTGTTTCAACGAGATTAACTGAAGAATCTCGAAGGCTGTCCAACTGCACGCTGTGAAGCTTGTGGCCAAGGCTAGTGGGGAGGGGCTGTACTGTACATACTGTACAGTAGACCTGCAGGTTTGTGGAAGAAGCAAGCGTATGAAAAATTAAAGCACAAAATGCGATTCCAGGAGTTTTTCCCGTGAGATTGGAGTTTAATGTCAAGCCTGTAGTGTACAGTACACCTACACCATGACTATACTGCATCAGACCGTATCGCATCAGGGATGCAAGACACATAGATCTACTACCTCCCTCCCCCTCCCCCTCAAAAATTAACCTCTCAGTTTTCAACCATGAATGGCTTCTCTGTCTTAACCTCCCAATACGTCTTATCTCTATTGCTTCTTCGTGTTTCTGTACTGGATCCCCCCCATCTCTGTGCCTCTTGTGATGTGAACGGCCTCTCCCTCCTGTACACACACACACACACACACACACATATGCACGCACACAGATATGCACGCACACATACGCAAGCATGCATGCATGCATTGCACGCACACGCACACATACAAACGCATACAGACACTTTCACTATTCTGTTTCCCTCTCATGCTGTCTTCTGTTTATTCTTCTCATCTCCTTCTGGCTCGCACCTCTTTTATGTACTCTCTCTCTCTCTCCCTCTCTCTCCCTCTCCCTCTCTCTGTCTGTCTGTCTCTCTCTCTGTCTGTCTGTCTGTCTGTCTGTGTGTGTGTGTCTCTCTCTCTCTCTCTCTCTCTCTCTCTCTCTCCAGCTGGGTGGAAAGAAGCCCTTGTTTATTTCTCCCTACTGTCTGTCATGGGCTTGTGCTTTGCCGGTGCTGTTGCCTAGCAACTAGCAGCAGAGACTCACAGACGGCGTTGGCGGCTTGTGGTGTGTGTGTGTGTGTCTACATTGACATGGCAGGCTGAAGAGAGACAAGTGCTTGGTAGCCGTCCCTCACTGCCAACGTGGCTGGCAGCCTTTGTGTGGCACCCGGTAGTGTCACAGACGCACACACACCTGGCGTGTGTACAGTCCTTAGCATAGCAGTCGTTTCCAGTTTCTTTTCATGACAGAATTTGCTTAAAAACGGGCTTGTGGAAACCAATAGGGCTTCCTTCGTCCATATATATATATATGTTTTAAATACATATATTTAGGCTTTTATGCATTTATTGAAAGGGATAGACAGTATGCTGACAAGAAATGGGGGAGAGAGATGGGGAGGGACCAGGGCCGTAGCGTGTCTGATCAGCGCTCTAGGCGAGCTCTCTTGAATGCGCCTCTCTTCACTCGCGTGCACACGCACGCTTTTTGCGGGTTTTACTGTGATTTTAGTCGGTTTTGGGCCGGTTTGGAGCTGGTTTAGGTCCACTCCCTCCATTTCGGCACCCCCTCTAGGATGGCGCTCTAGGTGGCCGCCTATAGCTAAAAACGGCCCTGGGAGGGAGATGCAACAATGGCCGTCGGAATCAGGACTCGAACCTGTGACACGACAGACACGCTGTCGGGCTACACTAGAGCCTAGGTGCCTGGACCGCTGCGCCAGCGCCCCAGGCGTCCACATTGTTTTACAGTCTATGCAACACACACACACACACACACACACACACACGCAGCAGACCGTGCCACCTGATTATAAAGTCGTGTTCCAGTTTGTCGCTTCTCAATGCCGGGGATAATACCTCATTAATACCTCATTAATACCTCATTAATACCTCATTAATACCTCGTTGCTGCTTGACAAAGTATAAATTGGGCTTCAAGCGATCTCAAAGCGAAATTTTATCGTTTTCAATTTTTGTTTAACCTGGTGTTACTTAAAAATACTTTTTTTGTTTCTCAGTACCGCTTGGCAAAGCTAATTTCACCATTCTGCCCCAGTCCTGCATCGGTGCGGTTAGGAGGATGTGTCCCTTCATATAGAACGCTGTTATCACACTGTCCAAGCCGGGTATAGTTCCACTTCAGAGCTCTGTTCCTTTGATCCACATCAGGACTGTCTTGTCTTGTTTTCTGTTTTGTTAAGTAGTTCTCTTAGCCTACATTACCTAGTATAGACCTTTGCTGCTGTGTAGTTAGGGTGTCGATGCACAGCCGCACACGCACACACACACACACACACACACACACACACACACACACACACACACACACACACACACACACACACACACACACACACACACACACACACACACACACACCGCAGTGATGGTTGCCACTCTGAGAAATGGGTCTATATAAAGCATACAGTGTGCTTAAAGGTGATACACCATGCATTTAAAAAGTATTTATGTCATATTGTTTATGTCCCAAAAACGTTTTTCAAAAGGTTTGAGGCTAAATTACCACTCCTAAATAGAGAGCCTCTCTCATTTTTGAATGGCTCTCAGAGCATTTTCAGCTGCAGTACCACCTTTGGCCTGAACTGCGCCACCCCTTTTTGAAAAAAAAAAAAAAAAAATCTTCAAAAACGGCCGTCGATGACGTCATCGACGGCAGCAAATAGAACCCGTGGGATGCTTTTAACCTCAGCCTTCCCAAAACCAGAGAAAGACAACAACGGTCAGAAATGGGACTTTGTGAGGATAGAAGGTGCTAGTGGGACCCCCCAAAAAAAGGTTTTAAAATAGGAAAAGTGAAATTTCATGGTGTATTACCTTTAAGAGTTAAGACCCTCAAACCCTGGCCTAGAAGAACGGTGAGTTTGGTGATAACGTTGCGCCCCTCTCTCTCCAGTGTTGCAAGGTCAGCTTATTATGAGCAACTTTGGTCTTGTTTTTCTGTAGAGTCGCTTATAAATGTTGGTAGGTTCGTTTGTTGTTTAAACCAGTGGTTCTCAATCAATATGCATTTGTCCACGGACCACTCCCCCCACATCTAAAAATATATTGTGCCAGGGACCCCTGTACCACATTTGTATATTTTGAAAATAACAGATCTACATGCTCACAACGCGTCACATCTCATGTTGCCCAATAGTCTCTTCTTTTGGGCTTGTTTTCATAGAATCATCATCACCCTCTCCTTCCAGGAGAAGGAAACAATGCATGGTGTGAAGATGATGTAGGTGTCCTCATTATCTTATCTCTGATCGGCTCCCGCTCACTTTGGCAGCAATCAGCAGCTTCATACATAGAGATGCTTAGTGAGGAGGTGAGAGACATTTTTATATACATATTCTCAGTGCAGAAACGAGCGTTTTGGGCCAGCCATCGCACAATTGGGCCCTGGAGACTGCGACAGTGTGCTGCACACAGCATCTGTCATACCATAATACTAGGAGGATGGCACAAAATGGGAGGGGGTGTGGTATATACAGAGTGTGTGTGTGTGTGTGACTGGCTTGGTCGATGGGAGGAGTTGGAAGTCCGGGAGTGCGGGCGCGTGCGTGCGTGTGTGTGAGAGTGCGCTCGCTTGCTTGCTTGCTTGTCATGTCTGTGTGTTTTTGTTTATGGGCATGGGTTAGGATTGTTTGGGAATGGCTGATGAGCATGGCCATAGCCTCCCTCCTCCCAAAATCTTTTCCTCAATTGAAGCCCCATCAAGCAGCAGTGATGATGGGATGGCCTGGGCATGTGCAGACACGTTCCAAGAGGTCCCCGCATCCTGCTCAACACTGCCCCCCCCCTGTCCAAACAATCTCACATTAATCAAAGAATATATATGTACTGTATACATCAGTGGTTCTCAAAGTGGATTCCAGGGACTCTGTGGGTTCCTTTAGCGGGGTCTAAAATTGAGCCATACGAGTCTGTAACTCTGACAGGGTACAAATGGAACCAAATGGACCCTAACAGGTCCATTTGGTTACATTTGTACACTGTCAAGAGTTAAGGGGAGAACTTGGCATTTGAAAGTTTGAGAAACACTGGTATACAGTATATATTTCCCCCCTTTGTTACAGTATAGCTATTATATAATTGTGTGAGAAGAGTTGTGTGTGTGTGAGAGAGAGAGAGAGAGGGAGAGAGAGTGTGTGAAGGGAAGGTGTGCACCATAGAGTATATATAAAATAGAGAGCGGACCGGCCCCGCCCCCACTATCATTTCAATGCAAGTGCTCAGTGGCGTTTTGAAGCAACGGCTACATGCTAGCATGTAGCTAATCCAGGTGCATTCTGGGGGAAATTGGCCACTACCTAGTGGCCAAAAATGACGTCACACTGCTCTCCGCTCAGAGGAAGGATTGTCTGGAGTGGAGGGGGCGGGGCCAAAATTCGCGTTTAGGCTGCAGTTCCAACTTTGGCCACCATCGGGGTTGCTTCAAATCTAGCCCTGGGTTCTGGGGGCTTGGTGTGCACTGTGCATGACCGAGCAACGAACAGAATTCTGGACCTGGCTGAAACCACAGCATATGGAGAGAAGGGCTGCCTTTTTCTCTCCACCTCCGATCTGCCTGATTGAGTTTTGCCTGACGTCGTTATCCTTTTACGTAACGCGATTAAGTGAGACAAAACGGGCCCGCCGCCGGGCAATAATGTGTAAGGAAATGGCTGGGTTCGCTCCGACACACACACACACACCGATGCAGAGCGGGGTTGCCAGGGGTGACGCACCAAATTCTGGGCCCTGGGTACAAGGATTCACTGCGGGGCCCCTGTGCTTTAACTATTGAAAAATAGCAGATATACAACCTCACAGCTGCGAGCTTGTAGATCTGCTATTTTTGAAAAATCATGAAAATCTTTGAATATTTCAAATCCTTCTGAGGTTTTTTGAAAAACCTATGTTTCTATGTCAGTGGAGCTCAGACCTTTTCATGTGAAGGACCCCCAAAATGGTATGTATTTGACCACGGAACCCCATCTCAAAATATTGAGTTCCAGGGACCCCCCAGAAGCAAAATTTTAGTTACAAATGTTCGCTTAAAAAATACATATATTCAAAGACTTTCACACGTTTTCACGACTTTTCAAAAATAGCAGATCTAGTGAGCTTGTATCTGCTATTTTTCACATAGATAAAGTTATTGGGGCCCCTCCACCTTGGGCCCCAGTAACTCAGTCCCACTTTCCTACCCCTTGTGACGCCCCTGGGGGTGGCATGAACCCGGGCACGATGTCGAGAGACTGCAGTGTACGCTTGCTATAGCCTCGGATGACCCCTCCTGTCAGCGCCGAGTCGCCATGAGCCCGCACTCCGTGAACCCACAACAATCCCCCGCCGCTGGTGTAAGGCCACGACATTGTCTGCCTTATGTCTCTTTGGCTTTGGCTTATCTAATCATCTGCTTTAGACAACTGCCCCGGGGGGGGACTGGACAGCATACATCCTTTCATATCAAATAAGTACACTAAAAGATGATGGTTCAGCACTAACCCGCCGCCCGTCGCGCACCGAAAACAGCCGACCTACAAGCTCACAATGCGTCGCGTCTGCGACACATTGTGAGCTTGTAGGTCGGCTGTTTTATCCGCACGACACCGTATGAAATACGAATCGGCAGGGACGTGCAGAGAATGTTAGAGAGGCAGGGGCTGAAATTTCTAAAAGGGCCTTGTGGTGAAAATATTGAAAATAGCAGACCTCCAAGCTGCGACACATTGTGAGCTTGGAGGTTGGCTATTTTCGGTACTTCATAACACACTAAACTAAGCATAAAAAAAGCAATACTGGAGATGTGGTGTGGATTTCTGGACAGTGAGGGCAATTCTTTCAACATAAGAAATGCTGCATTCAAGTTCAGGAGAGATTGAACAAGGCAATTCTCTTGAACGCTGCCTTCGGGTATGGCATGGAAAGAGGGCATTTGCATCTCTTTCACCATAGTAAAAACTGCATTCGTGGTCTAGAGGGGGCACTTTTTACGGACGGATAAAAGGGCAGGGGCTCAAGCCCCCTTTGATGTCTATGTGTGCACGTGCCTGCGAATCGGGCTTTTACGTCTCCCTGCCTGCCTGTCATGGAAGGATGATGTCACGCACTGTCCTCATAATACCTCACTGTCCACCAGATGACCTCATTCCCCATCAGTCTTCCTCTGGGCCCTCCTCCTCCACACCCGCTTGTCTCATTTTACCCATAATGCCCTCTGCCCATTTAGTTATTTAGCTAATGGCTTGCCTCAACACTGTGTGTGCTCTGCCGTCATGAATCATGCCTCGTGCCTCTTTTCACAAGCTTTTTGTTGCACTCATCCGTCTGCCTGAGCAGGAGAGACCGGACCGCCCACCCGGGCCTGGCTGCCGCGCCGCACCGCGCCGCCGGCGTTACGTCTTGGACGGCGAGTTTATTTTTTTTACTCTGGACGACCCTCATCGCTGATGATTCTCCCCTGCTTGATTTCTCCAACCCCTTCCCCCCCTCTGCCCCCCACCACCACCACCACATACCATCTATCTCAATTGGGACCTGTCACTGGATTTAATGGTCTCTGTAAAAGTCTTCACGACTTAGGCCTAAGCATCTCGTGTGTGCGTGTGCGTGCGTGTGTGTGTGCGCGCATACTAGTTCAATGAGGACACTGTGTGTCACCCATTAATTGAATGAGTTGTGGCGTGAATGTCAGATTGATTTATGTGGCATCGGAGGGCGGAGTTACTTTGGACCCAGCGTGAAGTAGCTCTGAACTTACCTGATTAGTAAATTGAGTGGGATTAATGCGCGAGCCAATTGTTTTTGGCCTATTTCATGGGGGGTTTAGCATTATGTTCCCTCTGCCATATGTTTCTCCATGGTTGGGGTTAACAAAGGGACTATGGGATCATAGACATGCCCATGGATGTCCTGGCTGTGTGGAACTGTGTCTACATCTAGCGCTCTGATTTTGACATTGAATATTATGCAACTGAGTCTTATGCACACCTGATATACCTGTAAGCTCAGAGATGGGTGCGTAGGCAGGGATGCACAAAATGTACATATGACCCGCACACCATCTTGCACTTGCCAAAAAAACTTTTTTATTAAATGCAACGTTCTGTGACCGAAACGTTGCATTTAATAAAAGATATATTTTTTGTCATATGTACATTTTGTGCATGTTTTAAAAGACATTGAATATTGAAATATTACATACAAGTGTGCCTTTTTCTTCAGGTGATTTGCTATTTTTATGACCTCCTCTGACTTTGAAGTTTAAATCTATCTATGAAGGTGGATTCGGCCTTTCAATGGGAATGGAGTGGTTTCTTGCCATTTGCGAGTTTCTGCAAAAATAAGCTCAAAATGTTCCGGAAAAGTACATACAGTACATACTGAAGAGTTGAAACGGCACACCTGCAATCAACCAAACTGAACAATACCGCAAACAGTTTGTCCCGTTGTCCTCTCTCTCTGTGCTCCCCAATAAACCCTAACGACCCTAAAGACGATATTTTCAAAAAACAAAAAAAACGTAACCCCTTTTTGCTCTTTCCTCTGTCCTCCGTCCTCCAGGTCAGAAGACGTGTCTCCACGTGCACGGCGTGTTCCCCTACATCTACGTGCCGTACGATGGCTACAGCCAGGAGACGGAGCGCTACCTGCGCCAGGTGGCCTTCAGCATCGACCGGGCGCTCAACGTGGCCATGGGGAACCCTGCGTCCAGCGCCCAGCACGTCTTCAAGGTGGTGCTGGTCTCAGGCATGTAAGTAACACCACGAAAATGTATATATATATCTATATATTCAAAGATTTGCAACGTTTCTGTGATTTTTCAAAAATAGAAGATCTACAAGCTCATAGCGCGGCACTCGGTGCCGCGCTATGAGCTTGTCGATCTGCTATTTTTGAATAGCGAAAGTATAAAATAAAGTTAAAGTTGTTAGAATCTAAAGTGACAGAGATGCTTTACAGGTCTAATTGGGTTCAAACCTGCGTCCATATTTTGGGCATTTGAAAATTGTCCAAACAGGAGATTGACAAGCTCACAACTTGTCGCACGTGAGCTTGTGGATTGCATTGTTTTACTATTTAAAGTCACCATATCGGTATCAAGGTATTTGATCAAAAATATTGGTGATAGTTTGATTTTGTCCATATTACCCCAGCGCTAGTGTGCTGTAGTCTACATGTGTCAGAGACGAGAGCTGCAAAGATGGGGGGACGGGAATCAATAAAGGTGTAGAGTGAAGTGTGTCTACAGGAGAACTATACGTGATGTTTTCTGCTTCTAATTTGCACGTTGTGTTCTGTACCACTCTTATCCCTGTCCTCCAGGCCCTTCTATGGTTACCATGCCAAAGAGAAGCAGTTCATGAAGATCTATCTGTTCAACCCTCAGATGGTGAAAAGGTGAGCTTTCTGCCGGATCGATGATGTGCTCGAATGCAGTGTAGAAACCTTGTTCCTGGAACCCCATTGTTTCGATGGCCGCCAGTCCTTCTCCAGCTCACTAAACAGAAATCAATTGCCACGTATTCATTTGTACTGATTATTTGTGTGTGTGTGAGTGTGCGTGTGTGTGCCTGATAACACAGACAGAGACAGTTGGTTATTTATTTGTCGGTAGATATCAGTTGGAGCAGCAGCTGCGTGAGGCTGAATTGATACTGGTAGAAAAACGAGGGACGGGAATTGGAAGAAAGAAAGGCTTTGCGTAAGGAACAGTGCGAGAGAAATAGAACGGGGAGGGGTTGCAGCAGGAAAAAAAGGATGCATTGAGAAAGATGGAGCAACAGCGGGGAAACTGGCCAGGTGTGGTAGGGAGGGATACTGATAGAGATGGAGAAATCAACAAAGGGAGAAAGGGAGGCAGCGAGATGGACAGATTAAGGCTGAAAAGGATGGGGAGAGTACATGAGAGGGAGGGTGGGAGGGAGAGGTGCGAGAGACACGAGGGTAAAAGGAAAGGAGAATTACCCAGACCATTCGCTAAATTGGGGATGCCTGGTGGCTCAGCTACGGGAAGGGGGTTTTAATCGGACCAAACGTCTTGTCTGTCCTCTCTCTCTCTGCCCTTGGTTTCCTGTTCCTCTACACTGACCTTTCTGAAATCAAGCATAAAATGCCAACAATAAATCTTAAATGTATTTGTTAAGAAAGTGAACAGTTACATCAACTGTTTATCAATCATTCTTTGCCATCATTTCTTTGCCATTGTAACGTTCTGAGTAGCACAGAAGAAGAATGGAGCCTTGAAGAGAGGTCTTCACTGTTCAGTGGAGAACGGGGCCATACGTTCTAAAGAGGTGAAAGGGGCAATCTGAGGCTCTCAACTGTTGAGGAAAACCGCTTTACGATTTTCACCTGAAGGTCCTTTTTGTCATCCCGTCTTAAAATATCGACTGACCTTTTTTAAGCCTTTCCTAGGGCTGTCACGATTATGACATTTTACATGACGATTAATTGTCACTCAAATATTTGCGATTTACGTTTTAAGTGTGTTTTTGTCATTGACAATTACATTTCTGTTTGGCTTTTAGGCTTTAAATTTGCACATGTTAGATATGACACATAACCTAAATATACAAAGAAATTACTGACATATTTGACAACTTAATACTTAACTCAGTCGGTGCCATATTTAAAGTGGGACCTCTTATATTGCCGGTTCGCCAACAAAGGGTTAAAAAAATAGTGTGCACGCTGGTGCACACATTCGTGCACAGATCATGCACTATGCATGTGCATGCTTTTCACAGCTTTCAAACAAAAAAATCCGCTTGGAAATCCGTTCAGGCATTCAGGAGAAGGCAGCCCTTATGTTTTCTTCAAATGTAAACAAACATGGCTGCCATGTTTGAAAGATGGGGTTGGTATGGGGGTTAAAAATGCAATTTCGCGATCTCGATCATGCCTAGTACACTGTTGGAGGTTTTTTTATTATTTAAAAAAAAAAAGACATCCAGAAGACGTCTGGCAGGGAGGTCCATAGTTAAAAAGACGTTTTTATTATAGAAAACGTCTTTTTTGGCAGGGTATGAGTTAAAAAAGAACATTGATAGTGGAAATAGCTGATCTACAAGCTCACAATGCGTCCGTTGTGAGCTTGTAAATCTGCTATTTCCACTATTTTTTACTTAAAAAAAATATATATATATGAACACTAAAGCCTAATGTATGCTCTGTTGCATGTGGAAAATAGCAGACCTACAAGCCCTACAAGAGTGTGAATCATGCTCTTTGGTTTGTTCCCAGGGTGTGTGAGCTGCTGCAGAGTGGAGCGGTGATGAACAAGAGCTACCAGCCCCATGAAGGCCACATCCCCTACCTGCTGCAGCTCTTCATCGACTACAACCTCTACGGCATGAACCTCATCAACCTGGGCGCCATCAAGTTCCGCAGGAGCCACCGCAAAGGTAAGGAAGAGACTGGACAGACACTGTACTACACTGTGATGGAACGGTGATCTAACTGTTAATCAAACTAATTGATTATTTAAAATAATTTATTTCTTTCTTTTTTAATATAGTGAGCAAAAAAAGCAAACCTACAAGCTCACGACGCACCGAGTTTTGTCTCTCCTCTTACCCTTGGTTTCCTGTTCCTCTACACACTGACCTTTCTGAAATCAAGCATAAAATGCCAACAATAAATCTTAAATGTATTTGTTAAGGAAGTGAACAGTTACATCTACCGTTTATCAATATTTCTTTGCCATCATTAGTCGCAACGTTCTGAGTAGCGCAGAAGATGAATGGACCTTTGAAGAGAGGTCTTCACTGTTCAGTGGAGAACGGGGCCATACATTCAAAATTATTTTTGTGACAAACTAATAATGTTCACATCTTTTCACGTTGAGTGAAAGGTTTAGCCCAAGTTGGCTGTGCCCTGTTGTGGTTAACGGCTATGTTTGGGCCCCATTTTCACACTCCCACCAGAGATAAATGAACCAGCTGTATTTTGCTGTGTATAAAGCAGCAAATGGTCTGTTTGTGCCGTGTTACACTGGGGCTCTGGTTGCTGGCTAGCATGGGCGATGTTGGCCTCCTCCACAGTCCATTGTCCTCTCTTTGGTTTGTGTTCTCTGTGTTGGGTTGGATCAATTCCCTGCATCTCACCTTGGCCTTGCAACCAACCTCTCTTTCGAAAGCATTCTTCCGATCTGTTCTTTTTCTTGCTTCTATTACTCTATTGTTCAAATGTTCCTCTCCCTTCCTCCCTGTCTTTCTGCCTTATGCCACCACATCCATATCCATACCTTGACTCTCTCTCATCCATGACCCAAAGTCCTTCGTTTACACCCCCGATTCATGACAGCTATTGTATGTAGTTAAGCACTTAAGGTAACTTGTATACTCCACCGTGAATAGTGAACATAGCCAATCTGCAAGCTCACAACACGTTGCAATACACAATGTTCTTGTGAGCTTATAGATTTGCTATTCTTGCTAATATTGAAAGAAATATATGGCATGCCCTTATTTTGGGGGGTCCCCAGATGATTAACGTAATGTGCAACATTGTTTTCTCTCTCAACAGTAAACAAAACAACAAAGTTTAAGTGTATATATTTAAGTTACAATTTAAGGACTTTTTAATTCCTCTAAAATGACAAATTAAACTTGGCCAAATTGTCAAATATTAGAGGCAGAAATTGTGAAAATAGACGATCTACATGCTCACAACGCCTCGCGTCGCGAGCATGTAGATCTGCTATTTCCACAATAGAACCGTGTTATACAAAATGTAATGCCTCAACTCTTAGTGCTTGTCAGGGTGGGGGGGTCCCTTGTTAAAATATGATTATTTTGGGGGTCGCGGCATGAAAAGGTTGAGAACCACTGGATTAAATCACTGAAAACCATCCACAGAAAGACCTACAGTAGGTGTGGTGGAAAAGAAGTATTGAAGATGGAGCGAGAAGCAGCAGGAGCTCTACAGTGTAGTGTTGGTAACAAGACACTCGGCAGCTCTCCCCTCATGTTCTACTGAACCTCTGCAGCCTCCAGAGGGAACAGAACGTACCGGCACTGATATAGAACAGAGCCATGTCGAGTTCTGGGCAACACAGTACCGACTCGCAGCTCGCTTATTCAACTCCCATTGGTCTGTGCAGGGAACGGAGCGCTGCCTACTGCACACACGCATATATCTGGGTGCATGCATGAAGACTGGAAGCATTAGCATAAAGATATGGGCTGCCTGTCTCCTGGGAGGCTTTAGCTCTCCTTAGCAATGCAACTACCGTATAGATTCTGGAAGATTAAAGGCGGTTTACTTGTCACGTACTGTACTCGTTCAAGCAAATGCGAAATGTTGGTGTGGCACGCACGCTTCACAGGACTGTTATTAACAATAACGATTGCAATATTATAACAGCAAGGTGATAATAATCATAATGCTACCTGGATTTAATGAAAAAATAAAGATAATATTAAAGATGAGAAGTAGAAAGTCGGGTAAGCACAAAAACTCTGTAGCAGTGCAGAATATGGGTGCTGAATAATTGAATAGCCGGATATGTACATGAAAGAGTATATTTTTCCTGATTGTAAAATGTACAGTACTGATCACATCTCTCTGATCATTACATTATTTAACCACATGTACCGCGTGTCCCTATTCTGCGCCAAACATTTGGCAAAAAAGTTTGTAGATTTTTGCTATAAGAGATTCTGTGTAGAGGGAATAGAGGGGACAAAGTGCAGACCCCCCCTGGGGGACCCCTCGTCAATGAAGTGTATATACTTGGTGTGGTTAATTGAATTGTGTGTTGCACCACAGTTGAATGCCACACAGTTCTTTAGTGTTGAGGATGCATTCTACAAGATGTGAAAGGCATGTCTTAATGACCAGAGTGCAGGTGAAACGCTCAAGAAAGGAAAGGAGAAGGAAAAGCTGGGTTTAACTGGTTACCTTCATCAGAGGCAGACAGTGAACCCACAATCCCATCACCAAGGGCCTCTCTCTCTCTCTGTCTGTCTGTAGGAGAGAGCAGGAGCTTTAACTTGAGATCTGGGCTGAGATTGACCTCTCCCCCCCCTGCAAAGAGATCTCGTCTTCCTCCCAACCCCGGGCGGAAATACCCTTGGGTAGCCAGCTCTGTTTGATCATGGCATGCCATTGTAATCCTGGACACGTACCTCCGCTTATTATGCCTGATTGGGCCTCTTGCCTATCCCAGGGTTTTTTAAACACACACACCCGATGACACGCGTGAATAAGTGCTCTCATTCGCACACACACTCTTTTTCTCACACATGCATACACTGTCCAGGAACTGTCCAGTCCAGCAGGACAGCATAATGTTTCAGGGTGTTAATGAATTGAGTGTGCAGCGAGACAGGAAATCCCCTTCAGTATTTTAGGGAAGTTTTTTAATAACGTTCTTCAGATTCCTCATGCCTGACTCTCCCCCGACAAAGGAAACATTCTCATGTTTGATCCACACTACCGGCCTCATGCCGGTCAATGGAAAGAGTTAAATCCCATGCTCCCCCCCCCCCCCCCCAGAAACACCAAAGAGAACAAAACTGCCCTGTTGTATGTACATCTGGTCATGCTGCACCCCCCCTCCCCCCATCCCACTTGAGGCTCAATCTCAAACCTCTGAAGCAGGTTTGTAATCGAGGATCAGGTGCAGGAATGACAAAAGAGCACTGAGATGGTAGGAAAAAAGAGAGAGGCTTAGCTCGGTGGAGATGAATAGATAGCCAGGAAGTGTTTTATATGAAGGTTGTTATGTTGTACTGCTTCCAAATTCTGCATGTTGAAATAATGTGATGAGCATGGGGCCTCGTGCTGACCGCTGCCGCGCTCTTGTAACTTTAACCGATTCAATGCGGGGAAAGTGCCTGCGTCATTTTAGATTTGAGCTATATACTGTATATCTTCAACCCCTAGGGGGTCCTCAGAGTTACTACAGGGGGTCCGCCAAATCTTTAACAACTTCAACCCTATAGTATCCATATTCTGAGAACTGTAGCCAACAATAGCAGATGGCGTTGTGAACTTGTAGGTCGGCTATTTTCGGCAAAGAGGTTTGGTGTAGAGGGGAAAAAGAGCTGACTAAGTACAGAGTAAAACGTCAAGTTATTAAGTAATGACTGCTCAAGTAGTTAAATATCTGAAAACACAAATTGACATGAATCCAAAATACACTGATGATTGTGCTATCAAACGATGAAACTGTATGGAACAATACATACAATCTATGAAAAGGATGTGGGGGTCCCTGCTTCGTCTGTCTCTCAAATAAGGGATCCTTAGCCTGAAATGTTGAAGACCCCTGGTATAGAACATTGGTTGGCTATTAAAAAACAGCACAAACAAATTTCCCCCACTTCTTTACTTCTGTAAAGCTGTGATGCGACAATAAAGCCGATTCTGATTCTAGCAGATATACAAGCTCATAGCGCATCACTTAGTGCAGCGCTATGAGCTTGTAGATCTGCTATTTTTGAAAAATCAACAGCAAGCGACACACTGAAGCCCTACTGTAGCTGCTCCTGATGAGCAGGTTGGTAAAGCGTAGCCCGTTTCCCATTTCTGTCTGGGTGCTCAGTGATGGTGTCAGAGATGCCCTTCACTGAATCGCAGGCAGGGGTGTCGCACCAAATTCTGGGCCCTGGGTACTTTGTGCAAGTCAATATTTCAAATGCTTCTAAGGTTTTTTTGAAAAACCTATGTTTCTATGTCAGTGGTGCTCAAACCTTTTCAGGTGAAGGACCCCCAAAATGTAATGTATTTGTCCACGGAGCCCCATCTCAAAATATTTAGTTCCAGGGACCCCCCCAGAAGCAAAATTTGAGTTACAAATGTTCGCTTAAAAAATACCTATATTCAAAGATTTACACACATTTTCACGACATTTCAAAACTCGGTGCCGTGCTGTGAGCTTGTATATCTGCTATTTTTCAATAGCTAAAGTACAGTATAGAATAATTCCAGGCCCCCTCCTCCACCTTGGGTCCTAGTAACTCAGTCCCACTCCCCCCCCCCCCCCCCTTGTGACGCCCCTGATCGCAGGTGTCGTGCTGTTCCTTCCTGGATCAAATCTTATCTAGAGCTCACTCTTCCGTGCGTGCCTTCCCTGCACTGTCCTGCTATCAGCATTCCCACGCTGTGTCTCCTACAAGCCAAGGAGAGAGAGGAATGCATTCTCTCACCTAGACACATGTTAACCCCAGAACATTAACGTTTCATTATTTTAAGAAACGTATTGTTTTATTTAGACTGGGTTCGGAGCACTAATAATTTACTCCCAACTCTTATGTATTGTATTTTTGTGTACATCATTGTGAAAGCACATGCGTTAACAGGTGATGTCTATACCAGTAATACGCCCTAAGGGCGAAAAGCGACCTCGCCCCACGCTGAAACAACAGAGACTGCCACAATATGACAACATGGCATTCCCAGATATGGGCTTAATATTGATGACATCAGGGGCATAAAAGGGACAATATATGAGCATAAAAGGGACAAGAACAGAACTATAATTTGCAAGTGTGACTCGTGTTGCGACAACCACACTGTTTATCATGAGACTGACACAATATGTCCATATATGGGCATTCCCAGATATGGGCTTAATATTGATGACATCAGGAAACTTGGCCATATATGGAGCGTAACATGAGGCATGACATGAGGCGTGACGCAGTCGGACGGACATGATCTGCAGGTTTTCATACTAAACTAGACCAGGTCAACCTGGTTGTGCCAGACCCCGGTTCTGCCAACCCTCTGGGCCTATAAATTTAATGGTACATTTATAGGCTGTCGGATATATATCTGATCCAAACATTATTGAGAAAAAAATGTTGAGAAAAAACGATTTGAGAAAAGAAAATGTTTGAGGAAAAAAAAAACAGACAGCCATGAACATATATTTAAGTACCCATTTCAAACTTTATCGAAATAGGTTCGTGATCACTATATATACACACTTTAAGAGATGAGTGATATTGAAGTGCATGATCAGGGAAACGGATATATATCTGATCCAAACATCTACCTTTAATATGACTGGGTTGTGGTGGATGAAATCCAACTGTGAAATTGTTTTCTTCCAGAAAGACTTTGATTGGATGAGAAAATTCATCTCTTTGGCAAAAATTACAATCTCCCATGAATACATGGATTTTTGACCTATCCTGAATGAAAGTGGATAAAGTATCAACAAATTCTGTCCCAGCATCTTTTGATCTATATACATTAGTGATAATCATTATGTCAGAGGATATTGATGACAATTGGAACCTGTCATCAGTTGCATCCATGGATAGTGAAAACCCAAGTGGGAAATACATTGCCAATCCCTTTCTATGACCCATACTGTTGAAATGGCTGTCTGTCATCATCATTTATGACATCATGCCTTTTGTAGGCATGTCATCATCATGTCATCATCATATATACCCTTTATATAGAAAACCCGGACCGACATTTGCTTATGTAGGCCTACCCATTTCATGGGTCTGGCAATAAATGGGTCCTACAGTCTCAATAATAACGTGTGAACTGTGTGTTCCAGATGGCATGGCGGCCACGTCACAGGAGCGCCCGGCCGCCGGCGGTCGTCCCTCCAGCAGCCCCTGGAAGAGCAGCCCCTGCACCTCCAACATCCACGACAGCAGCAGCCTGGGTGGCACGTTCGTTCGCTGGGACGAGGACGCCATACCCTGGTGAGTCCACCCAGGGGCGTCGCACCAAATTCTGGGCCCTGGGTACAAGGATTCACTGCGGGGGCCCCTGTGCTTTTAACTATTGAAAAATAGCAGATATACAAGCTCACAGCGCGGCACCGAGTGCCGTGCTGCGAGCTTGTAGATCTGCTATTTTTGAAAAATCATGAGAATCTTTGAATATTTTACCTACCTATACCTATGTTTCTATGTCAGCGGAGCTCAAACCTTTTCATGTGAAGGACCCCCAAAATGGTATGTATTTGGCCACGGAACCCCATCTCAAAATATTGAGTTCCAGGGACCCCCCCAGAAGCAAAATTTGAGTCACAAATGTTCGCTTAAAAAAATACATATATTCAAAGATTTGCACACATTTTCACGACTTTAAAAAAATAGCAGATCTACAAGCTCGCAGATATGTGAGCTTGTATATCTGTTATTTTTCAATAGCTAAAGCATAAAATAATTAAGGCCCCTCCACCACCTTGGGCCCTAGTAACTCAGTCCCACTTCCCTACCCCTTGTGACGCCCCTGAGTCCACCTGCTCATCCACCTCCTCGCACGTTGCTCTGCGTGCGCCTGTTGCTGCTGGCACAGCTGTTCCTGTTAGCTGGGAACCCCCACCTGTGTAAGGGAAGGTTAAGGAGCTTGTCATCACCTAGCCTCGCAAAACAGAGAAAGGAAGCACATTATTGATGACGTAGCTCGGGATGGCCGTGCCAGGCTAGTTAGTCATCACCTTCTTTGTAGTAACGGCAATGGAGTAAAATGAGGGAAACGATTTTCTTCAAGAATGTTTTTATTGTAATGGATGGATGGATAGATATGTATATGTTTTTTTATTGTCTTAAACTTTTTGTGTGAAGAGATTAATTAGTCTTCACACAAAGACTTAATAAGTCTATATTTGGTTCAGTTTATCATGTTTTAGTTTGCTTTTACTTGGAAATATGACTTACGGTCTTTGCACACTGCTGCGTTTTTCGGGCCGAATATCGGAGTGAATTTCGGAGCGCGTGAATACAAATATCAACCTCACCTTATGTCAATCACGTTTGCACACTGCCGCCCGTTTCGTATTTATTTTCGGACCAGGGTCCGATTTTCGCAGCTGTCGCACTGAGTACCTTGCTCTCTCTCTCTTTCCTCTCTCTCTCCCTGGCCTACGGCTTTCGGATTTCCAAAACGCAACGAAAACACGCAGTGCAGTGTGCAACCACCTTTAGACCATTATTTTAAGGTGGTGACGGACTGTGGGTTTTCTGACATTGTGTATGATATTACATACAGTATACTTTTACTGCGTACATTTATTTATTGTATTCTATTTTATTATTCCAATTCTAAAAAAGAAAAGTTTGTTTTAATGAGCTTCTTCTTATCGCCATGCTTTCAAAAGATGAGGACAGGCATGACCTATTAGCTGGGCTTTGGCCCTCTTTATTCTCTCTCAGCACGCTGCACTTTAATTTGATGTGTGTGTTTGTGTGGACCAACCCGGTCTTGCTCCACTGAGTCGTGATATCTCACCGTGTTTTTCTTTATGACCCCCCCACCCGTCTCCCCTACAGTTCTCTTGTGCTGGAAGAAGTGGAGAAGCAGAGCACCTGTGAGCTGGAGGCTGACGCTGTGGCTGCAGACATCCTCAACCGCCTGGAAATTGAGAGTAAGCAGCAGCATAACAAGGCCCTGGGCTGTGAATACTTTCTCAGGCTTCTGACTTTGCTGGCTCTGGTGAGCCAGGAGGCAGAGTTAAGAGTATGAAAGTTAGTTTGGAAGATGGAAAGGACTGTCAGCTTGGGCGGTTGGTAGCTTAAAGAGGTTGGAGAAACGATGCTTGTTGTGACCCAAAATCCCTCAACCGTGTTTAGGAAAAGGCATGGAGAACAGACCACCACTGAGTTGCCGTTGAGCCAGTAAGCTCCCAGGTACGAGTCTGTTGGAAGAATGGGCGCCCGAAGCAGGATGTTCACGCTTACTCAACTTTTCCCCAAATATAAAACCTAACAATTGAACTATATCGTCGTTGTCGGGTGAAAACCCTGTATGTCTAAAACCGTTCGTTTTGCATTTATCATTTTAAAAATGATTTAAAGTGAGAGGCGTTGTGTGCTTGTAGATCTGCTGTTTTCACTACTTTTGTGCGACCGCCTTGTATGATGAAGCAGGGCTTTACTTGACGAAAGAACGTACAAATTTGAAACTTGGAGATACGCGGTTTACGCTCGACAACGACGACATGTATGTGTGCACTTGAATCTCTCTTTTCATGAAGTCAACAAAACACGAAGCGAGAGCTTTTTATGCAGGCGGTTGCTGCAAACCGGCATCTGTGTACATTTCACCCCCTCCACGCAAACACACCCTGATCTACGAATCCCTTTCACAGGCCCTAACAAGAGTTGTGAGTGACTCATGCTGGCACAGGGGAAGGAAGCTTCTGTGCTGAATCTGCCCTACTGTACTTAAAAGTACAGTGAGCGTGAGGTGTGTGTACAGTAAGTACTACTTAGAACACCTCACGCTCAGATGAATGTGAGTGAGTTCAAACCGCTTCTATCCTGCCATCCTCTGCCAGCCCTGTTGCCTGTGAAGTTACAATTTACACTTACAATTTAAGGCATTTAGCACAATTTGCAGACGCTCTTAGCCAGAGCGATTTTTACATGTGCGAGATCAGAGTAGGTCGACAAACAACAATGTAAATAGTCACACATGTAGAGTGAAAAGACCAATGTAGTGCTTAAGAGCAACTAGAGAAGGTAAACTTCAAACCTAGCATCTGTCCAAACAACCTATCTACTGTACATATATTCTTAACATTTGAGCTCAAGAAAAAAGAAAAACAAGTAACCATCACACAGTATGTCTGTATATCTCTCTCTCACTTTCACTCTCCCTCTCTCAGCATCTCTCTCTCTCTGCACATCAGATCAGTTACCTACTCAAAGCAAACACGGTTCACTCACTCTGTACCTAATAGCACCTCTTGTCAGCAAGAGGAGAGGTGAACCAGAAAGGGGAAAAGGAGTCCCGTGAGTCCTGTGGCTCATGCATAACGTTTTTCACCATCCTCCCGGAACCATCCAGAAATTCAATCAAAGCCATCAAGAAATGAAAAACCCAAAAGTCTTAGTTTTTATACATTATCACTGACGAATAACCTAAACTGTGTATTCAGTACAGTGCAATGCTGCATTCACAGCTATACCGCAACTTCACATTTTCTCTCCCTCTCTCTCAACCCCACACAACCTACATTTTGACTGGCCACCGGGAGTCCACAGGCGGATATAAAATAATTCATATCCGCCCCGATTCTATCATTATCGGTTCCGGGAGGAAGGGAGGTCCTCAACCGCTTAAACCCCAGCGGATCCGTTTTGTGGGGGAAACAGTCGACAAAGAATCTGCGAAGATATTGAATGTAGAGCGAAAAGAGGAAAGTTACTAGTATAGAAGCCCAGTAGCCCTGAAGGACTCCGGTCAATCAAGTATAGGGTTTAAGTGATTAAGCTGCTAGCTAGAGCCTGCCACTGGAGGCACTCAGAATGGGAGGTTTTCTCTGGGCTGGACAGGAAGGAGGGGCAGGGAACATAAAGCAGACAGCGGTGTTACCTGTCAAAGCCGTGTGCAAAGTCTTTCCTGTTTAATTATGCATCTCGCTGCAGTCTGCAGAATGTCTGCGCAGCATCTTTATTAGTTCTCTGTAGTTGTTCACTCGGACGTCTCCCTCCGCATCTTCTTGACAACTGCTAAACACTGAGATAGAGCAGGGTCGTTGCCGTGCACCTCCGTGTGTTTTAGATTACACTATGAGAGAACACTACTGGATTACTCAAACGGCACTTTGAACAGAAAGGTTGCTGCAGCGTGCAGTTTAAAACTTTGTGATTTTGACTGAAATGACAATTCTCTGGTAGAACATGGTTAGATAGATACCTTTATTATCCCAAGGGGGATAACTCATGAGTTTATGATAGCCCTTAGTTTATGATAGCCCTTACCCGTTCAAAGATATGAGCTCCGAAATGATGTGCAGTGTGTGGGTTATGGGGTGTGCACTGTGCACACAGTATATGAGGGATGGAAAGTAACTTTAACTGGTGCTTGCATGATAATATGTAGGAGCATCAATGTAAGAAATACCCGTTTCGTTTAATGGCTATAGAGATACTGTGTACCGATCTGCATGATTTTTGGACAACATCTGTAACAGGGCCAGACAACCGCCCACCCGCCTACACACACACACACACACACACACACACACACACACACACACACACACACACACACACACACACACACAGAGCTGGTTAAACATGTTGCCTCATGCTAGATGCAGAATAGATATGCCTCATGCTAGATGCAGAATAGATATAGATACACCATAAAAATGCTAATATACAGCATATGATTTGTGAAAGTGACAAACGGGCTTCACAGTTATGTCAGGTGTGTTCTTAATATGTAGGAGCATCAATGTAAGAAATACCCGTTTCGTTTAATGGCTACAGAGATACTGTGTACCTATCTGCATGATTTTTGGACAACACCTGTAACAGGGCCAGACCCCCCCCCCCACACACACACACACACACACACACACACACACACACACACACACACACACACACACACACACACACACACACACAGAGCTGGTTAAACATGTTGCCTCATGCTAGATGCAGAATAGATATGCCTCATGCTAGATGCAGAATAGATATAGATACACCATAAAAATGCTAATATACAGCATATGATTTGTGAAAGTGACAAACGGGCTTCACAGTTATGTCAGGTGTGTTCATATGCTGATGGTGATGCGATTTCAGATCAATTGCTCCAGCCACTGAGGAGAAACGCTGTGACAGACAGACAGACACTCACTCAGACAGACACTCACTCAGACAGACATTCGCAAAATTATATGTTTGATGAACTCAATAAAGAGCTGTCCCCATGAAGCACTATCGCTATAATTATAAATGTATATTTTAAAAAATTGTTGCAACTCAATTGGAGTCCACACCACATCTATAGGATGACAGTGGAGAACAATGCAGTGACAGTATAGTTATAAAGCTTGGTGTGGAATGGACAGATGTTAATTCACAACTGTTGTGTAATTCATTTTTTGTGAATCGGCTTTTACAACTACTTGCATGTTTGATTTGGACTTTAATTCACGTTTTGCCCCAAGGAGTAAGTGTTGTTTTCCGTCCACTAAATTAAATATTTGCATCAAGGCAAGCACGGAACTGTAGAACATAAGCAAACAGTTCCTCAAGGCATTGGAGGCCGCACTAGGGCAGCACATGTTCTCGGTATTATGTTCCTTATCTGTCCACTGACGGACGTACTGGCTCAATACTGCACGAGGAATGATCGCACTATTTGAACTGGTGCCCAGCTTTGACTGGGCAGCACTGTTTAATGTGGAAAAGTCACTAGACAAACAAAAAAGTACATAAATAAAACAGACTCTCACACAAGATGGATATTTTGTGTATCTTCTAGGGTTGGCTATTCAAAATGAAATATGCCGTGGACTGACTTGTGCCCAGTTTTTGGACTGATCAGACATTAAAAAAACACCCAAAAAGAGTCTTTGTACCCAAAGAATCACTCAGTCCCAAGTAATTTAAGTCTACATGTCCAGATGGTGCTGTTGGTTGACTACACTGTTCTGCTACACTCTTCTCCCTCTTTCCCTCTCTCTCTCTCTCCTCTCTCTCCCTCCCCCCTCTCTCTCTCCCTCCATCTCCCTCTGTCTCCCTCTGTGTCTCTCTGTCTGTGCAGATCAGATTGGCAGGAACCCAGGCCTCCAGGCCATCTGGGAGGACGAGAAGCAGAGGAGGAGAGAGAAGGACCAGGCCTCCCAGATAGAAACCCCCGAGTCGCAAGGTGAGGCTACTCTTAAATCAGGGGTCTTCAACGTTTTCAGGCCGAGGACCCCTTAGTTGAGAGAGAGATGAAGCAGGGACCCCCACAACCTTTTCATAATTTCCATATAGTTTCATTGTTTGACAGCACAATCATCAGTGTATTTTGGATTCATGTCAATTTGTGTTTTCAGATATTTAACCACTTGAACCGTCAATAACCATTCACTCTGTACTTAGTGGGCTCTTTTTCCCCTCTACAACAAAGCTCTTTGCCAAAAAATAGCAGATCTACAAGCTCACAACGCCTCGCAGCACGATGTGTTGTGAGATTTGCTATTTTTGGCTAAAGTTCTCAGAATATGGACGCTAGTGATTAATATAAAAAAGGAGAACGTTTCTATCACGCAAATATTTGGAGGACCCCCTGTAGTAACTCTGGGGACCCCTGTCCTAAATGATTATTATTTTTAAAGAAGAACATAACACCATGGCACATGTCCCTTTTCTGTTCCAGACCGCGGCTTCGTCACCTCCACCGACAGCGAGAAGATCTTCATGAAGAGATTCAGGGAGATCCTGAAGGAGAACGAGTTTGAAGTGTAAGCCGTTTCTTTTTTTTTATCTACCCCCTCTCTGTTCCTCCGCTCTCTCACTCTCTCTCTTGATGCTATACTCTTCAGGTCACACTGACTGGCCCGAAAGTGATTGTCACATAAACGGCCCCGTTTTTCTCCTTTCCTGACTGAAGCCAGCGCTGTCTCTGTCTGGCCGGAGATCAGAGGAGAGCGGGAGAGAGATCTGTGGGCGGAGCGAGTTATCTGTGAAAGTAAACAATAGAATAGCTTCCAATCACATTAGCGAGACAAGTTGTCTGCAGCTGCAGACCACAAGCGTTGCACCAGAGACGTGGCATCTGGTTCAGATATGTATGTTTTTATGGTGCTTTATGTTGAACTGTAAAGTGTGTCTCTGGTTAACACTCAAGTACCTGGAACGCGCCCGAGTCGCGTTAGATTTTAACCACTTTAACCACTATTTTATGCCTTAACCATTGAAAAATAGCAGATATACAAGCTCACAGCGCGGCACCGAGTGCCGCGCTGCGAGCTTGTAGATCTGCTATTTTTGAAAAAACGTGAAAATGTGTGCAAGTCTTTGAATATCTTTGACCCGATCTTTGACCCGACTTCTAAATCCTTCCTCTAAATCAGTGGTTCTCAAACTTTTTCATGTCAAGGACCCCCAAAATTTCAGCTATTTAGCCACGGACCCCCATCTCAAAATATGTTGCTCCAGGGACCCCCCAGAAGCAAATATTTGATTTACAAATGTTTGCTTTTAAATAGATATATTCAAAGACTTGCAAAGAAAAATCATGATTTTTCAAAAATAGCAGATCTACAAGCTCGCAGCGCGGCACTCGGTGCTGCGCTGTGAGCTTGTAGATCTGCTATTTTTCAATGGTTAAAGTAGTCAATAATCCTAGGCCTAAATGGGTTCATGATGGGACTCTTCTGGTTGTTCTCGGGGCAAAGATAAGGAAGTGGAAGGAAGGAGAGAGAGAGAGAGGGATGGATGAAGAGGAGAGGAGGGAATTGGGCAGGGTTCCCACGGTCATGAAATTCCTGGAAATATTTTGAAATTAGAAAAATATGTTTCCAGCACTGGAAAAGTTTTGGAATTGATCAAGGGTCCTGGAAGGTCCTGGAAAAAATGTCTCAGGATTGTTTTTGGTTATTGATCTCATTTTACTGCCACCATAACTCGACTTTGAGGGTTCCCTGCCACGATTGTCTTACCTTTTGACGTGGGCACGTGCGTGTCCATCGTGCATGATCCGCATGCACGCCACGGCCCTTTTGCAGCGTGCACACTTTTTTTTATCTACGCTGTCTGTCTTTGGGCATTGCACATAGGAGTAAGAGACTCGTTATTGCACTGAATGATTGTTATATAGTCCTGAAAATTGAGTTAAATATTCTGGAAAAGTTTTGGAAATTCATTGGTAAAAATGTGTGGGAACCCCGATTGTGGAACAGAGAGTGGAGGAGGGAGGAAAGACAGTAGAGGAAGGAAATGGAGCTAGAGCAGAGGTCTTCAACAGGGGTTCCGGAGCCCCTAGGGGGTCCTTAACTCTTAGCCAGCCAAATCGCCAAAAATCGCCTTGCTGATGATTTTCTGATTTTTTGGGTATTTCTTTGACATTTTTAGAGCAAAAACTGACCTTTCTAGCTTCATTTCAGTCTAAAGAATGATTCTGCGATGGAAATGACATCATCGATGACGTAACCCGGAAATCGTTTGCCCATAACATAGCATAGGCCTTTTTTTTAGCATGGAAAGCTAACGTTTCTTTATCAAACTTTACCATATTTAGACGGATTTTAATTCGGAAAAAAGTGGCTGGGCTGACAGAGTGGTCACCCAGGAGCAAAAACGATTGTACATGGCGTGCGCTCGACGCGCACGGAGTCCAGGATCGCTCCCGTTCGCCCGGACCGGCCCCTAATGGCGGCGCCCATAGGCGGCCATTATGGTCCCGGCTGGTCCAGCCCATGGTCCAGCCTGGAAGACCTAATCGTTGGGCACTCTCTAGTGGTATAGTACGTGTACTACAGTCTGCAATCATACTTATGCCTGCTGGGTTTCTGTACTCATAACTTGGAAATTAATAATATTCCTGGCAGTATAGGCGCACAAGCATATTGTAAATGGCTGTGGTACTCCAAATCTTTGTGTGATAGAAACTTTTTTTCCCTCCTTTTTTATATTAACCATTTGCCAAAAATAGCAGATCTACTGCGAGGCGTTGTGAGCTTGTAGATCGGCTATTTTCGGCCAAGAGGTTCAGTCTGGAGGGGGAAAAGAGCAGACTAGTACGGAGCGAAAAGTCAAATGTATTAAGTGTTGACGGTTCAAGTGATTAAATATCTGAAAACACAAATTGACACGAATCCAAAATACACTGATGATTGTGCTGTCAAACAATGAAACTATATGGAAACAATGAAAAAGGTTGCTTCATCTCTCTCTCAACTAAGGGGTCCTCCTTGGCCTCTCTCTCTCAACTAAGGGGTCCTCCTTGGCCTCTCTCTCTCAACTAAGGGGTCCTCCTTGGCCTGAAAACGTTGAAGACCCCTGGGCTAGAGGAAGTGATGCAAGCTGAGCTTACAACATCACTTTCCAAGAGAACGATGATGGTGATGATGGAAAGGGTGACTGAGATGGAGTGGTATTCAGAGTGACAAGAGAGGAGTTGAGGAAACACGTCCATGGGTTAGAAGGAGAGACGAGCGTTGGAAAGGGGGGGAGGTTGTCGAGGGTTAAAGGAACAAAAGAAAGAAAAAGGAGACAGAGAGAAAAGGAGGGATTACATAGGGAGTTAACCACTTAAACCCCATATACTGTACTTTGTGTTCCAGGGGTCGTCGGATTGTATAGTCGGAGCCCCCCACCTTTTTTCCCTATACACCAAATGTCTTTGGCCAAAATAGCTGATCATCTGCTATTTCCGTAAAATGTTCGCCAATAGAGGGTATGCATGTCCACTGGGACCCGCCCCCCTAATCTAAACTGAGTGGCAAAACATTAAGCAGCATGGAGCATTGGAGTTTGGAAGTGCTAGTCGCAAATCACTCAACGGTCCTGCATACCACCTGTTTCTAATTTGCACATAATGCAGGAGGCAGCAGGATGTTGTGTTGTTGAAAACGAGTGCTTCCAAACTCTGACACTTGGAAAAATAATCACCTGCACAGAATGTCTTGACAGAAAGTAGCACATAACATGCCTATGGCGTATTTTTATGAAACAAAAACTTTGCAGATAGAAAAAAGGATAATTCAAGCTTTCAGTACAGCCGCAATGTTCGTGAGTTTAACTTTGTTTAATACAATCAGAGAGGACTTTTCTGTTTCGATGTATGGGCTGTCAATGGCAGAAATTATTTTTTGCCACTCAGTAGGCGTTCCCACATAGCTTCCAGCAACAGTGATGTCACGCACATACCCTCTATTATGACCTGCCCAGAATAGGGACGCTAGCCTAGGGTTCATGTGGTGAAGTCCTGCTTACTGCCTCTGTTTTCCCCTTCGGCACGATGAAACCATTTCCTGTTACACGTATTGTAAAAGTACAGTTGGCTCTGTGTCCATGTGTGCAGGCAGCTCTGCATCAGCTCCAGACTGTTCCCTGTTCGCTTACAACTGGATACTGACGAGGCGTGGAAGCATGAAAAATAGACGAGAGAGGTGGATAAAGAAGGGAGGGAGGGGATGGGAGGAGGTTGGAGAGCGGAGAAGAGAGCGCAAGGAGGCGAGCTGGAAAAAGTGACACAGATCTATCGCAGGCCGTATGGGAGCGTTTTGGGGGTTTGGCACGAGGGCAGGGCTGGCCTCACGTGATAGAGCCTTGGCACCGTCTAGCCTTACACACACACACACACACACACACACACACACACACACACACACACACACACACACACACACACACTACACACACACACACACACACACACACACACACACACACACACACTACACACACACACACACACACACACACACACACACACACACACACAGCGTTGACTGTTCTCTCACAGCCTGGCTTTCCCAGTCACTCTGCAAATCTGGAGTGTACACGGTGAAATCAGAGAGAGTGAAAATGGACGGGTCCGTTTTCACATTCTAGGGAGTTAAATTAGCACTCCGGGTTTTGCTGCTTACACACAGTGTCTGTCACCTCCTTTGGCTGGCTGATAGTATCTCTCTCTCTCTCTCTCTCTCTCTCTCTCTCTCTCTCTCTCTCTCTCTCTCTCTCTCTCTCTCTCTCTCTCTCTCTCCCCCCCTCTCCCTCCTCATTCAGCACCACTATTCTCACTTCATTTTCAAAGGTGTCGCTTGTCACTGTATGCTTTGTTGCTTCTAATTTCCTTTTCACCCGCCTGCCTTTTTGTGCTGTACGTCTCATTTTCCACACCTTTCTTTGTCTGGATTATTTTCCTCTCTTTCCCTCCCTTTTTCTTCCCTGCTTCTATCTGGCTTTATCATTTTGACTAGGGATGCAATCGTTATCAAACAAAAATTTTAAAAAAATGAAATTATATTAATAGTGTTTTTCTCTTATCTTTTTCCGTTTGAACTATAATAGCAAAAATAGCAACACGCTGTGATGCAACGTGTAATGAGCTTGTATTCTTGCACGACTATTGTATAACGAAGTATAAATTCAGATATCTATTTAGAAACACTTCTTAATTATTTGATTAAATGAAATAGTAATCGTTGAATAACATAGTTGCAGTCAAAATCTTGACTCAGATTGTGTGTTTCCGGGCTGGTTAAGGGGGGGGGGGGGGGGGGGTTTGTACGAGATCTACAAGCTTGCAGCTTGAGCTTGTAGATCGGCTATTTTCACTACTTTTTGGGGAGGACGAAGGGCACGTAGGACACTAATTTATGAAAAAAAAAACATAAAAAGTGTAGATACCAGGTTTCTGCCCGACAGCGACGATGTGTTAATCAGAGCAGGAATCTCCCCGGCGACCGCTGTGCCGGCTCCCTCGACGGCGTTAAAGTCGTTAGCTACCGAGACTAATTAAGAGACGGAACAGACAGCGGCACGTGACCGCGAGCTCCTCTTTCCTCCTCCTCTGCTTATACAGGTTCATCCTAGAACCTCGGGACCCAAAAACAAAATCTCACTCTCTCAATGCTCTTGGGGGTTGTGAACCAATGGCACGAGAATTAATGCCTGAATGGGAATCGAAACAAATGAGGGTAGCGAATCTAGCGATTTGTGTGTGTATGTGTATATATAAATATAGTTGTAAGCAAGCCTGGAATTTCGTCATTTTAGGGGCTAGGCCACTTGGCCTTTGGTGTTGTCCATGTTTTGAGGGCACAAAGGCCAAATGCCAGGTCAGGAAGGACATCAAATAAAAGATTTTAGTCCATTGAAAGAATTTGTTGAATTTAAGGGTTAGGGATGATAACCTAATCTGCACTGAAATAGATAAATGATGATGTTTACAATCTGACCCATGCTCAGCCCTGCACCAATCAAAGTCACTGGATTGGTTTAACGATGGGGACCCCGGGGAGTTAAGATTTCAGAATCTCAACAAAAGACACTGGTGTCTACATGACAAGAAAGAGACACTGGTGTGGTGTCTACTGTCTTCATATTGACAAGAAAGAGACAGAGGAGAAAGTGGTACAATCAGCTGGGGACATAAAGGCCACTGTGGCCTCAGGTCACGCTATTGGTTTGAGGGGCACAAGGCCAAACTAAGGGGCAACGGCGGCCATGGCCTTCATGGCCTCCATGAAATTCCTGCCTGGTTGTAAGTAAGTCTTGCTGAGCCACGAGGCCGCTTGACGTACTGTACATCCCACCGCCATGATGTACTAGTAAACCTCTGGACATGACACCAGTATGTCGCAGGGACCAACCCAGTCCTTGATGCTGAGTGCCAAGCAGGGAGGCATTGGGTCCCATTTTTATAGTCTTTGGTATAGGGCTGTCCTCGACGCAAGATTTATGAAGTCGATTCGAGTCGCGGGGGTTAATCCGACGCGTCGACGAATCGTTTTATAGTCTAATTTGTGTTAAAAAAGAAAAAGAAAAAAAAGTGTTGCTTTAAACCACGTCAACATAATACAATAATACATTAAGATGAATTGAATACACAGTGTTTTCGGTGATATCGGTGCGCGAGCACAAATGTTATCTGCATAGCAGTGTACAACCATAGAGTTATAACACACCGTTAAAACAAATAAAACATCTCCGCTGTTTCAACTCTGCCCCGTCTCTCGGCAGCGTGCAGTATAGATGAGACATTCGCGAACGATTCCGCTCTCTTGAACGGCTCTTTTAAATGAACGATGGGATCCAGTCCGCAGTCGCGGGACACAGAGCACTGACAGAGTAATGAGTCAGTGTCGAGAACAGATTCATTTCAGAAACGGATCATAAACAGGCGGAGGCACAGCTCCCGCTTTAGCCAGCAGTGTGGACATGTCATGGACGCAAACACAGCGAAACACAATCATTCATCATGGATTACAACACTGGAACAATTCAGAAGCACTTTAATTAGAAAATGTAACTTGTAGCCTACACTTGTGTATGTTAATTTGACTTTAGAAGATTGTTTACTTCGTGGACGTGCGTTTGTGCTGTGGCAGGTTATTTAATATGGGATTTTGACAGCGTGCTTCCTCCTCTTAACGGAACACCGTCCCGGTCCGGCTCCGAATGTTTTAACGAAGCGGCGGTTCTGAACCGTTCTGGCCGTTCCGTCTCACTTTCACCCCTACGCTGGTGCGAGACAATAAATAACTGTTCGCCAATTGCTACTTCTCATTGGAAGTACATGACACCAGTCCAGCAGTGCACCGCAGTAGTAGGCTAACTGGTGATATAAAAAAATATATATATTTTCGCCTCGACTCAAACAATTGGCGTCGATTCCCGGGGCTTAAAACGACGCGTCGATTCGTCGATTTTTAGAGGACAGGCCTACTTTGGTATGATCCTGCTAGGGAGTTGAACCCCCACCTTCCAATCTCAGGGCGGACACTCTAAACACAAGGCCACTTAGCTGGTTATATATAGTGTACATACATGCACATATACATAATCATTGTACATTGTTTCACCTGTGCACCGCAGATGATTGGTGTACATTTCAATAATTCAAGAGTGGCTAACTGGCGAGTTGCTAAGCAATGCAGCAGGGCATCCTGGGTAAAGGGACCGTGATAGGCAGCTTGTAGCTTAGAGGCATCTGGCCGGAGACCAAGTCCCATTGGCTGGACGCCCTCTTTCCGTTCAGATCTCTTAATTGCATGCTACACACAGTCTCTCCCACACACACACACACACACACACACACACACACACACACACACACACACACACACACACACACACACACACACACACACACACACACACACACTTATTAGAGGTACTGTACACAGTACTATGGAAAACTTCCTGATAATGTGCACACATGTCGATTGTCGGCTACATAGGCTCACATACACAATACACATACATGCACACTTGCGTGTGTGTGTGTGTGTGTGTGTGTGTGTGTGTGTGTGTGTGTGTGTGTGTGTGTGTGTGTGTGTGTGTGTGTGTGTGTGTGTGTGTGTGTGTGTGTGTGTGTGTGTGTGTGTGTGTGTGTGTGTGTGTGTGTGTGTGTGTGTGTGTGTGTGTGTGTGTGTGTGTGTGTGTGGCATGCTCACACTCACATTCTGCAAACACACTTGTCAGACATGGTGTGATACAAAGAACTTTGGACCTCTCTACGCGCGCGCGCACACACACACACACACTCTAACCAGGCCATTTCCCATGATTAAGACGCCATTTAAGGAAGGATAATAAAATAAGACTGCATGAGGTTGTGTCCCTGAAATCCCTCCTCCTCCCGGTGACTCTGGTGACACCAGTCGTTAGTTACCATCTTCCTAAATGATATGCCAGGCAAGTGTTGCTCTGTGTTTAAGAGGGACATTGACCTTTTGTGTATTTACCCTTGATGGTTATTAATGTGGGTACTGTGGCTCTAATTGCTAATAACAGTTTCTCTTTAACTGATTTTGCACACAGTGTGTGCAACACACACACACATCCACACACACTGTAAAATAGCTGATCTACAGATCTACAGTACCAGCTCACAACACGTCACCTTGCGATGTGTTGTAAGCTTGTAGATCAGGGAGGGGTCTTCAATGTTTTCAGGCCAAGGACCCCTTAGCTGAGAGAGATGAAGCAGGGACCCCCTCTACATGTTGTATCAATGTGTGATGCAGATTTTCATCGATTTCATAGTTGGATTCATAGACTTGTTTGACAGCACTGTCACCAGTCTAGGTTGTCTATTTGTGTTATTGTTAATGTGTATTTTGTAAACTTGACCTTTCACTTTGTATTTGGTCTACTCTTTTACCTCTACACCAAACCTATTTGCCAAAAATAACCGATCTACAAACTCTCAACGCCTCGCAGCGCGAGGCGTTGAGAGATTGTAGATCTGCTATTTTTGGCTAAAGTTCTCCTCGGAATAGGGATGCAAGGGTTCAAGTTGTTAATTTAAAAGTATTATCCTATCACACAAGGATTTGGTGGCCCCCCTGTAGCACCATAATTCTGAGGACCCCCTGTTGAAGACCCCTGTTGTAGATCATCTATTTTTTCGGGTGGGAAATTGGAGTGTGCCTAGGGGATGTGACCGTAGTGCTTCCGAGGCACTACGCCGTCTCTCTGCATTCTATGTATGTGATTACCTTGCTTATTGCGAGTCGCTCTGGATAAGAGCGTCTGCTAAATGCCTAAATTGTAAATTGCCCAGTATTCAGCTGAACAGAAGCAGCTGGAGACTCCATCCATGTGTATCGGTGGAGACGTGTGGTTGTCTGCACCCTCCCCGGGCCAATTATGGCAGCATCAAGGACTGTAGTGTAGGTCAGTGTTTCTCTCTGGGGCCTTTTCCACAGGCAAAGAACCGGTTCGGGTTCTTTCTCCCGCCTATGGGATGAACCAGAGATGAGCTTTTCCACCGAGAACCGAGTTGGTTCCATAGACTGTATAAAAGATATGGACAAAGCGAAGCCATTGGTTTTATGCAGCGCAAATGACACAATATGGGTCCTTGGCATGGGTGTTGCCATCATAGATTGTAAAGGCACCAGAGGATGCTATTGGCTGCCAACGGTCACGTGCAACCGCACGGATACATGGGAGAATGTGGTCGGAGCCTCCCGAAATACAGCACACGACGAAGAACACAGCCGGCTGGTATCAGTTTAGTTGGCCACGCCCCCCACAACTTTATCATCAATTTTAACATAAATGGGACCTTATTTTCACAAAACGCATATCATTGTGATTGAAAGGCAATTTTTAACTAGCGATAGGAACCATAAAGTATGTATGAAAGTGTTAATTAAGGTTAGAAAACGAAAGGGGAAAATGAATGGGGTCCATTGGAGAACAATTCTTTTTGCGATCGGCCGGGGGGGGGGGGGAAACAGCGCAACTAGTGGTCAATCATAGGAAGTTTTAGTTCCGTATTGGGCTCATTTTAAATCGGCGGAACTATGCCCCTGGTTGGTTCCGAACCGTAAAAGTTGGTTCGCTGCCAGTTCTCAAGAATGAACCAAGGTTCCAAGAAAGATACCATCCCATAGGCAGGAGAAAGAACCTGAACCGGTTCTTTGCCGGTAGAAAGGGCCCCAAAGTGGATTCCAGGGTTCCTTTATGGGTTCCTGAATGGACCCATACAAGTCTGTAACTCTGACGGTGTACAAATGGAACCAAATGAACACGGACGGGTCCATTTGGTTCCATTTGTACACTGTCAGACTCAGAGTTAAGAGAAGACTTTGAAATTTAAAAGTAAGAAACACTGGTGTAGGTCATTGTTCAAGGGGAATTATCAAAAGAGAACATATCATTTATTGAAATCAGCGGTTCCCAAATGTTTTAACTCAAGTCAAGACCCAAAAGGAAATTAGACGTTTGCCTGGGACCCAAACTAGTGAAACCAGCAGGTCTATTTTCACTACTACTTAAAACATTGTTCTAATTTATGGAATTTCTTTGATATTATTTCTTCATGTAATTACTGAAAAAAAAAATACATTGAATTCGTTTTTTAATTAATTAAATATTTTGATTTCATTTCCTTTTTTTTGGGGGGGGGGGGGGGGATGTTTTTTGAAATAATTAAAAACAAAATGTGAGAAACAAAAAAAATATTGTAATAAAAAAGTAATCTATTCTGAATGTGTGTGTTTCTGTACAGGACGCAGGCGGAGTCGGCTTTGGGCGACGGGGAGGAACAAGACTCTTTCTCTGGAGAGCTGTCTGTCCATCCAGACCTCCTCACACCAGAGCTGTCTGTCCATCCAGACCTCCTCACACCAGAGGGACTGCAGTGTACGCCCGCTAACATGGTGGAGGTGCACAGAGGCTCCCACACAGGTAGGACCACACCTCCTGCTTATTGGGACAATGCAGACCCTTATGACAGTGGTTCTCCAACTTTGTCATGTCAAGGACCACCAAATTGACACTTATTAGCCCAAGGACCCCCATAAGTGAAGATCTATACGGCTCTAGCAGTGATCCCCAACCATTTTAATTTCAAGGACCCCCAGTTTGACATGCATTAGGCTACGGACCCCCATTTAATGGCATTTCTATCTCTGAGACCCCAATTTACATTGTAAAATCAATGTTAATTTAACTCATTAAGTGTACAAATGTACACTTTCTGAGTTACAGCCCCATAAAGTCCATTTGGTTCCTAACTGTCATTTAGCTGGGGACCCCCTGGAACTCCCTCAATGACCCCTGGGCGTCCCCGGATGAAGAACCAATGCCTTATGGGACAATTTGAACACTCAAAGTTTAAACAGTTTAAACTTCTCATCTCCCTCTCCCTCCCATCCTCTGTCCTCTTAGGCCCAGGGAGAAGCAGTGGCAACGTTCAGGAGGAGGCCATCGTTGATGAGGAGGCCATTCTGAGTCTACTGGAGAGCAGTCAGACGTTCCTTCCTCTCTCCCAGAGATCCAACGACTCACCTCTATTAGGTCAAGCTGCAACACTTGTTAAGAAACATACAGGGCAAAGAAAAAAAAGATATTCCATGAGTGCGGACACTTAATTCCTCTTCGAATTGTGATATCAAAACTTTTTAATGCACCAGTTCTGAGCACAATTGATTACCTTGAAGGCTGTCAGATTGTGCTCCCATTTCGGTGCCATGGCATTGGTCCAAAGGTTCATTAGTCCGAAGGTTCATTAGTCCGAATTTGTTAAGAATACTATGCCTAACTCTAACCCTAACTTTAACTCACTGAACGCCATAAACGTCTTATACGTCTTTGGACCTCGGTGCCATAAACGTCTTTTACGTCTTTTTAATTAATCAAAAGTTTTATCATTTTTTCATAATTGTAATTTCAAAAAAATCGCTCTAGAAGTTGGCCATATGCCTCCGTGACCTGAGCGATACGGCCGATTTGACTGTAGCACCAGTGTAACACAGTCCGGCGGAAAATCGGTATAGCCGAAGATTGGTTCCGGCCGTTTAAATGTTATCTAAAACGTTCGTTTATACACTTTCCCGTGCATCCCTGACGAACTATAAGTACTCAAAAAACGCAGAAAATTCTCAGGATTCCAGCGGTGCCATCCATTCTTCTCTACCTATCCTTGATCGCGATCGCCAGGGTTCCGAAGTTGTATAGCATGCTAGCTAAAAGGCCTGGCCAAAATGTAAACAACAGGCCCAAACCAAAAAAAAGATGGACGTCTTCTTCCTTCTTCTGTTAGTTGATCAGATAGTAGGAGACCACCCTCTGGTGGTTTTCAAATGGTATTGCACTCCAGATTGCACACAGGGCCCATCACAGCACACACATATGATGATGATCAAGACATCTTACACATGTTCTATTGAAGCCCAAATCTAATGATAGGATATATATATATAAATATACATGTTTTCCTTTGTAAGAGGGGTAGTGTGGCTTTCGATAGAAGCATAGATTTATATATGTAATTTAAGTACAAAATATGATTTTGGCCCCCATAAAAAGGCAAAATTAAGCAAAATGGCTGGCACCAGTTTTGTAGATTTTGAATAAAGGGTGGCATTCACTGAGTTAACCTCAGTTACCCTAACTAAATTCGGACTAATGAACCTCCGGACTTATGGGCAGTCCACAACATGATAAGCGCTAACATCTTGATCCAAACAGTGAAACCTTATTACCATTAAAAGCATGTTGAGCTCAATCTGTGGATTCAGTGGATTAATTATCATCATTTGTCTTTCTTCTGACGTGCAGACAGCCAAGACCAGGCTATGGTGGACCTGCTGGCAGGCTTGGAGGACGACGGCTTCCAGCAGGGGGCTCCCATGAGGCACAACTCCCAGACGCACTCCCTCCCTGGGTCGAGCAGCTGTCACTACAACAGTGACGAGGAGGAGGCGGAGCCAGAGCTGGACAGGGAGGAGGCCGAGCTCAGCGTGATGATGTCACAGAGATGGGACGGCGACCTTCCAGGGCAGAGGTGTGCAGTTTGTCCTCGTCGTTGAAGCGCCTGACTTCTCATTAAACCGCTTGTCAGTGCAGTCAGTAGTTATCGTTCATTTGCTTTAGTAAACCTTTGAGTTAATCCTTCTGAATCGTTTTTTCTTCCGCATGCATAATTAGTTCACAATTTACAATTTAGAAGAGGCTCTTATCCGTGCCAGATCAGCGTAAAAGTAAATGGACAAAGTAAATAGTGACAAATACTGTAACATAAATCAGGAAATAGTCACATGCTGTAAGTACAATGTAAAGAGAACAATGTTGTGTCTCAAGAAAAAGTAGGATACCAGGTACTGTAAACATCAAACCTAGCATCTGTCTAAACTATGACATATTTAACACTCGTGATCAAGAAAATTTAAACAACAAAAACGAACCAACAGTAACCAACACATACCTACGTAGAAAAAACGAGAATCTGTCGAAAAGAGGTGACAAGGAGGGATGAACTAGAAGATAAACTAGCAATTAGTCTAATTTAATTAGTGTTCCTGTTATCTGTGCCCATGCAGGCCGTCGGTCAAGGAGATGGAGGACAGCTGCAGCGACGAGCAGCAGGATTCCTGTGATGAGGAGATGGATTGGAGTGGTACCAACTCTCTGTTTGCCAACCTGTCCATTCCCCAGGTCGATGGGGCAGCGGATGACAACAGTGGTGAGTAGCGCCACGCTATTGTTTTTTATACGATCAGATGCATAAAATGTCACAAATTCACATCACGTCTAAGTATCAAAATGCAGAGCTACAGATAACGTGTTACACCTCTAAGTGCCCTTTTCTCTTGACTTGATTTTCATCGCCTCAAGTCTTTGTGGAAATAAGTCGTCCAACTCTTAAACACCTACTGTATATATTTTGTTGTATGTCAAATAGCAAGATACTCACAACACCTCACAACATTATGAACTTTTGCTGAATGTTCATCTAGTTTTGCTGATTTGTCTCTTTGTATTTTTCTCATCCCTAGATTCATCGCTGACAGACAGCGGTTCCAGGACACACTCCTCCCTCACCGTCACAGACAAGATCCTGGCGAAGAGGAACAGCCCCTTCCCCGAGGAGACGCTCCACCTGGGGCCCCCTTCCTCGGCCAAGACCCTGCTGGAGTGCAAGCACTCGGAGCACAGGCAGGCTCACTCGCTTGGCTCGGAGGAAGCGTCCGACAAGCACTTCCTCTCCAAAAACGGCCAGGGGAGCAGTGGCAGTGAATGCTCCACCGGCTTCAGGGTGAACAAGGACATCCCTTACATTCCCCCTGTCAAGCATCCTATCCCCTACAAGATGACCAACCGCCCTGAGGAGGACGTGCGCCCGCTGTACACCTACGAGAAGAAGAAGACGCCGATGGAGCTGGAGGAGGCCGATCTGATATTACCGTTCGGCAACAGGAAGATCACCCAGAACCGGAAGAAGTATGGCAGCATGAAGAATGTAGAGCAGAACTGTCTGTCCATCCTCCAGAACCACAGGAGCTTCTCCCTGTGCTACTCGGAGCTGAGGAACCACTCCACCAAGACGGAGCTAGAGCTCAGCCAGAAGGATGGCAAGAGCCCCATACTCAGGAACATGCCCTCAAGCCCGTCTCCCCTGGGCGAGGGAGGAGGGGAGGAGGACGAGGACGGGTTTGTTGACCCCAAGGAGGAGGAGATTAATCAAGACAGCGAGGAGGGAGACGTCGGCGAGCTTAAGATCCGCTACGAGGATTACCAGGAGAACAAAGCGGAGAGGACCATCGTGGCACAGCAGGAGGCACACTACAAATTCTTCCCCAGCGTCATCCTCTCCAACTGCCTTAACAGGAAAAAGGCTGGGGGGAACAAGCTGACGGACCCCTGCAGCAAACTGGAGCAGGTGCAGCCGCGTAGGTCGCGGCTCAAGCTGAACAAGAGGAGGTCTGGGGCGGCGAGGAGCAAGTTAAATACAGCTGAGAGTCCTGTCTCTGACACCCAAATCAGCACCGGCTGCACCTCAGTCTTACCTGCCTGTCCAATGAGTACAGGAACCGACACTCCAGCCACAGACGACAAGCCAGCCACAGACGACAAGCCAGCCACAGTCGACATGCCAGCCACAGACGACATGCCAGCCACAGACGACATGCCAGCCACAGTCGACATGCCAGCCACAGACGACAAGCCAGCCACAGTCGACATGCCAGCCACAGACGACATGCCAGCCACAGACGACATGCCAGCCACAGTTGACATGCCAGCCACAGACGACATGCCAATCACAGACGACACGCCAATCACAGAACACATGCCAATCACAGACAACATGCCAACCCCAGAGGATAAGCCAGCCAAAGACCCGCCAGTCACGAAAGTAGAGCCAGTCACAGAAGAGAAGGCGATTAGTGTGGAGACGGCAGCAACGGAATGTACGAAACCATTTCTAGAACCTCCCGTCCCCTCGCTCACCACGGTTCCCAATATTACTGTATCGGCTGAAGCTGCTGCCGTAGAGGACAGTTCTTGCTCAGTTCCCGAGCTTCTTGCAAACGATGCCAGCACTAAGCCCACAGGGCTGCCCGCCAGCAAATACACCCTGAGGACCAAACGCAAAATGACCTACGACAGCGACGATGGAGAGCACTCGGGTGCTTTCCGCTTTAAAACCTCCCCCGCCCCCAAAGACCGGCCGAAGGATGACTCCCCCTCGGGCGCGCAGGAATTCAAGTGCCAGAAGCGCCGCAAGAAGGAGCCTCCCATCATCATCAAGTACATCATCATCAACCGGTTCAAAGGTCAGAAGAACATGCTGGTGAAGATGGCCAAAGTGAACGCGGAGGAGCAGTGGGTGGTGCTGACGCCCAAGAAGTTGGAGCAGTATGACAAACTGGCACCTCTGAGGGAGTTTTGGCCCAAGGTGCCAGAGTCCTCTGCAGTCAAGTACCCCGTCAGTGAGCCAAAAGCTAAGAAACAGGCCAAACGAAAGGCAAAGGCAAACAATACCACAAGCAAGAAAACAACTGGCACCGCCTCCGCCAAACCTCTGGTCAGAGAAGGGGAACAGCAGGTGAAAAAAAGGACTAGAGGAGGCTGTCAAAGGGGCTTGAATTTGCCTTCCCTGCCTCCCCCTCGACCGTGTTACTGTGAGCAAGCCGAAGACCATGACTCGGAGTACACGGATGTAATGGTCGAACTGGGTTACCTCTCTGAGAGATCCCCGAGCCCTGTAGACTCTACCCCGCCTCGCTGTTGGTCCCCCAGCGACCCGCTCATGGAGACCCGGTCTCCGAACCAGCTGATTAACCCTTTCAGCGACCCATGCCTCAGTTCTGTCCTTCAGGAAATCCCCACCACGTCTTCGGCCCGGGGGGGAGCGTCACGTCTGGGCCAAACTGCTAGACCTAAGAGAGCTGCGAACCCTAAAAGGAGGGCGAGTAAGTCTGCCGGTAAGCTTCCCGAAGAGGAAGCGGAAGAAGCCAAAAAGGGGAAAATGAGGCAGAACAGTGTTACTGCTGCTACGAGGAGGAGAAAGACTGAAACGGAAACGTCTCAAGGCACCGTTGGCAGCACCGCAACAAGACCCAGAAGGTCACGGAAAAAGAAGGCTGCGAGTCCTGAAGGTCTGCCAGCGAATAAAGACTGTGACGGCTCCCAGGTGCTTTTCCCAGAAGACGAGCTGCCTCCCTCAGAGAACTCATCACAAGCTGTCCCTCCCTTTCAGCAGCCACACGGCACAGGTAGTCGCACCCCAAGCACCTCCCGGGCTGCATCCCTGTCAGGCTCCGACCCAACGCCGTCCCAGTACGTAGTGCCGAAAGCCGAGGACTGTGAGACCTCAATTATGGAGGTCAACCAAACTGTTTCACCTCCAGGTCTAGTGCAGCAGAGTCAGGCATGCCAGACCACAGTGGTCAAAATGGAGGCCACGCCTGAGGAGTTCACAGACGCTCAAGTGAAATCTCCACATAGACCTTCACTGGAGGCAGCCACAGCATCCTCCCCATACGCGGGCCCTAGAAACGGAATGATACCCACTCTATCAGAGACGCCTTCTGGCTTGGCTGTCCTGAAGAAGCTTCTCCAGAAGAGGCGGCAGGGACAGGCGCTTCCTCTCCAGGCAGTCGGCACGGAGGACGCCACGGTAGACCCCACAAACAAGGCTGCGAGATCTAAGAGAACCCCATCCACGACGCCTAGGAAGCCCCGCGCCCCCAAATTGACCACGCCCAAGGAGAAGAAGCCAAGGAGCAGGAAGGCCAAAGGCAGCAGCACCCAGCCCGAGGTACCGTCGATGCAGGAGGCCGTTGCCTCCGACGACAGCCCCATCTTCCTGTCAGACCCCGGCCTGGACAGCAGTTGCTGCTTCATAGAGGACAGCCTGTCCCCGGAACTCCCTCACAATTACAACTTCGACATAAATGCCATCGACCAGACGGAGTTCTCCAGCCCCTACGCAGGCAGTCAGTTCGTCCTAACCGATAAGAATCTACCGATCAAGTTCCTGAGTGACGTCACGCAGGACGCGGTGCCCGCTCTGGGTCTCGAGAAGAAACCTAATAAGATGTCCGGCTCGGGGGAGGAGTGGCATAGAGCTGGAGCCCTGAGTCCTGAGCTCTTTGACCGAACGGAGAACGGGGAGTCTGTGTCCAATCAACTGGCTCTCTTTGACTGTGAGAAAGCCATCAGAGGCAGGGAGTGGGGGTCCTCTTTGGGCAAGGCCCACAACCTCAGCCCGTTTCAGGATTTCCACTGTGAAAGGAAAGAGCTGCTCTTCTCAGCCTTCGACCCCGTGCTGCCGCTGCCGCTGAGTTCCAAGTCCTTCGTGGACAACGAGGGCTCGCCCACCGGGGACCCGTTGGATGGTATTGACGCGGTCACTTCCACCAGCAGCTCCCCGCGCTCCGTCAGCTCTCTGTCCCAGGTCAGGACCAGTCAGCTGTTGCGGGGGGGAGCCGGAGGCACCCACATCCTCAAGCCTCTCATGTCCCCTCCGACCCGGGACGAGATCCTCAGCACCCTGCTGGACCTGGAGATGTCCGAGGCCACCTTCAAGGAGCCCTTTTGCGGTGACCCCTCAGACGCCCCTGTTAAACCCATGTAAGATCACATTGAGTTACTCTGCATGGTTTGACGCTTATTTTTTAGTCCTCAAACACTCATCAATCCAATGTTGTCGTAGAATCCTGCATATATATCCTGCATATATTTATCCTGTTATATTTGAAACAGTGTTTCAGCCAAATCACCTAGCTACAAGTCCAAGTCGGTAACAGGAAAAGCCGACCTAAAACAAAGTCGACCCAAACTTGTTTCCCAACGGGTCTGTAGCCTTAAAGGGGCACTCCACCACTTTTCAACCTATGTTCATATAATTGGTCCTCACTCAAAAATATATATATATATTTTTTTTTTCAGAGGAGTGCTGTGGGCAGGTCAGAAACCCATCATCTTGTGACATCATCGATTGCCAATCTAGCTTATAGAAACTGCTGGCTTTCTATTCCTGAAAAGTTGCAATTTTAAAGTGGAAGCCATTGTTCTCGCGATAATAAAAATCTAAATATTTTTTTTCAAAAATATTGATTACATTTTTTTTTTAAATGATGATGTCACAAGACGATGTATTCTGAACTTCCCACAGCTCTCCTAGGAGACTTGGACTGAGTAGAAAAGAATTGTGATATTTTATCATGAACATTAGTGAGGACCTATTATATGAAGACAGTTTGAAAAGTGGTGAACTACTCCTTTAAGCTAGATGCAGAATAGACAAAAATCTAATCTTTGCTTCTGGAGGTCCCTGGAACAAAAAATGTTGCGGTGGGGGTCCGTGGCCAAATACATATCATTATGGGGGTCCTTGACATGACAAAGTTACAGAAACAACGATAGCAACATACGTTTTTTCAAGAAAACTGTTAGGATTTAGAAGACATTTTTTAGAATGTGCCTATCAGTGATTAAGGACCCCCAAAATGTTTTTGGCCGCGGACCCCTATCTCAAAATATTTTGTTCCACGGATGGACCCCTATCGCAAAATATTTTGTTCCAGGGACCCCCAGAAGCAAAGATTTAGATTTCGGTCTATTCTGCATCTAGCTTAAGACCACAGACCCGTTGGGAAACGAGTTTGGGTCGACTTTGTTTTCGGTCGACCTTTCATGTATTCGTCCAAGTCAAGTCCTTGGGAACCATGTGGCCCGTAGGCCCGGACCCTCCTGTTTCTGTAGCGTGAGGCGACGGCTCTCAGGGCGGACAGTCTAAACAGAAGGCTGCTTAACTCTCAAATGCCTGGAACGCGCCCGAGTCGCGTTAGATTTTAACCACTTTAACCATTATTTTATGCTTTAACTTTAGAAAAATAGCAGATATACAAGCTCACAGCGCGGCACCGAGTGCCACGCTGCGAGCTTGTAGATCTGCTATTTTTGAAACATCGTGAAAATGAGTGCAAGTCTTTGAATATCTTTGACCTGATCTTTGACCCGACTTCTAAATCCTTCCCCTAAATCATGCTGTTCTCAAACCTTTTCATTTCAAGGACCCCCAAAATTACAGGTATTTGGCCACAGACCCCCATCTCAAAATATGTTGTTCCAGGGACCACCCAGAAGTAAATATTTGAGTTACAAATGTTCGCTTTTAAGTAGATGTATTCAAAATCATGATTTTTCAAAAATAGCAGATCTACAGATCTTGTATATCTGCTATTTTTCAATAGTTAAAGCAGTCAATAATCCTACACCTAAATGGGTTAATCCAACTCAAGTCAACTAAGTGTATTTTTTGTCAAAAATCCCAGTCAAGTCCAAAGTCACAGATTGTTGAATACAAACCTTGACTCAAGTATAACACTGTCATCTCACAGATGAAGGCTGGATAGGGCCAACACGTTGATCTACAATGAACCATTTCTTTATCAAAGGCTTTTTCATTCTTTATTCTACAAAGACAGCTTTGGCCTAGTTTGGAGAGTCCTTTGGACTCTCTCCCAGTGTCTTTCCCAGTATTGCCAAAACGGCATCTTCAATCACTTCATTTAGACACTGTAGCCCTCTTCACTTCACGTTTTATGGATACTACAAGACTATCTTTTTTTAAATATTAATCTGTTTATTGGTTTTATTACATTTATAAAAGTTCTTTTTACACAGGTATACAAATAGCAACATCAGAAAACAATGTTCAGTTTTGAATGTGTATACCACACAAAACACAATCACACCCCTACTCCTACACAAACATAGATAAACACATACTGTACATATACAAAAAAGAAAAAAAAGACTATCTTAACTCATTGACTGCCAAGGCACGAGTTTCACGAGTTATTACAGTACTCCCAGGCTGCCACAGCCCGAGTTTCCCGAGTTGGAAGCCATTTTGAAAAAGAAATTTTTTTTTTTTTTTTTTTTTTTTTTTTTTTTCAAAATTTTTTTTTATAAAAAAAATTCTAAAAATGCCTCAAATGTATTAGGCATGATCGCAATTGCGAAATTGCATGTTTAGCCCCATAACAAACACATCTTTCAAAATGTCAAAAATGGCTGTTTTGTCTGACTTTGAAGGCTTGTATCTCATGAATGCCTGAACGGATTTCCAAGCGGATTTTTTTGTTTGAAAGCTGTTAAAAAGTACTACACATATGGTGCATGATCTAGGCATGGGCGTGCACGATCCGTGCACTAAAAATTGATCCGTGCACTAGAAATTTGGAAGGTGGCAGTGTTTGTTTTGTCTGACTTTGAAGGCTTCTATCTCATGAATGCCTGAACGGATTTCCAAGCGGATTTTTTTGTTTGAAAGCTGTTAAAAAGTACTACACATATGATGCATATATGGTGCATGGGCGTGCACGATCCGTGCACTAAAAATTGATCCGTGCACTAGAAATCTAGGATAGTGGCAGTCTGGTACTTGGGGGCCATCTTGAAATGGCATTCAATGAGTTAAAGCAACAAAATGTATGCTCAAGAAATATAGCCTTTTTGTATTGAACAATATTCCACCTTATACATTTTAAGTTAAGGTCCAGGTCACCATGATAATTCATTGCACAAATGTATATGGTGTTCATGAGTCAATGTATTGTATTGGTAAAACCATTGCATTCATGCTGTACAAGCTGCTATGGCTGTGAAGAATCCCAGTGCTCTGTTGAACATCATTATGTACTCCTGTCTTGCCCCATCTCAGGGAGGTCGGTGGCCGTAAGCTGACCTTGGAGACCCGGCTGGCCAAGGAGCTGCCCGAGTTCAACGGCGACCTGGGCAGCGACAACCTGGGCCTCGGTTTCTGGAAGACTGTCTTCTCCGCCATGACCCGGCCTGCCGGCTCCTCCGAGCCCCACCAACCTCAGGGAGCCCAGCCGTCCTCCTCCTCGGCCTTCAGAGTGGATCAGGGCGAGCAGCTCGACTCGGCGGCAGCCGGCGACCAGAAGGTAGCCCTGCTGCCCTGCAGAGACCCGCCGAGCCGCGAGCGCGTGCAGCTGTGGCTGGAGGCCAAGAGACAGTACGAGCATCTGCAGCGGGGGAGGAGAGGCCGGGAAGGCGCCGCGCTGAACGCGGGGAAGGTTGCGAGCGACGCCGCGGACAGGACTGAGCGGCCGAGTGGTTTCAGCAGCCCAGGAGGAGTCAGGGACGATGCACTTTCCGGCAGAAGGACTCAAAGGCTCAGGAAACACAACCTGTCCCTACGCATATCTCCCCTCGATGCTGCAGCCTCTCAGGACAGCCCTACAAGGGTGAGTCCCGTGTCGGATGCTGGCGTTTGCCACCCAGAGGAGGAAGAAGTAGACGAGGGTAAAACCGACTCTCCAGATTCCCCAGAGTTGCCTCCATGGCAACAGTTCTCCTCCCAGCGCAGCCCGTCGGGGCCCAGCAGGCCGGAGGGGGCGGGGGAGGGGGAGGATGAGGAGGAGGTGGCTGAGAGAAGCGCAAGGTCTCCAGAGCCCCTGTCCCCAAGGCTCTGCACCTCCCCAGAGGGGACACTACAAGCAAAGCCACTCCTCAGCCCCTCGCCTTTTCCTGCCAGGGACGAGGAGGAGGTGGGGAGGACCAGTCCCCACCTCCTTCACAGCACCCCGTTCCTCAGGAGACGGCGGGGGTGCAGGGGAGACGTAGAGCCAGTGTGCAGCAGCACCCCCGTGGCTGAAGGTAGGGAGCCTGCCTGATTCTGTGAGGGAAATGTTTGAAAGGTGCTCTTTGTAAGTGGCATGGATTGCACTTTGAAAAGGAAAAACGTGTTTTGTTATATTTATAGATTGATATAACAAAAGATGTTTTTCCTTTTCAAAATGCTGTGTGTGTGTGCGTGTGCGTGCGCGCGGGTGTCTGTGCTTATGCCTGCAGCCAATCACAGGCCACGGTGGTTCAGAATCAGCTTTATTGTCACATCACAGGTTTACAGAAGTAAAGACGTGGGTGAAATTCATTTTTGTGCGTCATTCCCATCGTAGTATTATTTCCATAGAAGAAAGAAAGGGGAGAAGGGAGGGAAAGGAGGTCAAACGAGAAAAACAAAATAGAAAATATCTACATATTTACATGGTACCCAAGATAAGAATATGTGACCGAGGCTGGAGAAAATGTCCATATGTAGGCATTGGTCTTTTTTCAGCTTTTTGCAGATCATGAAAGTACAGAATACAAGCTTTCAAATGACGTGTCATTCTTTGCAATTGGAATATATTTGAAGATATGCTTACCAACCAAGAATCTGAGTAAAGGGCTCTCAAAGTTTGTCACACTACTGGCAGTCAGGTAAGGGGTGTGAACAATGGATTGTTAACTCCACCCTTCAACACTCGTAACCTATTGGTGGGGATCTGCAGCTGAAACCTGAGAACAACGACCACACATTAGCCAACAGAAATTTGCTGGACTTTACTATTGCCTACTTATGGACCTTTTCTCCAGCCTCAGTCACATATATTCTTAACATTCTCATTTCAAACATTCTCATGTCAAGGACCACCAAATTGATATTTACTGGGCCATGGACCCCATTTTGTTTTGTTTGTTTTGTGTGTGTCTGTATGTCTGTTAGGAGGTCTGTCGACACATTTAACTTTGAACCGCGTGACTGGCTACCAAAACTAACTTTAGGCGGCCATAACTAAATGGTTAGAATGCTTGCCTTGGAAGCAGAGGGTCCAAGGTTCGATTATCGGCCCTGGCAATGTGCCGAGGTGTCCCTGAGCAAGACACTTACTTAACCCCCAACTTCTCCATCCTCCTCGCTCCTCTGTGGGCAGCACTCAGGATGAAATGGGTTGAATTATTCGCTAGTGTTTTTCATGAAGCCACAAACCCACACGATCCAGTGAATCATTGGTTATTATTATTTCTACCACTTTTTGTGGTCACACATGTTCAGATACTGGATTCTGATTGGCTTAAAACAGTGGTAAATCAACCTTGAGTTGGCTCATGGACCCAGCCCACTGTCGTGTTGCAGAAACAATTAATGATTGTTGTAACTAAATAACCTTGCAAGTTACAACTGTGTTTTCTTTCATTTATATGGTAGAAGTGGTAGAAAAGCAATTTACCATTCGAGGGTCGTGGGTTTACCTTTACCACGGTTTCAGGGTTGTGGCACGAGGTTTACTTTTTGTGTGTACATTAGACATAGCAGCCAGTTCCCACCTGACGTCGTGTGGGAGTTCTGACTGCTCCAGACGGTACTGAATAACTGCTAGCTTGCATAACGTTTTCAGGCTAGGACACAAGTCTAAGATGAACATCTCACCTGATGTGTTGCCTCCTCCAAAGAGGACGATACGATCTCCCACCATGACACAGCACACACTATACGTTCCACCCAGGCCTTTCCCTTTGGCCTCAACCTTCTTCCAGGAGAAGGTCTCTGGACTGTATTTCCACAGGCCATTGAAGGAAGGGCCATAGTCTTTAGTAAAGACTCTGGCCCTTCCTTCAATGATTGGTGTATACAGCTCTCCTTTGTAGGCAAAGGCTGATCCACTCCAGCGTGCTTCTGAAATTAGCTGTGCTGAAGGTGCGCTCAGCCAGCAGTCGGTCTCTGTGTCAAACACTCTGATATTTTTCCAGTTCCACATACCCAATACAAACATCTTTGTCCCGATTATGGTGGCAGAGTTGGTGTGTGGTGGAGTTCCTCTGGTGTTAATTAAAGACCAGGCCATTGTGGTGGTGTCCAACTTGTACATGTCACTAATCCATCCAGTCGTGGTGACTCCTCCAAAGATATACATGACCTTCCCCAGGACACAGGCTGAGTGGCGCACACTCCCCTCTGGAACATCCCCAGAAAACTCAGGCCTTGCCCATCTGTGGGTGTCGACATCAAATCCATAAAGATGGCTGTAGTACTCGATTATGTCAGGATTCCTTCCCCCCCAGATGTAAACGATATCATCGATCAGTACAGCTGTGTGTCCCCAGCGCCTGGAGGGAACCTCTGGATGATGTTCTCCTTTTCCAGCAGGTGTCACTGGGGGCAACTTCACCCAGCGCAAAGATACTGTGTTGAAGACGTTCACTCTAATCTGATCTGTGTCGTAATCACACACCCCTCCAAATAAATACACCTTGTGTTCCACTGCGACAGCAGCATCATGCGATCTATACGCTCCTCCTTTCAGACGTACGGACCAGCAGAACATTTCTCTCGTCGGAACGACTGTGGACAAAATCGGATCTTTCAACTCTTGCTCTGTAAAATACAGAGTTCTCTTTTGCGCGTTGCAACTTATATTGGTTCAGTGGCACAGACGTCACACTAAGTTTGGCCAAACCACAAAGCAGATGGGTTGGGTTGGCCAATCAAAGAAGCTGTTGATCCTCCAAATATACATACACACGGGTCCCAATTTGTTCAGATTCTGACAATATTGTATGTTTTTTCTGCACAGAAAATCATACCCTGTGCGCAAAGGCCTTTAGTCTAGTTTTAGTCTTCTAAATATCATAGATTATATATATAGATCGATTATATATATCAAGACTTTTGTCGATTAAATGTACAGTTGATTTTGTTGTCAAAAATGTATTTTGGTGTGCCTTGATGATGGGGATTTTACACTTAGTTGCATGCTGAAAATAGCTTATCTACTGTACAAGAGTTGTGAGCTTGTATATCTGGCATTTTCAGAACGCAACATCCGAGTGCAACCAAATATAAAACGACTTGTCTTTTAGTTCAACTGGATCTCTTCTCCACTAGTTTGTATAAATCTGAAAAAGAAAATCATAACTAGACTAGACTTGAATTTTCCATACCCAGATTTTATTCTGCTGCTGAATAAAAATGGAAAATCCCGAATGTAATGGCTGAGATTAGAAATGGCTGTATGATTTACTAACGAGTTGGGGGTGCAAATTTAGTTAGTCTAATTTGTCACGCAACATTTAATTCACTGAATAAAAAGGATACATTTTTAATGCGAGGAAACCTTCCTCGTCCAGTTGCATTTATTAACGTTGTTCCCGTCGTCCTCCTCCTGTGTCTTTCAGAGGAGTGTGTGTCCCAGAGACGCCAGCAGAGGAGGAGGAGCCAAGCAGAGCCTCTGAGGAGGGTCCTTCTCACCACACAGATGAAGGTCACATAAGAAACACTCGTACTGTATATTCAAACTTAACCTCGTGAACCCGAACAGCACCCAAGAGATTTGGTGTTGAGGGAAAACCTAGTTTAGAGCCCTGGGGGACACCTGCGGTCAACTAAAGTGTGTGGTGTTTAAATTAATAGTACTGTAGACCACTGTTTGGGTCCCGGGCAAACGTATAATCTCTCTTTTGGGTCTTGTCCTGAAAAGTTTGAGAACCAATGCTGTGTACACACACACACACACACACACACACACACACACACACACACACACACACACACACACACACACACACAGTCTCTTTTCTATTCTGTTCTGTTATTCCTTCCTATGAAATAACAGTAAAACACATTACTGACATTCTAAAAAGCTGTATGCATGATGATGGTGGTGCATTGTGTGATTCACATTCAGAGGGGCTCTTTGTGTAACACTTGATTTTAAAATAAATCACCCTTTGCCCTTTTGTACTCACCAGGGTATAACGGGGCAATGGAATACAAAGTTCTTTGGAAGGTCACCCTTCCAATCAATTCAGCAACAACCTGATTTCAGTCTGTTAGACTGTATAGAGGTTATTGATTCAATATTCATATTGATGCTATTGATGCAACTTCAGGATGTCAATAATGAGATGGCTGAAAAGGAAGTGAACGCTGAGCAGATATGATAGATACTATTAGGCTTCTCATCTATTTAGTGTTGGTTTAACACTAAATACTTCATTATACTTTACTTTACCCTTTTTCTAGTCCCAGCCAAAAATAGCTGATTTATACAGTTAATCACTATATCATCTGGTTCTATAAATGTGTTCAATGCGTGCGCACAGACACACACACACACACACACACACACCTTTCCATTGGACTCTGAGTGCTTGTTCGATCTGACTCTGACATGTTGCTCATTCCGATGTTTGCTGGTTTACCGTCCACAGAACCAGTTCAGCGCTCTGAATGTGCCAAAGAAAGACAGCTCTGAGATCGAGGGCCCCAGCATCAGCAACTCGTACGGCTTCAAAGCCAGCATGCAGAACCTTCAGGATGCCAAAGCTCTGCACGAGGTCAGACACACCATGTTAACGCACGCACGCACGCACACACACACGCACACACACACACACACACACCTCCACTTCCACATCATTCAACAGGTTACCTTTCAGCACTATTGGCCTTAAGCCTACAGATGGAAAAAATTGCTCTACAAGCTCACAAAATATTGCAGCGTGATGTGTTAACAGTAGCTTGTAAATAATTTAACTATTTTAGAAACTGTTGGACACTTGGACTTTTTTTTTTTTTAATTCCTTGAAAATATTCACCTATTCACCTATGACAAAAATAGGGAAGTTTAAAGTTATAAGAAGGAAACGTAGCTGGTGCTTCTTCACGTGTATTGTGTTTTGCCAAGGTGATTGTATCTACTTTGTTGCAGCAAGCATGTTTTCGGCCTCATTTCAAACCATCAAATCCAAAGTTTTACTAATGAATGTAAGGGTTCTGTGAACACAGCCAGTGTAAAACCTCTAAACTTGTATTGCAGCAATGTTTTCATTTGTTTGTTAGTTGTTTTCGGTCCCATCTCCATAGACCTTTTTATACCAACTATTTGTGTTGTACTAATATGAACCCTGATGTCTTAAATTTGTCTCAGGCTCAAATCCTCCTGTTAGCAGTAGCACATACTGTATTTATTTATGCACATTAACATGTGTGTGTCCTTTCCTCCCCAGGTACAGTACCTGACACTGATGGGCATGGAGCTCCATGCAAGGACCCGCCGGGACCTGGAGGCCGACCCAGAGTTTGACCCCATATGTGCCTTATTCTACTGCCTCAACTCCGATGCTCCCCTGCCAAACTGGGACCAAACCCAGCTGACTGGTGCCATCGTGGTCAACAAGGAGAACCAAAGCGCTGACCAAGGTGAGGCCTCCAATAAGTGTGATGTCAAGAGAGAGACTTTTTAGGCCGTGACCCCAATATAAACATATATAAACTGGGGACCCCCCACCCTGACAAGCACTCGGTTCCGCAGATAAATATTGTGAAAATAGCAGATCTACATGCTCACAAGAGCATGTACTGTAGATCGTCTATTTTCACAATGTCCGCCTCTTGCTTACTTAATATTTGCCAGTTTAGCCAGCCCTGTATACTTTGAGGTTGAATAATTCGAATACTAAAAATCACTATTCGTGAATGCCCTATTGTGTAGAAGAAATACTATTCCAGTTGTTATTCCTGTGGTGTGGCGTGATTATGGTACTACGTTTTGTTGGAGTTCAGTTCAGCGATGGCTCTGGGGGTAAATGCTGTTTTAGAGGCTGGAAGTGTGGGTTCTTTAAGGCCTCGTAGAGCCTTCCAGTTGGCAGCGGAGAAAGAGGATGATGCCAGGGGTCAGTTGTTGCATCCTTCAGAATAACTTCTGGCTCTGCAGAGGAAGCGTGATCAGAAGTATCTTCCAGCGAGGCCGGGGGGGAGAGTCCAATTATTTTCTGGGCTGCGTTTACGATTCTCTAGAGAGCACTCCCATCTGCTGCTGAACAGTCTGCATACTATGCTGTAATACAGTATGCCAGTACTCTCTATAGAGCACACTATGCTGTAATACAGTATGCCAGTACTCTCTATAGAGCACACTATGCTGTAATACAGTATGCCAGTACTCTCAATAGAGCACACTATGCTGTAATACAGTATGCCAGTACTCTCTATAGAGCAAACTATGCTGTAATACAGTATGCCAGTACTCTCTATAGAGCACACTATGCTGTAATACAGTATGCCAGTACTCTCTATAGAGCATACTATGCTGTAATACAGTATGCCAGTACTCTCTATAGAGCATACTATGCTGTAATACAGTATGCCAGTACTCTCTATAGAGCATACTATGCTGTAATACAGTATGCCAGTACTCTCTATAGAGCATACTATGCTGTAATACAGTATGCCAGTACTCTCTATAGAGCATACTATGCTGTAATACAGTATGCCAGTACTCTCTATAGAGCATACTATGCTGTAATACAGTATGCCAGTACTCTCTATAGAGCATACTATGCTGTAATACAGTATGCCAGTACTCTCTATAGAGCATACTATGCTGTAATACAGTATGCCAGTACTCTCTATACCAGGGGTCTTCAACAGGGGGTCCGGGACCCCTAAGGGGTCCTCAGAGTTACTACAGGGCCAGGGGGTACACCAAATCTTTGTGACTTTTTTCCCTCCTTTTTTTATATGAACCACTTGAACCCTATCGCCCATATTCTGAGAACTTTAGCCAAAAATAGCCGATCTACAAGCTCTCAATGCCTCGCAGAAAGAGCTTTGGTGTAGAGGGGAATAAGAGCAGACTAAGTACAGAGTGAAATGTTTATTAAATATTGACCGTTCAAGTGGTTAAATATCTGAAAACACAAAATGACACGAATCCAAAATACACTGATGATTGTGCTGTCAAACGATGAAACTATATGGAATCGATGAAAAGGTTGTGGGGGTCCCTGCTTAATCTCTCTCTCAGCTAAGGGGTCCTCGGCCTGAAAACGTTGAAGACCCCTGCTCTATACAGCATACTATGCTGTAATACAGTGTCAGTACACTCTCTATAGCAGTGGTTCCCAAACTTTATGGCTTGAGATTGGGCTATTTTCACTACGACGTCTGATTTTTTTATTTGTGTATGGAATTTCTTTGATTTTATTTTCCAAGTTCTTTTGACAAAGAAGTTTAGAAGAAGTGGAGAGGTTCAATGCGTCTTCAATAGAGGGTATGGCGCGTGACATCATCATCATACTCGGAAGTTATGCGGGAACGCCTACTGAGTGGCAAAATACTACTTTCTGACCTTGACAGCCCATAGATTCAAACAGAAATTGCATTAAACAACGTTAAACTCACTTTGCCACTCGATTTGCCATTCACTTTATACATGCGCATACCCTCTACTCTGTGTATTCAGATGTCAGCCCTTATAAACATTGAAGTACTGTCAAATTCAGTGAATTCGTTAAATTCAGTCTCAGAATGTGTTTTTCAATCCCTAATTTGGAATCCACAAGGTCAAACAAACTTGTTTATTATTGGTCTTATATCTTATTCAAAACCGTCATTAATATTGTCTAATGGTAAAAATGTCTAATGTTTATAACTTGCTCAAAGAAGCATCGCCCAGTGTTTTATTGTCCGTGGTGTGTTTAAGTATACCATATTGAAGGCTAAAATGGAATTACCATGAAGTTTCTACTCCACTCCGCTCTGTTCTACCTCGTACCAGGTCACCGAGCAACAGCGCCCCTGCTGGTGAGGTCGGGCGTCTCAGGGCTACAGGTGACCTATGTGGAAGATGAGCAGCAGCTGTTCCAGGAAGTGGTGGCTGTCATTAGGAGGTGAGTGTGGCGTTCAGGGATCATCTCCACTCTTTAGTATCTTTGTTTCAGGAAGTGGTGGCTGTCATTAGGAGGTGAGTGTGGCGTTCAGGGATCATCTCCACTCTTTAGTATCTTTGTTTCAGGAAGTGGTGGCTGTCATTAGGAGGTGAGTGTGGCGTTCAGGGATCATCTCCACTCTTTAGTATCTTTGTTTCAGGAAGTGGTGGCTGTCATTAGGAGGTGAGTGTGGCGTTCAGGGATCATCTCCACTCTTTAGTATCTTTGTTTCAGGAAGTGGTGGCTGTCATTAGGAGGTGAGTGTGGCGTTCAGGGATCATCTCCACTCTTTAGTATCTTTGTTTCAGGAAGTGGTGGCTGTCATTACGAGGTGAGTGTGGCGTTCAGGGATCATCTCCACTCTTTAGGATCTTTGTTGACATAAAACCAGGGCTGGGAGTACCTTACCTTACTGTATGTCACTTCCTGGTGGATTGAGGGGAGCCCTGCTGCCACTTTAAAAATACCGGTATATAATATATAGATCTACAAGCTCATAACACGGCACGAAGTGATGTGTTATGACCTTCTATATCTGCTATTTTTGAATAGCCAAGCAATGTGCTATATATATATATATATAAAATCTAAAATGACATTGATGCTTTCCTGGTTTTAATGGCTTAAAATGTTAATTTTGAGGAAAAATACATAACGGATCCATGATTTTTGTAGCCTCTTTGTTTTTAATGAACACACTTTTTAGTTTTTTTTTTAAAGAAACATCAGTGTCATGTATTAAACATAAGTACTGTACATACATACATGATTTTGTAGCCTCTGTATTTGACTGGTGATGGCCTTGTCCTGTCAGGTTCGACCCAGACATCCTGGTTGGGTACGAGGTCCAGATGCGCTCGTGGGGATACCTGCTGCAGCGGGCCTCCGCCCTGAGAGTGGACCTGTGTCAGCAGTTGTCGCGCATTCCAGGTACGAGGACCAGCCCTACATCCAGGGGTGTCGCACCAAATTCTGGGCCCTGGGTACAAGGATTCACTCACATTTTGTGCTTTAACTATTGAAAAATAGCAGATATACAAGCTCACTGTGAGCTTGTAGATCTGCTATTTTTGAAAAATATTGAAATTTGAGTCTGAATATTTCAAATCCTTCTAAGTTTTTTTTTTTTGAAAAACCTATGTTTCTATGTCAGTGGTGTTCAAATATTTTCATGCTAAGGACCCCGAAAATTATATGTATTTGGCCACGGATTCTTTTTTTTTTTTTGCCGTGGCCAAATTTGCACACATTTTCACAACTTTTCAAAAATAGCAGATCTGCAAGCTCGCAGCGTGGCACTCGGTGAGCTTGTATATCTGCTATTTTTCAATAGCTAAAGTATAAAATAATTCCAGGCCCCTCCACCTTGGGCCCTAGTAACTCAGTCCCACTTTCCTCCCCCTTGTGATGCCTTGCCTACATCAACCCAGCCTGGGGTGTTCACCAGCACTGTTAAAAACCAATACAACATCAAGGTTTTATCAAGTGGTTTAGTTTTTAGGGATCCTACTGTATAAAGGTCTGGAAAGTCTTGTGAAGTTACATTTTGGAGTTGTTTTTTGGAAGGATCTGAGCATAATATTGTTTTGCCCCTTTTATGTGGTGGCAGGGACCCTCTGTCACATTTGATTAACGAGTGATAATAATATAGGAAACGCTCGTCTTGTCCAACCTCTATCAATACACATAGAAAATAAAAAACTGAATTAAACATCAGCTCTATACCAGAAAAAAATATGTAACTTTGAAATGATAAATATGCATCTTGCATTCAGATCTCTGCAAGATCAATCTGTTTCGCTCTCTTTTCATCTCTCTCCTCTCTCTCTCCTCTCTGACTGACTAATAAGTATCTTTCTTTTGTTCTCTCTCCGTCCCCCCCTCTCTCTCTCTCTCTCTCTCTCTCTCTCTCTCTCTCTCTCTCTCTCTCTCTCTCTCTCTCTCTCTCTCTCTCTCTCTCTCTCTCTCTTCCCTGGCTATCTAATAAGTATCGCTTTCTCTTTGGTTCTTTTCCCTCTCTGGCTGTCTTAATAAGTATGAGGATTAGATCAAATCAAATCAAACGGCTTGCTTTTACTTTGCACAGTCTGCAATAACGGAGCTCCCGCTGCCCATTTAAGCCGGGCTGACGGAGGAATATTAAGTTCCTTGCTTGCTAAAAGGAGGCCATGACACGTCTGGGCAAATCCACAAATAGATGCGAGTTGGTTGTTGAGCACTTCGTATGTCTCATCAGCAGAGCTGGGCAAAAGTAATTACTGTTGGCTTATTGAATCTGGTAATGCGAACTGTATTGTGAAAGCGGTCTTATCACAATATGCGTGCGAGTGAGACATGGAACAAGTGTGTGCTTGTGTCCATACAGTATGTTTTCTATCAAAACCTCACATACCCTGTCTTCCACATCGGCTGTGTCTCAAGGGACAGTTCTATTTTATATCATTTGTGTTACTATGAAAACCTCCACCGGCTGTCTGTCCCTCCCTCCATCAGGCCCTCCGTCTGTCTGTCACGTCATGCCACACTTTTGCCCCCTACTCTTATCTCCGGCATTGTTGCCCCTATCCATGCCAAACTTTGCACACACACTCCTTGGCTGGCAAATCACAACCTCCAGCCCTGATTTCTCACATGGCCCTCTTCTAGCGCCACCATGCAAAACACATTTTTGGACACTGCTCCTACAGATTTTGCCCTAAAATCATGCAAAGTGGTACACAGTATCTCTAAAGTCATATCATCACGATGCCTCTAGCGTAGTCTAGGTCGTAATGGTTCTGTCTCGGCTGTCCTCAGGCGACTCCAAAGAGAACCGCTTCACTGCAGACCGAGACGATTACGGCGCTGACACCATGACCGAGATCCACCTCATCGGACGTGTCATCCTCAACCTGTGGAGGGTGATGAAGACTGAGGTGAGAGGCCCTGACCTCTTCCTCTCTCCCTCCCTACCCTCCCCTCCCTCTGCACATTCACTCTAGACCTGTAGGGCAGTGGTTCTCAATGTGAGGTCCTCTGAGTTTATGAGGAGTCCGTGGCCTAATACGGGTCCTTGATATGAAGATGTTTGAGAACAAGTGTCCTCTCTCGCCCCCTGTAGGTGACGCTGACCAGCTACACCTTTGAGAGCGTGGCCTTCCATGTGCTCCACCAGCGCTTCCCGCTGTACAGCCCCCGCACGCTGTCCGACTGGTTCGACCACAAGACTGACCTCTACAGGTCTGTGCCGGCTGCTTGAACATTGCACACAGATGATGTTGTCCTTTTTTTCAGAAGCATTTTCTAGAGCATGACCGATATAGACGATATATCAGGATTTCTTTTGGTATCGGCATGTATGCAGCCAGCGTGTTCCAATTTGAACCCCTTTCAACCCATTTTGAGAATGCCATTATAGGGCTTATTGCGACCATAGGTCGCAAGTTTACTATGAAAATCTGCACATCTTGTGCGCCTATCTCTGTCTGTCTGTAAGTCACGCCTGACACTGTGGTTCTATGGGTTTGTCTGCGGTTCTATGGGTTTGTCTGTGGTTCTATGGGTTTGTCGCTCTGACATCATGCATACTAGTGTGAGAACCACTCTTAACAGAATGGGTTTGCCGCTCTGACATCACACTCTGGCTTGATGTCCCTTTTATGCCCATATATGGAGATCGGTGATGTCATCACGAGTCACACTTGCAAATTAATTACGTCCTTGTCCGTTTTATGCCCATATATGGAGATCCCTATCATCAATATTAAGCGCATATCTGGGAATGCCCATATTTGCTAATGCCCATATATGGGCATGTTCTGACATCATATTGTTGACTATCATGCAGGGGTCTCCATATATGGGTAACTGGTCCAATATACATCACTGGCCAGATGGCCAGATGGCCAAGAATTGTCGCGAGCTCGCCCTTTAGAGCGAGGTCGCATATTGTCGCCCTGAGGCATCTTACTAGCATAAAATCAGTTTGTGTGTACTGTATATTATTGCGACCGAAGGTCCCATTATACCCTGAAAAACCTTGTAGCCTGTCTGTCTGTCTGTCTGTCTGTCTGTCTGTCTGGTATTTACAGTACGTGTTTCAGTGTAGAACAACACCTGAAATAAGGTCTTGGCTAATGTAGAGCTTGTGCTTGTGTGTGTGTGTGTGCGTGTGTGTGCGTGCACCAGGTGGAAGATGGTGGACCACTACGTGAGCAGGTTGTGTGGCACCATGCAGCTGCTGCAGCAGCAGGACATCGTGGGGCGGACCAGCGAGCTGGCCCGCGTGTTTGGCATCCAGTTCTACCACGTACTGACGCGAGGATCACAGGTACAACCACAGTGTGTCACCGCTTTCAACACCTTTATTATAGAGAGAGAGAGAGAAATGGGTCTGTCGTTACATGAATTGCTGTTTTCAGCTGGAACTTGGACGTGAATAGAAAGAGTTGACCTGGCACCTCTTTGGCGAAAGTAGCTAATCCACAAGCTCACAATGCAACATGGGCGAATTGTGAGCTTGTAGATTAGATTGTAGATCTGTTATTTTCACTGAATGTTCGCCTACTATAACGTGACCAGAAAGGGACGTAGGGTTCATGTGCTTAAAGGCCTATGTAAGTGTTTTTGTCATAATTCTTCTTGCTTTTGAGTCAACCCCAAACCATTGTTAGAGTAATTTGTGCACTTTATGAAAGCAATGTAGGGTCCCTTGGCTGTTGACAGACACGTACTTACTTTAGTCAGAATTAACTTGTTGTCACCTCACAGGTTTAACAAGTGTAAAGTGGATGAAATGGATGTTCAGTTGATTTTGTAGTTTTCGGAAGAGAAAACAAAAACATAACGAGAAACATGCCAAGAAAGAATAGGCAAAAGATTACACATACTGTATACTCATAGCATAATTCAGCTGGTACTGTATATACAGTACATGTGGTTAGACGTAAGTTGCTTTAAATTCGGCACAATCAATCCTCGATAGTGGAAATAAAGCCTGGGTGCCAGCCTGTTCGATCCGTTCCGCCATTTTTTTTCTCTCCGCATCACAGCCAATACACCAGTGTGTATTGGCTGGCTGATGACGTAGATACCTTAACCCTACTCTGATTCGTTGGAACAACATCCAATCAGCAACGATGTCGCCTACGTCATAACGGACGTTCAGAAATACAAGTCAACTGAATCATTTCCAGACTGTGATGCGGAGAGACAAAACAAATCATGGAACAGAGCGAACAGACTCGCACCTAGGCTTGTGGAAATAGCCTATGTAAATTATATCCTCAAATAAACGTAGGTAACCTACATTATTCAGATCCAGAAAATAATTGTCAAACACACTGTATGTCCAGATGTTTCCATCCTGATGTGAGGTTTCCTCCTCTCCTTCCAGTATCGTGTAGAGTCCATGATGCTGCGCCTGGCCAAGCCCATGAACTACATCCCGGTGACGCCCAGCGCCCAGCAGCGTGCCCAGCAGAGGGCGCCGGTGTGCGTGCCGCTCATCATGGAGCCGGAGTCGCGCTTCTACAGCAACTCTGTGGTGGTGCTGGACTTCCAGTCGCTGTACCCCTCCATCGTCATCGCCTACAACTACTGCTACTCCACCTGCCTGGGCCACGTGGACAGCCTGGGAACGTAAGGCCACACCTAGACATTTAAGGCATTTAGCAGACGCTCTTATGCACAGCAACTTACAATAAGCAAGATAAACACATTCATCAAATGGAGAGAAACAGTGTTGTGCCTCAGTAAACTAGGATTACAGGTAAACCTGGGAACCTAGCAATCAGTCTAAACAACATACTATGAAAATAACAACAACGGTATATCTGTCAGCAGTGTATTACACAAGTGTAGTACACTGCTTCTCAATACATGCATGTTCCTATTCATTTACTCTGCTAGTCTGTCTCGACCAGTTAACGCCTTGCCTACCTGTCTTCACAGTTAGATCAACATGTAATATAAAGACAGTCTCCGTCTAACTGTGTGAACGTGTATTTCTAGGCCTGATGAGTTTAAGTTCGGCTGCACCTCGCTGCGGGTTCCCCCCGACATCCTCTACCAGCTCCGCAATGACATCACCGTCTCCCCCAATGGCATCGCCTTCGTCAAGGTACGACACATCCACGTGACGACACATGCTTCATCATTTCATGTCATTTATCGTGAACTTGTCCTCCGTCATTAATATATATGTACCGGTATATACATTTTTTTAGCAGTCATTTGCCTAATATTAGTCACTATATTATTGTGCTGGGGTGTTTCCTTGCAGAAAGATACATCCCCCTGGCTGTATGTTGATTCTGTTCCAGTGTTTATGTTGACATTCATCCCTTGGAGGGTTTATGTCTGAGGGGATGGGGATGCTCAGCCAGAGCTCTGCTCCCTTTGAACTTCATGGCGGTTATGCATTGAGGTAGTTGATTGGGACATAAAAGTGTCAAGTGCTCGTTCGTGATCTCTCTAATCAATGAAAGCATGATGCCTTGATGCCTGTCAGAGAGGGGAGGAGGAGGGGGGGAATGTGTTTGTATAGTCACAGACTTGCCTAGTTCCCCTTTAAGTTTTAAGCATATTTTGATTATTGTTTTTGCCTCAAGTAACTGTGACATGTAATTTTCATACTGTCCCGTCCCTAACTCTTCACCCCTCCCAGTCGGAGGTGCGTAAGGGCATCCTGCCCACCATGCTGGAGGAGATCCTGAACACGCGGCTCATGGTGAAGCAGGCCATGAAGAGCCACAAGGAGGACAAGGCTCTGATGAGGCTGCTGCACGCCCGGCAGCTCGGCCTCAAGCTCATTGCCAACGTCACCTACGGTTACGCCGCCGCCAACTACTCTGGACGCATGCCCAGCGTGGAGGTGAGTTACTGCCAAGGTGGCCATTATTACCTTGCCTGGCTCCAACCCCTGAATCGCTAGCCACTCCCATTAAAATAATTGTTTAGGCGATTCAGGGGTCTGGTGACTCTCTCAATGGAGAGGCTTGCTCGGTTGAAAATCTGTACGGTAAATCAGTGCCGTTTCAACTCGATGACGTCAGGGCTTCTGAGCTGCGTGGGAGGGGTTTTCCAAGAACTCTTGTGCGATTCCAAATAACGCAGCTCCGGACCGTACCGCACATTCCCAAACATAAACGAACGCAGCGTCACCCGCTGCGGTAATTTGTGATCGTATCGATCTCGCTATGAAACATCAGTAGCAGATATGTTTTACTGTGTTTGATTACTAGTTAGTAGCACTCCTATTCTGCCAGTTTCTTTGATTGGCAAGTAGCAACAGGTTAGCCAGCCACATAACAACACCAATAAGGGTTGTTTAACAACGACGTCATCTGCTTTGCTACTGTTGTGATTGATCAGGCGGTGATCCAATCGCAGAAGACTGCCACTTTGGCAACGCCCTCCCAGAAACAGCTGCAGTAGGAAGGGCTTTCAGACTGAATAATGGAGTGAAACGAAATGAAAATTCAGGCTGAGTGTCAGGCTACATTATTACCTCCTCCTCGGTTCAAGCGGAAGTGTTGAGCACTGCAAGGAACCGAGCAGGCGCCATGGGTACTCAGTAGCATTAGCATACACACGAGTAGTAGAGTTTAACTGCACTCACAGGTTAGACCACCAGGCTAAGGCTGCTTCAACATTCTACAGTGGTTGGATATAGGCATGAGCAGTGCATTGTGGGTGTGGCGGTTTGTTCAGGTTGGAGACAGCATCCTCCAGAAGGCCAGGGAGACTCTGGAGAGAGCCATCAAGATGGTCAACGACACTAAGAAGTGGGGAGCCCGTGTTGTGTATGGAGACACAGACAGGTCAGTGTTGTGTATGGAGACACAGACAGGTCAGTGGCAACGAGGCTTTCTTTTTGGATTCCATCTTTGGAAAGTTATTTCTCACTCACAGAATTAATTTAACCAACTTGAACTGAGAATCAATTTGAACTAAATGATAATAGACAGACATTTGGAGAAAAATGCTCATCCGCTATTTTAGTTGAAGAGATTTGCTTTAAAGGTAGGGCACCTGATGGAGGGGAAAGGAACCGGTTAGAATAACATGTTCCTTCCACGCGCTACGTCCAGCCGGGGAAACTATCCCATGTCAGGTGAAAAGAAGCGGCTTGGACTCCTCATGTATAGAAGGAAGCATGAGGTCAGTCTGTTGCTCTCCCCAGGTTGGCAGAGGGAGTGTAGCACCCAGGATTACATTAGAGTCTAGACAATTGACACTTTTATCCCACAAAATCATGGGAGTAATCAATGAGTCCACAAAATCCATCTCCTTTCACTGTCTATGGAGCTGCTGTAGATCAAATACCTGAAGACATCAAAGGTGTTTACTCTGGCTTTAGAGGAGTTTGTACCAGATTCCATGTAAAATGGACTCTCCCACTGTACAGCACAGGAATATCATACATTTGAAATGTTGGGACATGTCAGGGGAATTGTTGAAGCACATAAACGTAAGCATGTAATGATCAATTCTGATTCACAAGTGTCCAGCTGTTTGCTTTGTTCTAATCTTTGTGTGTGTGTGTGTGTGTGTGTGTGTGTGTGTGTGTGTGTGTGTGTGTGTGTGTGTGTGTGTGTGTGTGTGTGTGTGTGTGTGTGTGTGTGTGTGTGTGTGTGTGTGTGTGTGTGTGTGTGTGTGTGTGTGTGCGCAATGCAGCATGTTCGTATTGCTGAAGGGAGCCACCAAAGAACAGGCCTTCAAGATCGGCAATGAGATCGCTGAAGCAGTGACCGCCACCAACCCTAAACCAGTCAAGCTGAAGTTTGAGAAGGTTGGTGTTTTAGTCATCACAGCTCTAGGCTGCATAAAGACTGTGTGCGGATGAAGTGCATCCATTCTTTTAGCAAACACGCTCACACACACACACACACACACACACACAGTATGAGATCACGGACGCCGCTCTATGCGTGCTTGTGTGCGTCTCTGTGTATTCATGTCAGTGCACATACATTATAAATCTTCTCTGCACTCAGCTCATACAGATATGCATTAATTACCAACTTATTAGTCTAAACACCGGCGGCATATGTTTGTAGTCGTGGATATACATAATACATTAGTGCAGCCAATGTATTTGCCTGCGTTATTATTTACATATATATTATACCGTGTGTGTTTGTGTGTTGGGGGAGTTACACAGGTTCACAGAGCAATCTGTGAAGCAATTTGGCTTATTTCTATTTTAATTTGCATTCTTATGTGTTGTTTGTATTACGTATGTCTATATGAACTTCTGTTTGTATATGTGTATCCCCTCTTGTGTGTTTGCTTGTGTGTGCACGTGCACGTGCGCACATCCAGGTGTACCTGCCGTGCGTGTTGCAGACAAAGAAGCGCTATGTGGGCTACATGTACGAGAGTCTGGATCAGAAGGAGCCCACCTTCGATGCCAAGGGGATCGAAACCGTCCGCCGCGACGGCTGCCCTGCTGTTTCCAAGGTAACCAGCAGCATGTCGACCCCCTACCCCATGTGTCACCCATCGCTCCATCCCTCCCTCCACTCATCCATTCATGAATACGCTCATCCATCCATTCATTCACCCTTTGTATAACCCAGGGGTCGGCAACCCAAAATGTTGAAAGAGCCATATTGGACCAAAAAAAAAAAAAAAGAAATCTGTCTGGAGCCGCAAAAAAATTATAAAAGCCTTATATATCGTCGTTGTCGGGTGGAAACCTTGTATGTCCAAAACTTCGTTTTGTATTTATCATTTAAAAAATGAACTAAACTAGTGAAAACAGCCGATCTACAAGCACACAACGCCTCGCACCGCGAGGCGCTGTGTGCTTGTAGATCTGCTGTTTTCACTACTTTTGTGCGTCAGTCTTGTATGATGAAGCAGGGCTTTACTTTGCAAAAAAAAAAACATACAAATTTGAAACTTGGAGATACAAGGTTTCTGCCCGACAGTGACGATTAAAAAAATCGTTAAAACAAAAAATACATTTTCTCCCCCCATTTTTTTCCAGTTTCATACATCTTTGAAAAAGCTCCAGGGAGCCACTAGGGTGGCGCTAAAGAGCCGCGGGTTGCTGACCCCCGGTATAACCTGTCCATCTTAGAGCCTGACCGATGCCAAAGGTTGGGTTCAATAACAATCCCAATTTTTACGAGCACTTATATTAGATGCGATTTAAGAACATTTCACTATAAGCAAACAAATACTGTAAATAAGCCGACCTACAATCTCTTATGTGACAATCTCTTAACCCTGATTTTAACACACAAGGTGCCGATGCTGACTAAAATTGGGATCGATTTTAGTCGGCTCCGCTGCACTCGGCACTGAAGCAAAAAATCCATCGGGAAGTGGAAGTGGAACCGGAAGTGAAATCCACCGTTGCAAGCAATGGAATGATCTGCAGGAAAATGTCTTAAAAAATGTCTATCTCGTAATCTCGCAACGGATGGACGCGGTTGTAATTTTTCTGGGTGAAAGAAAATACGAGCGTATTGTCGGACCGGAAGTAATCAGATTACATTTGGACCGGTGGTGCGTACAAGGAGCCTCGGAAATGAGGTACAAACAATGAAAAACCCTGGCACTGTGCTACTGAATTAATGAAATGTATACCCGCCAACAGATGTGTTAACCCATTCAGAACGGGTACACATTTTGTGTATCATTATTTTATGCTTTAACAATTGAAAAATAGCAGATATACAAGCTCACAGCGCGCGCTGCGAGCTTGTAGATCTGCTATTTTTTTTAAATCGTGAAAATTTGAATTTTGACCCGATTCTATAAGTGTCTTTTGAATCCTTCTAAGGTTTTTTGAAAAACCTATGTCTATCTATGTCAGCAATCTGGCCAGCCATCGTCAAAGAAAAGGTCCTTTTCACTTAAATGGAGCTCAGTTAGTCTGTTCTTGAGAGCCTACTATGTCAGTGATTCTCAAACCTTTTCATTGTGAAGGACCCCCAAAATGATATTTATTTGGCCACAGACCCCCATCTCAAAATATTTAGTTCCAGGGACCCCCCAGAAGCAAAATTTGAGTTACAAACGTTCGCTTTGAAAATACATATAGTCAAAGATTTGCACACATTTTCACGACTTTTTCAAAAATAGCAGATCTACAAGCTCGCAGCGCGGCACTCGGTGCCGCGCTGTGAGCTTGTAGATCTGCTATTTTTCAATGGTTAAAGCAGTCAATAATCCTAGGCCTAAATGGGTTAATATCAGGACTCAACGGCTACATAATTGTTGCATATACCGATGTCACCCCCCCCCCCCCCCCCCCCCCCCCCCCTCGGGCTTGCATCCTTCCACCTATTCCCAGTATATCTCTCTCACTTCTCTTGCATCTAAAACCGCCCATCTGTTGTGTTGTGTTGTGTCCTCCCTGTCTCCAGGTTCTGGAGCGTTCCATCAAGCTCCTGTTTGAGACGCGGGACATCAGCCAGGTGAAGCAGTACGTCCAGCGTCAGTGTGTGAAGGTGCTGGAAGGCAGGGCCAGCATGCAGGACCTGACCTTCGCCAAGGAGTACCGGGGCAGCGGCTCCTACAGGCCTGGAGCCTGTGTCCCCGCGCTGGAGCTCTCCAGGTACTGCCAACACTCATGAACCATAGGGGTGGGCAATGTAATCGATATGGCAATACATCGTGATAGTTTATTTGCCAATACTGTATCGATACTTCAGGCAGTAGTATCGCGATACTTTGAGGAAAATAAAATATGTTCCCATGCATAGGAACCAATGGTAGAAGTCCGGTCCTGACAGTTCGCTGCCTCTAGATGTCGCTGTACTATAGTAGCTACTCCCCCTTCCCACGGTTCAGTGAGTGAGGTCTCTTGAGAAAATGGCTGCGAACGACGAAAACAACATTAGAGCAGCGCCTTCAGCTTTTAAAGCTGATATATCGCAATAGTATTGCAATGGTATCGCATCGCAAAGATTCTCAATATATCGTGATACTACTGCATTGTGACCCAAGTATCGTGATACGTATTGCATCGCAAAATTCTTGCCAATATCCACCGCTAACCACAGGATTTTCTGTCTCTGTCTGAAACCGCTACTTGTCGTCTTCTTTTTCTTTATTTTTATTTTGTATTTATTTATTTTGTTGCTTTTCCTGCCTTTATTGATTGTGAACTAGTCTCGCGTAGCCAGACAACTATTCCACAATCTCCGAATGCTATAGAGCAGGGGTCTTCAACAGGGGGTCCTCAGAGTTACTACAGGGGGTCCTCCAAATCTTTGTGTGATAGAAAGAAAAAAAAAAAAAAAATCTCCTTTTTAACCAGATTCTGAGAACTCTGGCCAAAAATAGCAGATCTACAAGCTCACAACGCCTCGCAGTGAGCTTGTAGATCAGCTATTTTCAGCAAAGAGATTTGGTGTAGAGGGGAGAAGTACTGACAGTTCAAGTGATTAAACATCTAAAAACACGAATTGACATGAAATCCAAAATACACTGATGATTGTGCTGTCAAACGATGAAACTATATGGAATCTATGAAGAGTGGGGGGTCCCTGCTTCATCTCTCTCTCAACTAAGGGGTCCTTGGCCTGAAAATGTTGAAGACCCCTGCTATAGAGTCTGGAACTACAGCTCCCGAACGGCAAGTAACAGATGTAGTCACTGCTGCTGCTAGCACAGTCTTTGGAGCGGCAAATTCTTGTTATGCGTGTATAGTTTAAGAAAACATTTGAAAACATCATGGTAGTAACACCAATAACACCAGAGAAAGACGAAATAACGCCCCAAAAGATATAGAAAGAAGACATACAGTACGCTTCCAGTGGGACTTGTTATCGCTACTGCACCAAGGGAATGGGTGCGTCACGTCCGCTTTATCTCGCACTCATGATAAGACTTCCGTTGCTCCAGACTGTATGACGGGAGCATTTGCAAATTGTGGGAGTTTACAGTCTGGCCACCCGAGACTAATAGTGAACAGTAGTCTGACTGGAAATGGGGGGAGAGAGAGATGGGGAGCAGGGGTGTCGCACCAAATTCTGGGCCCTGGGTACAAGGATTCACTGCGGGGCCCCTGTGCTTTAACTATTGAAAAATAGCAGATATACAAGCTCACAGCGCGGCACCGAGTGCCGCGCTGCGAGCTTGTAGTTCTGCTATTTTTGAAAAATCGTGAAAATGTGTGCAAGAAACCTATGTCAAGGACCCCCAAGATGATATGTGTTTGGCCACGGACCCCGATCTCAAAATATTTAGTTCCAGGGACCCCCAGAAGCAAAGTTTGAGTTAGAAATGTTCGCTTAAAAAATACACTCGGTGCCGCGCTGTGAGCTTGTATATCTGCTATTTTTCAATAGCTAAAGTATAAAATAATTAAGGCCCCTCCTCCACCACCTTGGGCCCTGGTAACTCAGTCCCACTTTCCTACCCCTTGTGACGCCCCTGATGGGGAGTGACATGCAGCCTAGGTGCCTGGACCGCTACACTAGCCGGCCAGGCTGAAACCCTTATTCTTTCAGGAAATGTAAAAAAAAAGAGAACCTGTGTTCCAGTGGATCCAGTGTAGTTATTATTTAGTCACAAGCTCTTGTTAACAATTTCTCTGCCATTTTAAACATAGCTGTAGTAAGCAGCTGCCAAATTGTCCTTACCTTTTAGCGTGGGCACGCGCACGCATCGTGCACAATCTGTGCGCGACTCATCTAGTAGACGTGTAGACTCGGTGACAAGCTTTCGAATACAAAAAACCCCATTGAAAAAGACATATCCGTTGCCACGCTGTATTCCTGCTTATCCGCCAGTGTTTACATGAAAAAACATTGAAAAAAAGCCAGGCATGCGCTATGGTAACACGTGGACACGTTCGCGCACAAAACGCACGATATGTGCGGGGATCATAATCCAGGCGTGTAGAGACTGGATCAAAGTTTCCAAACGCAAAAATCCGATTGAAAAACGAGCGTTCCATCGCCGAGTAGCTTCCACTTCTGTTACACAGTAAACCAATGGAGGCGGGACTATGGCCCAGGCTCAGACTGGATACGGAAAGCTGGATCCGGTCCAGACCGGAAATGACCGGATACAGTTAGGGGGGCGGGCCTAAAGAGCCAGAATCAGCGAAAATCTGCGCTAATACTTTTAATCCTTTCATAATGATTAAAGCTAATTAAACTTTACGGGCTCTACGGGCATGGCAGTGCGGTACAGCGGGAAATCTACGGTTTCTACGGGGATCGCGAGGTATGAGTTAATACTTTTGATTCGTTAAATATGTATGAAACCCCACAGACAGATTTGACCACTTTCAACCTGGCGTCCCTATTTTGGCATTATAGGCTGTAATCGTCTACATTTTTCTAAAATATCCAAGGCACTGTGACTGAGCTTGCTATGTTTTATATGTATATCGTCGTTGTCGGGTGGAAACCTTGTATGTCCAAAACCGTTCATTTTGTATTGATCATTTAAAAAATTAACTAAACTAGTGAAAACAGCCGGTCTACAAGCACACAACGCCTCGCACTGCGAGGCGTTGTGTGCTTGTAGATCTGCTGTTTTCACTACTTTTGTGCGACGGCCTTGTCTGATGAAGCAGGGCTTTACTTGTACACATTTGAAACTTGGAGATACAAGGTTTCTGCCCGTCAACAACGATATATATATATTTCGGTTATTATTTTTGCATGACATTGACATGGTACTGTCAGAGTATAAAATAAGGCATTCGTTTATGAGAAAGAAAAAGAGCATAATACGGATATCCAAGGTTTCTGCCAGACATTGACAGTGGAGTGTGTGTCCGCGGGCACACATGTTGGAGACAAGAGACCGAAATACTGTACAAGACAACCAGGGAGAAAGACATTGGCCGTCAGCTGACAGTATAGAATTACTGTACACATTTACAGTACAGTACAGCGTGAATCCAATTACTCTGTCTCTCCACAATGCCCATTGTCTGCCACTGCATGCACCAGCACTGGCCTGCATCTGCTGAACCTGACTCTGTTGCCTAGCAACACAGCCCCTTAATCCATTTTGCCCGGCTGCGCATTATTACGCTCCGTTTTATGCTTTAGCTATTAAAAAATAGCAGATATACAAGCTCACAGCGCGGCACCGAGTGCCGCGCTGCGAGTTTGTAGATCTGCTATTTTTGAAAAATCTTGAAAATTTGTGCATGTCTTTGAATATTTTGACCCGATTCTATAAGTGTCTTCTGAATCCTTCTAAGGTTTTTTGAAAAAGATATATTTCTATGTCGGCGGTGCTCAAACCTTTTCATGTGAAGGACCCCCAAAATGATATGTATTTGGCCACGGACCCCCATCTCAAAATATTGTATCAGGGACCCCCCCAGAAGCAAATATTTGAGTTAGAAATGTTCGCTTTAAAAAAAAATATATATATACAAAGATTCGCACAAATCTTCATGACTTTTCAAAAATAGCAGATCTACAAGCTCGCAGGGCGGCACTCGGTGCCGCGCTGTGAGCTTGTATATCTGCTATTTTTCAATAGTTAAAGCTTTCAATAATTCTAGGCCTGAATTGCTTAATGGGTGGAAAAATCTGATTTGAGAGACCTGGTTAAGATGGAAATATTCAGCCGCCTTCATCAGGCGTTGCCGCTGCTCATCACTGCCATTTCCTCCACTCAGCAAAACACACACAACTACTGTACATACTGTACATGGTACACAGTCCCAGGTCCTGGTGTTGATGCTGTTAATTACAGTATGGCTGATTTGTTGGATATGTTAACATATTTGTGTTTCTTTCATGAGAAACCAGGCATCTACCGTATTTACATTATTACTATGTGGAGTAGGGTCTGGGAGATATGATTTCAAATCAATATCACGATTATTTCGAACTTTTGCCTCGATTATGATAAATTAATCAACACATATAAATAGATAGTGAAAATAGACGATCTACAAGCTCACAACTTGAAAACTCGGTTTGTTGATATACTGTATAAGAAAAATACATGTATCTACCGGTATTTAAAAATCGTTTTTTCTCGATTATGCAGTCAGTTATTGGTTGTAAATATTGGTTTTGATATATTTTCTATTAATTGCCCAGCCCTAATGTTTTTCAGTAAAAGGGTGGAGTGCATCCTGCATTAGTGCTTAGCTAACGCTAACAATAATGTTTTTGCACTGCAGTGACAATAGCACTGTATTATAAATGCCAATCCTGTTTATTTGTGGTAGATTTTAGCCGCCTTGATCATTGCGATTGTTTTTAGATTTTTTTAAAGATATTTATTTTGGATTTTCTGCCTTTATTGATAGTATACAGTGAAGATATAGACAGGAAACGGGGTGTGAGGGTGTGGGGAGTGACACGCAGCAAAGTTCGTCGGGATCGGGACTCAAACCGGCGACGCGCTGTCAGGCATCATAGCCTACTATGTGGTTTGCGCCTGGACCGGTAGGCCAGCAGGCTCCCCAATCATTGCAATTGTTTAATAGAATTGTAAGAAGAATTAATAATTTGTTCGCATTTTTTCAAACCAGCACCTCCATTATGTTTGCACAGTTTTTGCAGTCGCAGGTGACGAGCCTCTTTGTGTGTGTCTGTCTCCCTACGTGTGGTCCACAGGCGCACCATGTCACATGACCGGCGTCTGGAGCCGCGGGTGGGCGAGCGCGTGCCCTACGTCATCGTGTACGGCGTGCCGGGCGTGCCGCTCATCCAGCTGGTGCGGCGCCCCCTGGAGGTGCTCCAGGACCCCACGCTCCGCCTCAACGCCACCTACTACGTCACCAAGCAGATCCTGCCTCCGCTGGCGCGCATGTTCCAGCTCATCGGCGTCGACGTGTTCAGCTGGTACCAGGAACTGCCCCGGGTGAGAGAGAGGAGGCCGCTGCACATAGGCTGAGCTTGGTGTGCTTGACCCATTCAGAACGGGTACACTATATTGTGTATCATTATTTTATGCTTTAACTATTGAAAAATAGCAGATATACAAGCTCACAGCACGGCACCGAGTGCCGCGCTGCGAGCTTGTAGATCTGCTATTTTTGGAAAAATCGTGAAAATTTGAATTCTGACCCGATTCTAAATAAGTGTCTTTTGAATCCTTCTAAGGTTTTTTGAAAAACCTATGTTTCTATGTCAGCAATCTGGCCAGCCATCGTCAAAGAAAAGGTCTTTTTCACATAACTGGTGCTCAGTTAGTCTGTTCTTGAGAGACTGCTATGTCAGTGGCTCTCAAACCTTTTCACGTGAAGGACCCCCAAAATGATATTTATTTGGCCACGGACCCCCATCTCAAAATATCTAGTTCCAGGGACCCCCCAGAAGCAAAATTTGAGTTACAAATGTTCGCTTTGAAAATACATATATTCAAAGATTTGCACACATTTTCTCGACTTTTTCAAAAATAGCAGATCTACAAGCTCGCAGCGCGGCACTCGGTGCCGCGCTGTGAGCTTTTAGATCTGCTATTTTTCACTGGTTAAACCATTCAATAATTCTAGGCCTAAATGGGTATTAAAACCAAACCAAACAGCCTCCCCATTATCGTCAACGAACCTAACGCACACCAGAGACGTGCAGAGAATGTTAGAGAGGCAGGGGCTGACATTTCTAAAAGGGGCTTTTGGGGAAAATATCGAAAATAGCAGACCTCCAAGCTCGTGTGAGCTTGGAGGTCGGCTATTTTCTGTGCTTGATACCACACTGAACGAAGCATAATCAAGTCAATGCTGGAGATGTGGAATAAAGGCATGAATTTCAACACAGCGAGGGCAATTATTTCAACATAAGATGCTGCATTCAAGTTCAGGAAAGTTTGGACAAGGCAACTCTCTTGAATGCTGCCTTCAGGTATGGCATGGAAAGAGCGCATTTGCGTTTCTTTCGCCATAGTAAAAACTGCATTAATGGTCTGGAGAGGGCACTTTTTACAGACTGGTAAAAGGGCAGGGGCTCAAGCCCCCTTTGATGTCTATGTGTGCATGTGCCTGCCACACACACTCACGGCGTTAGACACGCGTCAGCGCACCTTGACATCCCATCCCGCCCGCACTGTTCTATTTCCAGGATATCTTTTCATTTTTAAATAGCCTACAAAGCTGACAACGTGTCACTATGTGATGTATTGTCAGTGTGTAGCTCTGCTATCTTCAAATAGCTGGAGTAGAAAATAGGGTTCAACTGTATTTTTTTCCTATATTAAGTCATTTTTATGGGGACCACCTGGAACCCCCTCAAGGACCACTTTGGGAACCACTGTCGTAGGCATAGTGTATGGGGCACCGATTGAAAATGACAAAATAGCCCATCTACAAGCTCATAACCTTGGTGTAGAGGGAAAGGGGACAGGGCCATGCATAAATACCTGGGGGACCCCAATCAACATATTATATAGGTTTAAGTGGTTAAATGACAAATATGATGCACAGGGGCGTCACACCAAATTCTGGGCCCTGGGTACAAGGATTCACTGCGGGCCCCCCATGAATGTTAGTGCCGCGCTGTGAGCTTGTATATCTGCTATTTTTTTTTTTATCTTGAGAATGTGTGCAAGGACGGGGGCAACGGACCCCCAAGATGATATGTGTTTGGCCACGGACCCCGATCTCAAAATATTTAGTTCCAGGGACCCCCAGAAGCATAATTTGAGTTACAAATGTTCACTTAAAAAAATACATATATTCAAAGATTTGCGCACATTTTCACGACTTTTCAAAAATAGCAGATCTACAAGCTTGCAGCGCGGCACTCGGTGCCGCGCTGTGAGCTTGTATATCTGCTATTTTTCAATAGCTAAAGTTACTAGGGCCCCTCCACCTTGGGCCCCAGTAACTCAGTCCCACTTTCCTACCCCTTGTGACGCCCCTGATGATGCAACAAAAAGATTGTGCACTTTAGAATGAATTCAGTAACTGTGGCTTGTTGTAAAAAACTAAAAGGCAGATGCTAAGAGAGAGAGATGTTGGGGATTGAATTTAAAGGGATGTTTCACTTTCAAAAAGACTTTTGGTAATTGTATCATCTAATCAGGCTTTTATGAATACCCTGAACAGTTTTTAATTAGCTTGATTCAATATTTAGATATTTGATGTAAATGTTTCCAGGCCCTCCAGGCCCAGGGCCTCTCCCCACACACACCCATTGTAACTTCAAACTTCATTTTAACCATTTTAGATTCATTAGAAACACCCATTATTTTTTCTGGTGACTCATACTACCCTCCTAATATGTGAGCAGGCCGTGTTTTTTCGATAACTTTTTTTTATTTATTTTTAATAATATTTTTTTGTATTTCATTTTTTCAATTTTTCCAAATAATTATTAGAAATAAATGAAAAAATGTATCAAAAAAACACGGCCTGCTCAATTATTAGGAAGGTAAAATGAGTCACCAGAAAAAATAATGGGTGTTTTTAATTAATCTATCATGGTTAAAATGGAGTTTGAAGTTACAATGGGTTTGTATGTGGAGAGAGGCCCTGCCCCTACCACTGCTCCCCGTTGAAAGTGGAATATCCCTTTAAGGACAATAGATCTGATTGCTATCAAAGTGAGGGATATAAACGATGTTTGCCGACAGTCTAAAATAACCAGACTGTCACCAAGACGAGATCAATTGCATATTTTCTTCGTCGTGTCTGTTTTTGTAACGAGAGAACAAAAGAGAAAGAAAATATTCCCAGCAGCAGATTCCTGCTGGGAATCAAGAGGAGACTCCTGAAACTGCAGTGGCGATGTGGGTGGTCTTTGTGTACAGGATGAACGCAGGCTCTATCAGTGGTGCAACCACGCCATCTGCTGGGAAGAGTGAGAAACTGCAAGACATAAGGGAACTGTACTGTAGGAGTTGAATCATTTCATGGTGGAGCTTTACACTTTGCCCCGGGGCGGTGGTGGCTCCATAAATCCTGTCCTGGCACTCAGAGTTATGTCTTCCCAGGATCTTAAAGCTATACTGTGTAAGTTCAACTAGTGGTCAGTAGCGGTATTGCTTTTTTCGGCCGTTTTTCGGCCGGAGTCGTCGCGGACCACCGCCGCGGACCACCGGAGCGGCGCCGCAAAACCACCGCGACCGATAGTAATCCGTGGAGGGGTAGAACGCATGGTAGAACGTAATTTTCTGGCCAGGATTTGTGGATTAAGAGGTTAAAATCCTTCACCATGGTAAACACTGTAGCCAAGCGGAGGCGCTTCCTGGAGACCAGAGCAGATAAGCTGTGATTGGCCGGTAGTGTACCATGTGTGCATGATCGGCGATGTGATTGGGCAACGTATACACAACGTATACAGATGATGCAGATTACGTCATTTTGGCGCGAAATTCTCCCCCCCTCACGGCTCATAGAAAACATATAAAGAGAAGGCTTCAGAAGCTGAAAATAACGGAGTGGGTGTTCTAAAACTTTAGCGATTTAACAGTTAGGACAATTTTAAGATTTGTTTTATAAAAAAAGTTACATGGTACAACTTTAAATTACCAAACGCAAATGGGTCGGAAAAGGTCTTCCAGATTATTACTAGCTATCTGCTTCAAATGAACTTCACTTCCCAGTGTGCTCTGAAGCCTTGGACTAAAGATTTAAGTCCGATTTATACTGGGTGTTGCACACCTCAAAATAGCTCACAACATTGTGAGCTTGTAGATCTGCTTTTTCTGGTGCACAACACCGTCTGTGTGTAAAGTGTTAAAGATTTACTTATACACCTTCCCATAATGCAGGGGTCTTCAACAGGGGGTCCGGGAACCCTAGGGGGTCCTCATAGTTACTACAGGGGGTCCTCCAAATCTTCCAATCTTCCTTTTTCATATTAACAACTTGAACCCTAGTGTCCATATTCTGAGAACTGTGGCCAAAAATAGTAGATCTACAAGCTCACAACGCCTCGCAGTTTGTGAGCTTTTAGATCGGCTATACCCTAAAAAGTAAAAGGTCAAGTTTAAGTATTGACGTTCAAGTGGTTAAATATCTGAAAACACAAATTGACATGAATCCAAAATACACTGATGATTGTGTGCTGTCAAACAATGAAACAATATGAAAACTTTGAAAATTGGTGGGGGTCCCCTCTCTCTCTCAACTAATGGGTCCTTTGCCTGAAAACGTTGAAGACCCCTGCATTAACCCATTCAGGCCTAGAATTATTGAATGCTTTAACCAGTGAAAAATAGCAGATATACAAGCTCACAGCACGGCACCGAGTGCCGCGCTGCGAGCTTGTAGATCTGCTATTTTTGAAAAAGTCGTGAAAATGTGTGCAAATCTTCTAATATATGTATTTTCAAAGCGAACTTTTGTAACTCAAATTTTGCTTCTGGGGGGTCCCTGGAACTAAATATTTTGAGACGGGGGTCCGTGGCCAAATAAATATAATTTTGGGGGTCCTTCACATGAAAAGGTTTGAGCACCACTGACATATAGTTGTCTCTCAAGAACAGACTAACTGAGCTCCAGTTGAGTGAAAAGGACCTTTTCTTTGACGATGGCTGGCAAGATTGCTGACATAGTTTTTCCAAAAATCTTAGAAGGATTCAAAAGACACTTATAGAATCGGTTCAAAATTCTAATTTTCACGATTTAAAAAAAATAGCAGATCTACAAGCTGCGAGCTTGTATATCTGCTATTTTTTTTATATTTAAAGCATAAAATATTGCGTCATAATGTGTTCAGGCCTAAATGCGTTAAACACTGGGAAAAAAAAGATGTCTAATGGTCCCAAACTGCTTCCTGTTTTCCCGACCAGACGCAGAAGGCTTCCTGTTCGACGTCGGCGGGGGGCGACGAGGCGGGCAGGAAGGGCACCATTTCCCAGTACTTCACCACGCTGCACTGCCCCGTGTGCGACCAGCTCACCCAGCTGGGCGTGTGCGCGCAGTGCCGCGCCGAGCCGCAGCGTGTGGCCGTCACCCTGCACCAGGACATGCGCCAGTGGGAGAGCCAGCAAGACCAGCTGCTAAAGGTTAGAGGCCGTGTGGACCCAGGAGGATGACGGACGGGGTCACGGGTCAAGGAAGAAATTCATCCTTTTTCAATCTAGAGACCATTGTTCTGATGTGAGGCGATCAATAATATAGAAGGGGGGGGGGGGGGGGGATACCCGATGGCACTGAAATCATTAAGATAACGTTTTAGGAAGAAATGCAAAGAAGGATATTTTGACTTTTTGTCACTATATTATTGATCTCCTTGCATTAGAACAATGGCTCGGTTTTCCTTTAACACAAAGGGTGGGATGAGTCACTGCCTGGTTTATTTGAACATTTTCTGGGGCTTTTCTGCCTTTTATTGGATAGTATATATGACTAGTGACAGGAGATGGGGAGAGGCGTGCAGCAAAGGCTGTCGGGCTCAGTCAGGAATCAAACCCGAGACATTAGAGCCTATATGTGGTATGCGCCTTCGGAACGCCTGCGTTGGAAACCTGCAATGTGGACACGGGATGAGTTTTGTATAAATGGGAAGTCCAGGCGGTTGACTATTTGATCACAATGTCCTGGGCTTGTGTCCCACTCAGGAGCCATTATCATATCCCTTTCCTTACCCCATATTTCCTGTCTTTCCTGTTTCTACTCAATCCACTATCTAATACAAATAAAATAAAAACTAAGATTTGTAGTGCTTAGGCCTGCTCTCACTCTCCATTGCAGATCTATTAAGTTGTAGTGTATCTTCTTAAAAGAAAAATACTTATTTTCTATCAAATACTCACCCCATGAAGCCTTGAATTCATGGAGATTCTTTTGTTTTAGTCACATTCCTGAGCCAATAATTTGATGACAAATGATTGTCTTGGGGACAAAAACAAAAGAATCTCCATGAATTAAAGGTTTTATTTGGTGTGTAATTGATAGAAAACATGTATTTTTTTAGGTGAACTACCGGTACTCCTCAAGGTGCCATGGCATTGGTCCGAAGGTTCATTAGTCCGAAGGTTCATTAGTCCGAATTTGTTAAGAATACTATGCCGGGGGGGGGGGGCACGGTGGCGCAGTGGTTAGCGCTTCGCCTCACAGCTAGAAGGTCCTGGGTTCGATTCCCGCCGGGGGACGCTGTGGGTGCTGGGGGCGTGTTTCTCCCTCCGCGTCATCAGCGCCCGCACCCTAGGTGGGGTCGGCGATAGGGCCTTTCTGTGTGGAGTTTGCATGTTCTCCCCGTGTCTCCTAGGGTTGATACCCTCACAAAAACATGCAGTAATCCTGGTCTCTATATTGCCTCCCCCTGGACAGCCGGGGCGCCTGATGGAGGGGAAAGGAACTGGTTGGAATAACGTGTTCCTTCCACGCGCTACGTCCATCCCGGGGAAATCCCCCCTGTCAGGTGAAAAGAAACAACTTGGACTACTCATGCATTGAAGGAAGCATGAGGTCAGTCCGTTGTCTCCCCAGGCACGGCAGAGGGAGAGCAGAGCCCAGGATTACATAGCAATTGGCACTGGGTGAAAAAGGGTTGCAAAATCGTGGGATAAAAATTATATAGAAAAAAAAAAAAAGAATACTATGCCTAACTCTAACCCTAACCTTAACCTCAGTAACCCTAACTAAATTCGAACTAATCAACCTTCGGACTAATGAACCTTCGGACTTATGGGCAGTCCCCCTCCTCAATGCCCTATATACTGTAGGTACAAGCTCACAGCGTAAGATTCAACATCTTGTGAGCTTTCTTTCTTTCTTTCTTTCTTTTTAATGTAAGAAAAACTTTTGCCCCAAATGATTGCTGCTCTTTGCCTGTTTGTCCTCATGGTGACCATTCAGCACCTTCTGCTATCTTGTCATTCTCATCAGTGAACTAGAAGATGAAATGAGCCCTTCCACAAAAACAATCTTCTAAATCCTTAGTTTTGTGATAGAACGATCTTGCTACTGTACTGTATATCAGTGGGGCTTTGTTTCTCTCAAAAATAGCAGATATACAAGCTCATAGCCTAGCACAAAGTGACGTGCTATGAGCTTGTAGATCTGCTATTTTTTAAAAATCGTGACACACATTTTGTCCGAAATGGAGAAAATGGCAGATGACAAAAGCTTGTAAAAATTATTTTTTACCATGTGACACCATCGTACAACAAAGTATAACATTTTCGGGTTTTTTATCACATTGAATCACTCTGCCCAACCTTGTATGATTGTGCAATAGAATTCCCATGAAGCTGAACAGTCTGTTTGTATTTCCAGATCTGTAGGAACTGTAGCGGCAGCGCAGAGCGCCAGGTGCCCTGCGTCTCACTGGACTGTCCCGTGCTCTACAAGCTGTCCCGGGTCAACAGGCAGCTGTCCAAGGCCCCCTACCTCCGTCAACTCCTGGAGCAGTTCTGAACGGCCCTCAGAGCTCCAGAGCCCTCAGCAACGACCCAAGCCAACCAGGAGCCCCTAATGCTACTTTTCCTTTTCTTTTTATTTTGGTGCTAAATGCTGTCTCCTCCACCTCAGTGTTTGCGTGATCCTTTGGGTTTGTTGGTTCATTACAACGGTGCTTTGATTAAACCCTGTTGGGTTTTTCATTTTAGTGTTGTAAATGTTATTTGTTATACAAGTATTTTTCGGCGGTGTGCAGCAGGACTTGGGTTTGGTTTTGGCCTCCCATGCGGAGGTCGAAGGTATTTCTTTCCCCCCCAGCCTGCTCCCTCGTGAGGGCTCACATTTTTGAGTTAAGCTGATGTCTGTGGACATTGTGTTTGGACACTGGCCTTCCCCACGCTGCATCAGAGCATCAAGTGCAGTGCTGTCAACAAGGTCTCCTTTTTGTATGCGCTGTAGGAGTTTGTACTGTAAATAGCAAGACAGACCATGATTTCATCAAATAAATAATCTGGACACAATTTCTATAGTATCCCTCCTTGTACCACTGTCAAGTCAAGATGGAATACATAAAACCACTGATTAACTTTTTTTTCCCCCTTCCTTTTTATAAAAAGAAAAACTGCAATCCCATGTAAATAGTTTGTGTACAGAGCCTGTCTGGAATCACTGTGCATTAGTCAGTTTAAAAAAAAAGAAGAAAAAAAAAAGAATGGTAAAGTTCCAGCCATGAATGTGGTAAAAAAGAAAATCAGTCCTATTTATGCATCAATTTTCAGTTGAGTTTTGTTGGTTTAAAATCTTGATTGTATCGATGTCCAGTCTGACAGAAATAACACTTTATATACTCTTGAGAACTCATCTGAAGTGAATGGTGGGAACTGGAGGATTCATTTCAGTTGTGTCTTCTGTTTTTTTTTTTTACATCTGGGACTGTTGCAATACTGTATGTTGATAATTTATGTCAAACAGAGTCTATTATTCCCCCTGTGCGTTTGGTTTTGTATACATTTAAGAAACCCCTTGAAAACGAGATGATTCATCTAAAGAGGTTCATCATAATAAAGGTACATTTCGAATGCTTTCTCCATGGCAAACAGTAGCCCAACATCAAAACACAAAGGTTCTGTTCTGTATTTCACTTTTGATGGTACGCAGGTTCTGTGTATTTGTATAAATGTAAAAAAAAAAAAGAAAAGAAAAAGAAGTGGGGTTTTGTTTGTTTTTAATGGATGGTGCTGTGGGTGGAGGTTTGAGATTGATATAATAAAAAGTCACTGTATTAAAATGTTCTCGATGACATTTTCAAAAGATAACTTGCAATGAGAACGTTTATATTACTGAAAGCCACAGCTATTTCTACCCAATTCATACCGATGTCATCCAGGTTTAACAAAACAAGCTTAGGCCAAAAACTAAATCAAGGCACACTCTCGACGTACTTCTGATCTGATCAGTGCAATAATTTGATTTGTGGTATATTCAATAATTGAAAAATGGTGCATTCATATAGGTATATATTCACCCACTCACACCAATGGCAGAGGAAACCATGTAAGGCACCAACAGCGGTGGAAAGCAAATAAGTACAGTTAAAGGGATATTACACTTTCAAAAAACTTTTGGTCATTGTATGGTCTAATCAGGCTTGTATGAACACCCTGAACAGTTTTTAATTTGCTTCATTCAGTATTTAGATATTTGATGTAAATGTTACCAGCTCCAACACGCCCAGGCCCTCTCCACATACACACCCATTGTAACTTCAAACTCCATTTTAACCATGATAGATTCATCAAAAACACCCATTATTTTTTCTGGTGACTCATAATACCCTCCTAATACGTGAGCAGACCGTGTTTTTTCAATAACTTTTTTCTTTTATTTTTAATAATTCTTTGGGAAAATGGAAAACATTAAATACAATAATATTTTATTGAAAATAAATGAAAAAAGTTATTGAAAAAACACGGTCTGCTCACGTATTAGGAGGGTATTATGAGTCACCAGAAAAAATAATGGGTGTTTTTAATGAATCTATCATGGTTAAAATGGAGTTTGAAGTTACAATGGGTGTGTATGTGGAGAGGGCCTGGGCGTGTTGGAGCTGGTAACATTTACATCAAATATCTAAATACTGAATGAAGCAAATTAAAAACTGTTCAGGGTGTTCATACAAGCCTGATTAGACCATACAATGACCAAAAGTTTTTTGAAAGTGTAATATCCCTTTAAGTAATGTTAATAATGACTGGGTTGCTGACTTAGCCTCGTGAACCAGCCTCCCGGAAATCTACATTTTCAAAGTAAATGAAAATGTAGATTTCCGGGAGAGGCTGGTTAACGAGGCTAGTGCTGACTATGGTTATTGGTTAATGACTATGGTGAGTCGATGACCAAATTACCGAGGGCTAGTAAAGACTCAAGTCATTAAATGACCAAATTACCAATTCTTAGGTAAACAATCTAAATTGTTTTTATTTTACTCAGTGCAATAAAAAAATAACTTTCGCCCGAGAATCTTAAATATCATTAGACAAGTCAACAAAACAAATCGCTACAGACTGTAGACTTCTGTACACGGGACACGGAAAACATTTTCTTTTAAGGGCAACCATTAGACTCAGCTTAACGTACATGATTCAGAAACACTGAAGTAGTAGTCATACCTACTATGGAGCTGACCAATGGAAACTCGATTAAACAGCCTAAATGTGGTGGTATGATTCAAACCGTTCTCTGTGCCACTCAGAGAGGAAAGTCAAATGAAGAGTGCAGACATGAATCAGGAGACTTGCACAAAAACTGCAGGAGTGTGGGGCAATATTTAAAAAAAAATCACTTCTCGACAGCAACACATTGACACGGGGCACACGTGCCTTCTCACACACACACGTACACATTTCTCAGAGAAAATGGCTCTTCTATATTATAGTAATGTCTCAACAGCACTTAGGAGTCACAGGAAGGAGGACAGGGCCCTTCAGCGGGCCCACAGATGCCATATCATTAATGAATACTTTGTCGTATGACAACCGATACTTGTGAAAACAACAGATTTTCAGCAAGCAACGCGGTTTGTACAACGTACATACGGTATATATATTAACGCTTTAGTCTCTCTTCTCTCTGTCCAACGTGAATAGAAGTTTGCGTCTGGGTGAGGCGTCTCCTATTAAGGGGACCGTATCGGAGAAGGGGGCCCCGGCCGAGCTTTCAGTGACCGGGGCGGTGGAGGCGGCAGTCCCCGGGGTGTTCACCGTCAGCCCGGTGGCATCCGGGGAGGAGGAGGAAGCCAACTTATTCGGAGAATTCACGAGGCAAGTCGTATCGTCCATTTCAATGACCTCAAAGTCTGCATCGTTCCACAGGTCTGCCTCATTGTCCCCTTGATCCTCCTCCTCTTCCTCCTCGTTGGCTCCCGAGTCCAGCAGCGCTTGCCGGTACTCGCTGTCGTCCGCGTCGGGTCGGCCCCTGGCGCGGGACTTCCCCCGCTGCGTGCCGCTGGGCGTGGAGGCCAGCTTGTACATGACGGGGAAGAGGATGGAGGTGAGCGTGGCGCTGAGCAGCGACAGGTACATGAGCAGCGGGTGTTCGGGCAGCTTGCCGAGCAGGAAGCCCAGGAGGCCGGGCAGCGCCATCTCCCCCAGCGCCGCCCCGACCACGAAGCCCGCGGCCGAGTGGCTCGTCACCGTGGTGTACTGCTCCACCCAGGAGATGCCGCTGGGGAACGTGGTGGCCATGGAGGCGCCGTACAGCGCCGTGCACAGCCACAGGACCGCCCGCTCTCGGTTGAACAGGCACAGGAGCAGCGAGGAGAGCGTGCAGCCCACCAGGCTGAGGAGGATCATGGTGCCCGGGTACACGCAGGCGGCGAAGAAGATGGCCAGGCCGCGGCAGGCGGCGAACGTTCCCCAGAACAGGGAGTTGAGCCCCGCGGCCTGGGGCTCGTCCATGTGGGCGTAGTCCTTGGCGTAGGTGAAGATGAAGGAGCCGTACGCCACCTCGGCGCCCACATACCAGAAGAAGAAGACGAACAGCAGGATGTGGAGCACGGTGTGGTACTTGGCAAACAGAGGCTTCCCCGAGGCGGTGCGGGCCTTGTCGCGCGACGGGCTGCCGCGGGCGTAGAGGACGAAGAACAGGATGGAGACAAGCAGCACGAAGGACCCGATCACCAGGTAGGCCAACATGGAGGTGAGGGCGCCCTCCTTGCTGTGGAAGTAGCGGACGGCGACGTTTTCTCTCGTGCCGGCGGGAGGAGGTGCGGCGGCGCCGAGTCCAGTGGCGTTGGCGTTTGCGAGAGCTGACAGGGTGACACCCATGCTGCCATTTTTACCCATGTCTGTCCCAAAGAGTAACTTTGCGATGATCGGTGACATGAAGGCCCCCGCTGCAAAGCTGAAGTGCAGGGCCTGCATGTGGGGTCCGGCGTGCTCGCCCCAGGTGTTGAGGATGAGTACATTCCCACCTAATAAGACAGCAGAGGAAACACATTCATTACATGCCCAAACCATTATACTCAGTCTCTCAAGAACAGACTAACTGAGCTCCAGTTAAGTGAAAAGGACCTTTTCGTTGACGATGGCTTAGCCAGATCGCTGACATAGAAACCTTAGAAGGATTCAAAAGACACTTATAGAATCGGGTCAAAATTCAAATTTTCACGATTTTTCAAAAATAGCAGATGTGAGCTTGTATATCTGCTATTTTTCAATAGTTAAAGCATAAAATAATGATACACAATGTGTACCCGTTTATTTGATGCATAAAGTAGTGCGGTTAGAGAAGGGAACACAACGCAGGGTTGTTCGTACCTGTATCCAGAACACCCATAGACATTCCAATGCTGGACATCAGCCCAGTGAGGAGAAGAGCCTGCTGGCAGAAAGGGATGGCACACATTCCAAACGCTGTGACCAACATGGAAAACCCTGCCAGGCATTAATTAAGAGAGAGAGGAGAGAAAAAGCCTTCATTATTCTGAGAGCAACCTCCAAAAACACTACAATAATGAAACACCTTGATGTTAAGGCTCTTTGGTAAGCCTACAACAACAGTAGCAATTGCGATACCCTATAATGCATTTAACCTCTTGAACCTTGTATAGTTCGTTGACTGGGTTCCCCCCAGGAGTCTCTGCTTGGTACCCTCCTTTTTTTTCCCCCAACGCGTTGTGAGCACAGATATAAAAGCTAGATACCTCGTCCACCCGCTGCAGTTGATTGGAGCGACCCGTCCAACTTGGTGGGCACAAAAGAGGAAGTGTCGAGGGCAGGCTGCCACTCAAAAACACTACTGGCCAATCACAACGCGTCTTTTCCAGGACTTTTCCATTCAGTTCAAACCAGCTTTATTGGCACGTTTACATGGTCAAAGCAAGTATCAATACCAGACATGGAGCTATGGATCCATGATTGTTTTGGTCACAAAATATTCCCGTCTCCATTCAACCAAAACATACCTGTGGAAAGTGATTAGCTGCGATCTATTTTCCAAGTTGTATCTGTTTGTGCACACGTAAGGACTATGTCTCTCTCAGAGCCTGTTTAGACTGCCGTTAAAAGACGATTTATTTCTCAAAACCGAGTGTCAGTTTAATCCAGTCCCAGCTGTTGCGCGACGCAGCAGTTTTTAAGAGCTGCGTACGAAAAGACCCACCCCCACCTGCCTCTGAATTGCCTACCGACCTTCCGTGTCTGTTACGACACAGAAGAATTCCAAGCCTGTCAATCAAAAATGCCCACCAAGGCGAGACGGGTACCAGAGAGCCGGAAGAGGCGTCTACCTTTTTATGTCTGTGGTTGTGAGCATGAGAGATAGATCTACAATTTTCATTTACTATGACATGCCCAGAATGAGAACACGAGGGTTCATGTAACAATCAATGCCAGAGCACTAGCAGTATATGACTACACTACACATGTTGCACTTTGGCTGTATGTGCTCAACTGTGGGTCACAAAAGAGGACTTCACTGATATGGCTGCAGGTGTGTAGTACTAGTGCAGTGGTTGTGGTTCTCAACCTTTTCAAGCTGTGACACCCCAAAAGAATGATATTTTAACTGGGGACCCTCACCCTGGCACCCTGCCCTGATAAGCACTTGGAATGTAGGAGTTGAGGCATGACATTTTCGGTTCCACAGATAAAAACTGTGAAAATAGCAACTTCCACAATATTTTGTTGATTACATTTCATGCAATAATCTTGCAATCACGACCCCCAGGTTGAGAACCACTGTGCCAGTGAACTACTGAAAACCTGCCCTGCATGAAACATGAGCACACCAAGTCTAGCCTAGCCAGACGATCAGAGATCCCCGCCTACCCGATCGTCTGGGGAAATCTAAATTCAATTCAATGCTGGGGCTTGAACACAATGAACAGGGGAGAAAACCTCAGCGGACAGACCTACAGTACAGTATGCACACTGCTTTCTTTGGCAACAACCAATCCTGATGATACCGTCCGTCAGGGGTGTCGCACCAAATTCTGGGCCCCGGGTACAAGGATTCACTGTGGGGCCCCTGTGCTTTAACTATTGAAAAATAGCAGATATACAAGCTCACAGCGCGGCACCGAGTGCCGCGCTGCGAGCTTGTAGATCTGCTATTTTTTTTAAATCATGAAAATCTTTGAATATTTCAAATGCTTCTACGTTTTTTTTTTTTTTAATCTATGTTTCGATGTCAGTGGAGCTCAAACCTTTTCATGTGAAGGACCCCCAAAATGGTATGTATTTGGCCACGGACCCTCATCTCAAAATATTTAGTTCCAGGGACCACCCCAGAAGCAAAATTTGAGTTACAAATGTCCGCTTAAAAAATACATATATTCAAAGATTTCCACACATTTTCACGACTTTTCAAAAATAGCAGATCTACAAGCTCGCAGCGCGGCACTCGGTGCCGCGCTGTGAGCTTGTATATCTGCTATTTTTCAATAGCTAAAGTATAAAATAATTAAGGCCCCTCCACCACCTTGGGCCCCAGTAACTCAGTCCCACTTTCCTACCCCTTGTGACGCCCCTGCCGTCCGCACCACAGTGGTAGGCAGCACCCAAGATGAGCTATAATATCTGTCCCAGCAAATCAAATATAATTTACCTCTGACTGACAAAACCCATATGTAGACTGCAATGTCAAATTAGAGAATCTATCCCCCCCCCCCACCACCACCTAAATAATGCTTATTATGACAGGCAAAGACGATCAAATCAGGCAAGGTGGTGCACCCTGGTGCTGATTCTGCTGAACCCCTCAGAGTGGAACCAATCAGCCAAGAAGAGCAGATAATACAAGCTTATATCACGTCACTTTGTGCCACACAATGAGCTTGTAGATGAGCTTGTATATATCTTTGAATATATATTTTTTAAGGCGAACATTGTTAACTAAAATCTTTGCTTCTGGGGGTCCTTGGAAGAAAAATATTTTGAAATCGAGGTCCACGGCCAAATACATATAATTTTGGTGGTTCTTAACATTAAAACGTTTTGAGCAACACTGATATAGCAACATAGTTTTTTTTATAGAAAATACGCTACTTCTCTCTGTATATAAAAGCCCGCACCACACCAATGACTTGCCATGCAACTCCTTGCAACATGCAACTACTACAGCAACCATTATCCCCAATAGTATAGTTGCAAGTAGTTGCATTTGTGCCCTGCGGTTTGGTGTTGAAACAATGAAAGAGCTCCTGTTCTATGAAAGAGCTCTTGTTCTTCTCTGTTGAAAATGGATCATGACTGTCTGTCTGTCTGTCTGTCTCCAGATAGATGTTCTTTTTCACATGTTAATGAACTAAGTGCCACCATTCAATTATTCACAAATCGTTTATATCTGAAAGTTGCAGGAGTACATGTGGTGCCTGATATGAAACAATCATTGTTACTTAAAGAATCACACCTGTGTGAAGTGAGCGTTGCTGATGATGATATACTCACATCAGGTCACATCATTATATTGTCCAATCAGAAAAGGGACATATGGATACATAATAAGAATTTGAGTATTTGATGGCCTGTCCTCAGATGATTAACTTAATATGCAACAGTAAACAAACCAACATGAAGTTTAAGTGTATAGAGGGTATCTGCACACTTATAAAGTGACAATTTAAGGACTTTTTAATACCTCTAAAATGACAAATTAAATATTGGTCAAATATTAGAGGCAGAAATTGTGAAAATAGCCGATCTACATGCTCACAACACCTCGCGTTGTGTTTTCTCAAAAGAACCATGTTATACAAAATGAATGCCTCAACTCTTAGTGCTCGTCAGGGTGGGGGGTTCCCAGTTCAAATATGATTATTTTGGGGGTCGCGGCCTGAAAAGGTTGAGAACCACTGGACCAGAGTAGCAGAGCCTACTGGAACAGGCCTTACCCAGCAGGAGGTGGGGGTTCATGCAGTTGAAGAGGAGCCCTGCCAACAGCGAGCCACCGATGTACCCCGCTGAACGGCCAACAAAGATGTAGGAGATGTTGCTGATGTTCTTGTGCACATTCACCGCCAGGTCCTCAAATGTAGGGCCTAGAATGGAGATACTCATCCCCTGTAAAAAAGAAACACAATTGTAGCCCACTAGAATTTGAGAACGTGATGTTGTGCCAATAGATGGTATCATAGATGGTACATCCTCAGTAGTGTGCCTATGAATCAGGGGGTGTTTCAGCCTTTGACTATACACCCTCATCAAAAGTGGCCAGCCTACATGGTGATCAGGCCTGGGGAGTGTTTTTCGCGGGTCTTTCAGTCCGAGTGTATCAAAAAAGCAACTGGGTTAAGCACCATTGGTCCGACCAGTTTAACATTCACCAGGTTAGCATTCACCAGCGTCAGCAGGTTAGCATTTCACCAGGTTAGCATTCACCAGCGTCAGCAGGTTAGCATTTTACCAGGTTAGCATTCACCAGCGTCAGCAGGTTAGCATTTCACCAGGTTAGCATTCACCAGCGTCAGCACAGCAGGTTAGCATTTTACTAGGTTAGCATTCACCAGCGTTAGTTTTACTGGGGTTAGGGTTGGGTTAAGATTAGGTTTAGTTGTATCTCCGTCCCCCTGACTTTCGTCACACCTCCACGCAGCCAATCGCAAGCTTCCGCTGCCTTAACCCAGTTGCTTTTTTGATACACTCGGACTGAAAGACCTGCAAAAAACTCTCCCATCAAGCCTGAGCTGTGTATCATGCCCAATCATTAGGATTTGCGTAGTTGTAAAAGTGTCTGACATCCCAAGGGACTATGCAAGGCAGAGGGCGCCCTCTCCCCCGAGATGAGCCTACAGCTTAATAGAGAAGAGCCCGGAAAACAATAATGAAACATTATTCAACCTTACTTGAACAACAGCTGTCTGTAACGTTTGAGCCAGGCACTAAGTCCTCCAATATACCGGTATCTGTCCAGTGGCCAAGAATAATAAACTAACCATTAGTGTGAGGCAGGTGTGTGTGTGTGTGTGTGTGTGTGTGTGTGTGTGTGTGTGTGTGTGTGTGTGTGTGTGTGTGTTCGCCAAATCTCCCTGTGACGCGTTAAAGAAATGTGAGAAGGAAGGCATTGTAAAGGGATGATGGACAGGTAATCGCAATCGGTAGCTATAATCAGTTTACACAGTCATCTTGAAAAGCAAGTTTCGCAACTATGCAAATAACCTCCTGCAAGGACCAGACCAGGATATAGTAACATTCTCACATGTGGTTCCCTGTTCACGTGGGAAACAAAGACATAATAATTGTTATAAAGGTTACTGTGTTTTTGCATAGACTACTGCATGTAGGTATTTCTAAGTAGTAGCCTAGCTAAACAGCTAAACAATCCACCCATGTTAACACACGGTGGGGATACTGCAGTTAGTTGGCTACGCCAGGCTAGTACCAACTGTCTTGTTTGGGTAGGCTATGTCTTTGTTCCTTATCAGTAAATGGAACTGAAATGGCGCCCTTTGTGTGACAGTGGCAGTGTGATTGAGATTAACTGTACAATATACAGTATATCCCAAATTCAAATTACCATTTTAATCAATACTTTGAATTAAATTACAGATCCCACACCTCTGATCCACAGACCTGGTTTATAGTAAGGGCTTTATTTTGTGCACGCCTATTAATTACTTTTGCGTGCTGACCTCTCAACTCAGTCCTTTCTCATTTTAATGATTATAATGCGACTTAATTACACCAACTAGTAACTACAACAAACAACCCTATCAAGTCCAATAATACATTATTCTTCTTAATTAATCGTGAGCTATAGCCTTGGATCAAGATCATAGATGTATTTTATTGATTTTGACATTTTTATATCAAGAACAACAATCAGACTCGATAAAATACATCTAGTCTTGATTCAAGGCTGTATAATCAAGGGCACAACTACATATACTACGTAGCCTACATGTCTTAAGTGTTCAATTATCAGCTGGCCAGTCAGTGAGTGTCATGTATTGATTACCAGTCCTAGGAATGATGAGCAGAGGGCCAAGGTGACCATCCAGCGGCCGCATGCTCCGCCTGTGGTGCTGATGATGACTCCAACCCCATCAGAGCCTGCAGACTTATTGGACTTCTTGGCTCCTCTGACTGCTTTCAACGCGCTCTTCAGCCCTGGTTGATTGATGGAATACTTTATTAGAAGTTTGCATATTAGGAAAAGGTACAGGACAGTACAGTTCACTGGCACAAGGTCAACTAAAAGGATAAAGACCACAAGAAAGATCGCTAGCTTGTTTAAATTGGGGTGCTGCTCAATTCATACAACATTAAATGACAGACACATAAGTAGACTATTTTTTACCTCTGTCCTTCCTCTTGTCGAATAACGTGTCCTCCTCCTGGTCGTCGTTGTCCTCCTCATCATCAACGCTGGCGAAACGAACGTGCTTCTTTTTTACAACGGGGTTTCTGACCGCGTTAACAGACATACCTGTCAAATTGTTATTATTATATGGCTGTGCTGCTGTCTGATGATGATGATGGTGGTGGTGGTGGTGGTGGTGATGTGCTGTCACAGGCTATTGCGTGAGTAGATAAATATTATGCGCATACGCGACGCAAGAATAGGGGTTTCCCTTCGAGATGCCTCTGTTTATAGACGTGTCCGATTAGATCGTCGAACCGAGCCAGCCATGGTAGAAACGGGCGACAGACAGACAGCAGGTAGAGATGCAGTCCATATGTCAAGCGTTGTTGTATCTATGGAGGCTTCAGCTGCTCACACACACAGGACTCAGCTGACGCTACAGGAAGTAAGTGGTCGTCATTGGGTCACAAATATACATGACGAACAGCGGCCTCTAGCGTCAGGACAATGTATGTATAGTGTATCAGAAATGGAAAGTTTGACCCACATCTTTTGGTGTGTCCTGAAGTGGTTCTCAAGCTTTTTCATGTCAAGGACTGGATCAATTTTCTGAGGTGGTGATATTTAAATAGTGGGAATGTAGCTATATGATATGATATGATATGATATGATATGCCTCTGATGATGCACTTCCAAGTAAAGGCTGTTTTATACTTGCAAGACACGGTGCCCACTGCCAAGGATTGTTTTTTAAATTTGAGAATCTTATTTTTGGCAGTCGACACTGTCGACAAACATTTGCCTTGTAAGTAAAACAACTAAATATATACAAATAGCATTGAGGTACCACACCGGGGGGTCTTGGGGCTCTCAAAAGTGCTTTTGAGATGTGTACACCGTATGCTTTAATGGGGAATATTTCCTTTGCAGAATAAATACCAGAAGAATAACTTAAAAGAAGAACAGAAAGCAGAACAAATCCTGGTAAATTGGGACCATGGATAAATGACATGATATTCATAAAATATTGTGAAGGAGTGTGCTGGTTGCTTGGCTATTTCATTTTGGGACTCTCTTTCTTTTTTCCATGTGTTTCGCCTACGGCGTCGACGGTTGTTTTTTAGTGCGGCCAGGTTCAGTCATCAAATATGTATGTACACATACATAATTTTGGTATAGGGGTCTATTTATCATCTATAAAATGTAGGCCTAGTGAAAACGGCTGATCTACAAGCACAAATAGGCCTATGCTGTCAAAAGTATATATTTTTTTCTTCTTTTTTTTTGTAACATTGTTTGGTGTTCCTGTAATAAGATAAAAGACTTACATGGTTCAAGCAGCAAGTGGCTCATTGAGTTTGAATGCTGAGCTGAAGATCCAGAGGCTGTGGGTTCGAATCCCGCTGAAGTCTTTACTTTAAAGACTGATTTCCGTCAGAATAACTTCAAAATTGGCACAGAAAGCAAGGTGAGACAACCTTGTTGTGCTGGTGCAGTGGATTAGTAATGAGGTTTGTGACCAGGATATCTTCAGTAGGTTGGTTCAAATCTGGCTTTAGTCGGGTATTATAGTCTACTACTATATCACTAGATTATTGCGACCGTAGGTCGCACTTACTACAGAAAGCTGCTCGAGGTGTCCGTCCGTCCGTCCGTCACACACGTCACACGTCACACTTTTGCTCCTAAAATGTAAAATAGACCAGTGAAATAAAAGTATCAATACTGCAATATAGAAACACTCTAAAGTAAAACAAATCAAGAATTCAATATGTACTTGAGTAAAAGTACAAAAGTATTGGAATAATTAGTAGCCTACCAAAACTAATGTTTGAAAATAGAGCATCTATACAAGCTGAGAAAAAAAGAAAATACTCTGGTAAAGTAAAAGTACCTCAAAGTACAGTACTTGAGTAAATAGTTACTTTACTCTGGGTAAAACATATAGGGGGGGGGGGGGGCGCCCCTGGGTTGAGACTGCCTCACTCAGTCCACTGAACTGTACACTGTTTAGATATTGATATTCATTTCATCATATATATCATATTACAACATAATAATAATAATCATTAAAACAAATTGTAGGAAACATAACATTAAGAGACCCATAATGTGACTGTGTGACCGACCCACAAAAGGGTCGCGCCAAACGGAGCCAACTATTGGGATACAGTTTGGTCTAAATCTGTAATTAAAGCAACAAAGTAGATTTATTTGAGGTAATTGTACTCTAAGTAAGTGTGTAAACATGTTCTAGGAGGAGTTGACCCCCAAACCCCCGTTGGGGGGTCGAAAACCCGATGTTTAGAAAGTTAGAAACTGGGCAAAAATGATAGAAAATGAACGCCACCGCCGCCCCGAGCGGCGCAGCGGCGGCGACGATGATTGCCGATGAATGACGAACAGGCGACGCCAAGAACAGAACAGCAGCGGCGTTCAGATTCTAAGTTCCAACTGACTCAACCTGACCTGTTCGTCATTCGTCGGCAATCATCGGCGCCGCTGCTGCGCCGCTCGGGGCGGCAGCTGCGTTCATTTTCTTCATTTTTGCCCAGTTTCTAAATTTTTAAACATCGGGTTTTCGACCCCCCAACCGGGGTTTGGGGGTCAACTCCTCCTAGAACATGTTAACACACTTACTTAGAGTACAATTACCTCAAATAAATCTACTTTGTTGCTTTAATTACATTTACAGATTTAGACCAAACTGTATCCCAATAGTTGGCTCCGTTTGGCGCGACCCTTTTGTGGGTCGGTCACACAGTCACATTATGGGTCTCTTAATGTTATGTTTCCTACAATTTGTTTTAATGATTATTATTATTATTATTATTATTATATTGTAATATGATATTATATATGATATGATGAAATGAATATCAATATCTAAACAGTGTAAAGTTCAGTGGACTGAGTGAGGCAGTCTCAACCCAGGGGCGTCAATTGGGTATGGCAGGGGTATGCAGCTGCCATACCCTGGGTCCAGGGGGGGAAATAAAAGTTATAAATAAATATAAAGCCACGAATGTCTCTTTGTCTACCTGTGCTGGTTATTATGTTGTTAAATTCAGTAAAATAACTACAAATGCAAAATGTAACAAAATGGTCACTTTAACAATTAGGTATTATAATTATATTCTCCACACTTGTATTCTCCCCATCTTGACATATGGTATAGGGGGTCAGCATATGTTTTACCCAGAGTAAAGTAACTATTTACTCAAGTACTGTACTTTGAGGTACTTTGACTTTACCTGAGTATTTTCTTTTTTTCTCAGCTTGTATAGATGCTCTATTTTCAAACATTAGTTTTGGTAGGCTACTAATTATTCCAATACTTTTGTACTTTTACTCAAGTACATATTGAATTCTTGATTTGTTTTACTTTAGAGTGTTTCTATATTGCAGTATTGATACTTTTATTTCACTGGTTTATTTTACATTTTAGGAGCTAGTAGGATAATAGTAATAATCTAGTGATATAGTAGTAGACTATAATACCCGACCATAGCCACATTTGAACCAACCTACTGAAGATATCCTGGTCACAAACCTCATTACTAATCCACTGCACCAGCACAACAAGGTTGTCTCACCTTGCTTTCTGTGCCACTTTTGAAGTTATTCTGCCGGAAATCAGTCTTTAAAGTAAAGACTTCAGTGGGATTCGAACCCACAGCCTCTGGATCTTCAGCTCAGCGTTCAAACTCAATGAGCCACTTGCTGCTTGAACCATGTAAGTCTTTTATCTTATTACAGGAACACCAAACAATGTTACAAAAAAAATAAATAATAATAATACTTTTGACAGCATAGGCCTATTTGTCTATGTGCTTGTAGATCAGCCGTTTTCACTAGGCCTACATTTTATAGATGATAAATAGACCCCTATACCAAAATTATGTATGTGTACATACAGTACATCGATTTGATGACTGAACCTGGCCACACTAAAAAACAACCGTCGACGCCGTAGGCGAAACACCTGGAAAAAAGAGAGTCCCAAAATGAAATAGCCAAGCAACCAGCACACTCCTTCACAATATTTTATGAATATCATGTCATTTATCCATGGTCCCAATTTACCAGGATTTGTTCCGCTTTCTGTTCTTCTTTTAAGTTATTCTTCTGGTATTTATTCTGCAAAGGAAAGATTCCCCATTAAAGCATACGGTGGTATTTGAACTACCAACCCCTGGGTCTCATGCGCAGGCCAGCCGGCGATAGTTGGAACTGCGTGACAGCCAATGAAAAAATGCTGTGTCTTTGTTGCCGTGCAGTTTTGCCATACTTTCCACCCAATCAGAATTTGACACTTTTCTTGGTCGGCTATAAGCCCTATTCACGCCCGCCCACTCAGCAAATTTCTCAGCTTCCCCCGGGTGCTGACATCAATTTAGAAGGGGAAACTATAACAGAAATAGCTGGACTTAAAGCCAACAAATCATTATTTCGAACGGTAAAGTAAATTATCATGCTTTGTGCCTTTTATTATCTTGTGTTCTTGATCATGCTAGCCGTATTTTATACTTTACTATTCGGAAATTGCATTAAATTTGAGATTTCTGTGTTAACTCTATCCACAAGTTTCCGCGGGAGTTTACTGGAGACTATCGGGAGCAAACTTCCGGGTTTAACAGCAGACATACAAGCTCACGTCGCGTCGCAGATGCAACCCGTTGTGAGCTTGTAAATCATCACCGGAAGCTCGGTACACACAGACCCCCCGGCTGGGGGGTGCTGGTCCAAGAAAATCCACGTTGGAAACTCGTGGATAGGCTATAGTAGGATTTTCCCCTTCAAAATGTGACTTCAGCACCCGGGGGATGCTGAGTGGGCGGGCCGTGAATAGGGCTAATTTGGAGACCAGAGTTCGATTCTCACTCACGGAAGATATTATAATATGCTATATTATTTCACTATGAAGAACAAGATAGTTATTGATCAGTTAACTGCATGTTAATAGCATACCTGGGCAGAAAATAATAAAGATAATTTGAGTTATACGTGTACTACTGTGTTTGACTTACTTCTGTGCCCTAGATTTTGCTTTTTCATGAACACAGCTTATTTATGCTTCTTTTTTTTTTAATTCTGAATAATTTGACATTTAATTTAAACATACAACAAGACAACGGTGACAGTAAGCAGGGCCATGCGGGGAGTCGAACCCCGTTACACGAGTGGAAGTACCACAAGTGGAAGTATCCTACCACAGCCTGGTTTGCTTTGAGAAACCATGTCTTTAGTTGCATGTATTGTGTGAATACAGTTGTTACAACACAGATCAATATTAAACGTTATAACCTGGTGGATATTCTGCGTTACTCAGTATTACCATCTTTCAGATGAAAAGCTTTGTCTCTGTCTCTATGACACATTTTTCATAACCCATTAATTATAACACAGAGATCTAAAAGTTAATCCATATATGTTCACCAAATCACCAGACACCTGGGCATTAAAACGTTTCCTTAGGAAGTAAGAAGGTAACTACCAAATCCTCCAAATCTTTGAGTGATAGAAAGTTTTTTTTCTCCTATTTTAAATTAACCACTTGAACCCTAAGCGTCCATATTCTGAGAACTTTAGCCAAAAATAGCAGATCTATTAGTTCACAAGCTTGTAGATCGGAGGTGGAGCTGTAGATCGGCTATTTTCGGCTATTTTCGGCAAAAAGCTTTGGTGTAGAGGGGAAAAAGAGCAGACTAAGTACAGAGTGAAAGGTCAAGTTTATTAAGTAATGACGGTTCAAGTGGTTAAACATCTGAAAACATTAATTGACATGAATCCAAAATACACTGATGATTGTGCTGTCAAACAATGAAACTATATGGAATCTATGAACAGGTTGTGGGGGTCCCTGCTTCATCTCTCTCTCTCAACGAAGGGGTCCCTGCTTCATCTCTTTCTCAACTAAGGGGTCCCTGCTTCATCTCTCTCTCTCAACTAAGGGGTCCCTGCTTCATCTCTCTCTCAACTAAGGGGTCCCTGCTTCATCTCTCTCTCAACTAAGGGGTCCTTGGCCTGAAAACGTTGAAGACCCCTGGTTTTGATTGTAACACTTTGATCATAGTCAAGTTCTGTTCACTTCAGTTAGTTTATTTTTCAGCACTTTCAGTGCATCTGATCATAGCATTTTATCAAAAGATAATAATAAATAAATATAGATTAAAAAGAAAAAGTTCAAGACACAGAGTCCATGATAAAGTGTCCAAGGTGCCAAAAAATAGGAATAGGGGACAAGCATAATGCAGTGGCGTCAGTTCAGAAAAAGCTAAGGTATGGCAACATGACTGGTGTCTTGCACGCATCCCTCCGCGCACGTGCAAGACACCAAATCAAATCAAATCAACCTTTATTTATATAGCACATTTACAACAGCAATGCTGACCAAAGTGCTGAACAACAATTTAAAAACAAAACAAAGTAATACATCGATTGCAGACAACAACAAGGTGAATACATTTACAAAAGCAAGGGATATGAGCAGATCAGAGCTATGTACAATTAACACTCAAATACCTGGAACGCGCCCGAGTCGTGTTAGATTTTAACCACTATTTTATGCCTTAACCATTGAAAAATAGAGCTGCGAGCTTGTAGATCTGCTATTTTTGAAAAATCGTGAAAATGTGTGCAAGTCTTTGAATATCTTTGACCCGATCTTTGACCCGACTTCTAAATCCTTCTTCTAAATCATGTTGTTCTCAAACTTTTTCATGTCAAGGACCCCCAATATTACAGGTATTTGGCCGCGGACCCCCATCTGTAAATATGTTGTTCCAGGGACCACCCAGAAGCAAATATTTGAGTTACAAATGTTCGCTTTTAAATAGATATATTCAAAGACTTGCAAAGAAATATCATGATTTTTCAAAAATAGCAGATCTACAAGCTCGTGAGCTTGTAGAGAGTTAAAGCAGTCAATAATCCTAGGCCTAAATGGGTTAAAAGCAATAGAGAAAAATGTGTTTTGAGTAAGGATTTAAAAACGCCTATCGACTGGGCCGATCTGATGGGGAGAGGTAACAGGTTCCATAGCGTGGGACCTGCAGCTGCAAAGGCACAGTCACCTCTGATCCTTTTATTCGTTGTGAGGGGCTGCAGCATCTTGTCTGCTGACCTTAGGGCCCTGGTAGGGACATAGGGGTGAATTAGATCAGAGAGGTAAGAGGGTGACAGGCCGTGAAGGGATTTAAAAACAAATAAAAGAACCTTAAAATCAATTCTATATTTAATGGGGAGCCAATGGAGGGTGGCCAAGACTGGGGTGATATGGTCGCGTTTTCTAGTGCATGTGAGGAAGCGGGCCGCTGCGTTCTGGACTAACTGCAAGCGTTTAAGTGAAGCCTGATCAATACCGGTGTATAATGAGTTGCAATAATCTAATCTGGAGGAAATTAAAGAATGAATGACCATCTCCAGTTGTTTTTCACAGAAGGTAGGATTTGACCTTGGATATGAGACGTAGTTGGAAAAAGCTAGTTTTTACCAGTCATGTTGCAACAGGCATGATACATTTATTTCTCCCATTTCTACGGTTTCTTGGGCTGGAAAAAACGTGCCACATGCACCTGTGCAGCTGACCTGTGGAACCTGGGAATATACCATTTTAAATAAAATTGTGGAGAATACAATTATAATGTCTTGTTAAAGTGACTATTTTGTTAAATTTTGCATTTGTAGTTATTTTACTGTAATTTAACAACATACTAACCAGCACCGATAGACAAAGATGCACACACACACACACGCACACACACGCACACACACGCACGCACACATATACATGCTTGCACTTTTTTCACTGACGAAAACCAGTCATTACGATGCCATCAAGGCCTGCCAAAATACATTTTAGTTGACTAAGGCCACATTCTCATAATATAATTCGATTTAGTCGTGCGAATGGGAGGGGTGAAGTTGCCACATTCTTGCATATTTAATTGATATACGTTTGCCCTCACACTGCACATTGTCATCCGAAACAAGGAGTCCACGTCTGTCCACGGGACATGTATCCAAGCTGCATAATGCCTCCTCCATCTCCCTGTGTTTAATAATTCTTCAAGTTCAACTCACAATGTAACCGCAGGACCCCCGCAAATATTTATCTGCGGTCGACGGTCGTAAGCGGGCGATCAATAAATAAAACCATGCGGCGGCGGGAGGGACTCGCAAAATCTAACCAGACTGAGACAGCAAATAGGCCTACTTTAGCAAGATATGAATATCTACGAAGAGGACAACGTCAACGTCTCTCTCTCTCTCTTTCTCTCTCTCTCTCTCTCTCTCTCTCTCTGTTTCTCTCTCTCTCTCTCTCTCTCTGCCCCTCGTCTTGCCCTCCGCTGGCTCCTTCTCTGCGCTCCGCGGCGCGCGTAAAGCGTCTCCATTTGGACATGATTGCACAGAGAGCAAGAGAGAGAGAGTGCGCGCGCGAGGGCGAGAGACCCACACATCGGCCTATATTATACCAGTAAGACTCCCTAATCGGGAGACCGTAGGTCGCTTATCTCCACAAATAGGGCAAAAATGTGTTTTTCCAAAATCTTCCTGATCCATGTTGATGACATGAGTGTAGACATGCTGTGTAGTGATTTTCGTGATTTTAGGGCAAAATCTGTAGGAGCAGTGTCCAAAAATGTGTTTTTAAAAATCGGCCTGAAGGTGGCGCTATATGGGACAGATTCATGGTGATGGGATGAGTGTAGACATACTGTGTAGCGATTTGCGTGATTTTAGGGCAAAAACTGTAGGAGCAGTGTCCAAAAATGCGTTTTAAAAATCGGCCTCATGGTGGCGCCAGAAGAGGGCCATGTGAGAAATGAGGGGTGGGGTGTCCGCGTTGCCTTGGCGGACGAATAGGTACCGGCCACGGCTCTCCCGGACCCTCCTAGCCCGAGTTACGGTATTTTATGTGAGCTGCAGTGGAGGGGGTCCTCCACTGGGGGCGCCACCACTTTTGCATCCGTTCTGGAGCACCAGGAGTCGGTGGTCCCCGGGAATTCCCCGTGAGCAGCCCCGTTGGGGTGGTCATTTGGTCATTTTTGCATATTTGGTCATTTTTTACATCTGGGGGTCCCCCAGGGACCTGGGGGTCCCTGGAGCTCCGGGGGTCCTTGGAGGTTGTAGTTTGGCAGCCAAGGAGCGTGTGTGCAAAATTTGGCATGGATCGGGGCAACGGTTGCGGAGATATGAGCAGGGCAATAGTGTGACGTGTGAGGTGTGACAGACAGACGGACAGACAGACAGACAGACAGACAGACAGACTGACTGACTGACAGTTTGTGCAGGTTTTGATAGTAAGTGCGACCTACGGTCGCAATTATATGATATACAAGTGACTCCAGTGGCACTTTCCTTTCATTTAACTGTGAGCAACTCCTCACAAATATTACACTATGTGCGATCGAGGGAGCGGTGATCAGAAATGAAATCAGTGAGGGGAGGAGGCGGCCAGAATCGTCAGAAATCTAATGAGAGCAGACGGTCTGGAGGGGGATTTAACCTTTTATAAATAACTATGGATTTAACCCGCACATGGCTCTATATATTGCCTGTATTTGAGACGGATGGATTCACACCAACAGGGAAGCGTTTGCGGTAGCGCATCGAAACCACAGTTTTTTTGTGGATTTGCATTTGTTTCTTTTATTCGAAAAAGAATACGGATGCGTCTTCACACATGCCCAACCGTTGTGTATTTTCCAACAATACGTTATAGGATTCGTTTTAATCGTAATAAAATGTGCCTGTGTGAATGCCGCCTAAATCAACTGTAGATTCAGTCGCCTAAAATCTTATAGGCCTATTTAGTCGACTAAAATTAGACTAAAACTAAAACTTTTCAGGTCACTAAATTATGACTAAAACTAAATTACATTTTATTCAAAAGACTAAAACTATGACTAAAACTAAATAAATATCACCAGGTTCTGTAGAGAAGCCAAGCCAGTGATATCCACTCTCTATAAAAGGCTGCGTTGGCTAAAACAGTGTTACTCAACCACTGTGCCTGGGGACCTTTGGTGTGCCCCTGAGAAGGGTCAAGTGTGCCATTTGAAACATCTTGAAAGCCAGTATTGTATTTATCATTTTAAAAAACGATTTAAACTAGTGAAAACAGCTGATCTACAAGCACACAACGCCTCGCACCACGAGGCGTTGTGTGCTTGTAGATGAGCTATTTTCACTACTGTTGTGTGACAGCCTTGTATGATGAAGCAGGGCTTTACTTTGCAAAGAAACGTACAAATTTGAAACTTGGAGATCCAAGGTTTCTTCCCGACAGTGATGATATTTACACCCCCGTATTATGTTGGTGTGCCCATGGAATCTTGGGACATGAAAAGTGTGCCCATGCAGAAAAAAGGTTGAGAAACACTGGGCTAAAACATGCAAAGCAAATTAAAAGTGAAAACCTACCAACAGAACCATGCAGTTCTAACGCCTTCTAAGACAGGCAAACCAATCAGAAGCCTCTGTGTCTATGACATCATGGACAAATCAACAAAATCGAAACTTTTGATTTGTCTGGCTAACTCATGACATCATAGTCAATAATGGGGTAACACGAAGCGGAGCTTAGGAGGGGTTTGCACCGCAAAAAAAAAAAAAACGACAGACGTGCATATCTCCTTGTATGGGCGTGATGTCGGTTAGCACCGCTCAGAAATCACACCCAGTGTGAAGTGAGCAGTGCCTTTTATGGGTAAACTTTTAGGCTCGTGATTGGTGTACATGCATGGCAAAACGTCCGGCCAAGCTTTGCGGGACAGACATAAATTATGGACACTAGCCCTTACCCGTTCAAAGATATGAGCTCCGAAATGATGTGCAGTGTGTGGGTTATGGGATGTGCACTGTGCATACAGTATATGAGGGATGGAAAGTAACTTTAACTGGTGCTTGCATGATAATATGTAGGAGCATCAATGTAAGAAATACCTGTTTCGTTTAATGGCTACAGAGATACTGTGTCCCCCCCAGCCCGCCCGCCCACCCGCCTGCACACACACCCGCCAGCCTGCACACACACACACACACACACACACACACACACACACACACACACACACACACACACACACACACACACACACACACACACACACACACACACACACACACACACACACACACACACACACACAGAGCTGGTTAAACATGTTGCCTCATGCTAGATGCAGAATAGATATGCCTCATGCTAGATGCAGAATAGATAGTAGATACACCATAAAAATGCTAATATACAGCATATGATTTGTGAAAGTGACAAACGGGCTTCACAGTTATGTCAGGTGTGTTCATATGATAATGGTGATGCGATTTCAGATCAATTGCTCCAGCCACTGAGGAGAAACGCTGTTTCAGACAGACAGACACTCACTCACTCACTCAGACATTTCGAAAATGATATGTTTGATAGGAGCGGTTAGCACCAGAGTAGCAGCGTACAAAAATGTTAGTATCTTTTCCACCACTGGTACACGATGCTAAACGCAGGATGCGTCTGTGTGAAAATCGGCGTTGTGCGGCAATGATTTATGTTGGTTGTGACATCACTCCTGAGCTCAATCTTCCCATATAAGTTGAGAGAGAAGATGAGAGTAGATGAGAGAGATCATGTCGTTGATCATTTTGAAAGACTTTGTAATTGATACCATTGGAGGTGGTGTTGCAGGTGTCGTTGTATATGCCATTGGACATGCCATCTATACTATAATTTTGCGAATGTCTGAGTGAGTGAGTGAGTGAGTGAGTGTCTGTCTGTCTGTCTGTCTGTCTGTCTGAAACAGCGTTTCTCCTCAGTGGCTCTATCTCTGTAGCCATTAAACGAAACGGGTTTCTTACATTGATGCTCCTACATCATGCAAGCACCAGTTAAAGTTACTTTCCATCCCTCATATACTGTGTGCACAGTGCACATCCCATAACCCACACACTGCACATCATTTTGGAGCTCTCTTTGAACGGGTAAGGGCTAGTTATAGATGTTTCAGTTGCCGTTGTAGCTGCCGTTGCAGCTGCCATTGGAAGAGTGCACTCCATTCCGACATGTCTCAGTCTCGACAGAGACTGTTTATTGTTTGGACTGGCAACAAGGCTGGTGAATGCCCATGCAGGTGAGGAAGTGGCTTGGACTGCCGAGATGCCTCACCGGCAACGGAGCCTTCTCCTCTGCCAATCTCAAGCCTTGTGGAGGAGTACAAATGTGCCAACACAAGGTTGGAAATGACTCTCACAGAATCTGGCGATCCTTTCGTCAGAGGTGCTGCTCCAACCCTAGCAACGGGAAGGAAATGGAAGCCATCTGCAGCGGTGTCAAAGACCGCCCTCAGACACCCGGATGTAGTGGGGCGTGTCCAACATGGCAGAGGGGGCCTTGGTTTGGAAGCAACAACGCCCCCACATGGCAAAAGGATATACTTCAACTGAACGGAGGCACATGGTGGTAGAGGAGGTGCGCCACCAAGAGGACGCAGCCAGCCACACCCGCCACCTGGCTTCCGGTAGGATGTGAGAGGCAGACGTGTGTGACTGTTTCTCCCCGTCTCACTGAGACTTAATCTGTAGTTAAATTGAAGTTCACAGGAACAGGAGCAGAGAGAAGCACAACTACCACTTTAGCTCAGACAGAACACACTGTCCACAGCAGCCGATGCCGGGTAGGACTAAGTAGTGTGTGGCCAGTTGTCACCACGTCAGAGCAGGATCTCCATGAGATTTGTAGTGTGTGCTAGGAAGACAACCAGCAGCCACGGTCAGGTTCAAGTTCAACTTCCATATACAGTTCAGCTTCCATATGTATACAGTTTAACTTCAATATATACAGGTAATTGCTCAAAAGCAGCAAAAACAGAGAAACATACCTTCACTGAGGAAGACACAAACATAGCTGAAGCCAGAAGGCCAGCATGAGCTGGGGGACCACCTCAGAGAGCTGGAGGACCACCTCAGAGAGAGCTGGGGGACCACCACAGTGAGAGCTGGGGGACCACCTCAGTGAACTGGGGGACCACCTCAGAGAGCTGGGGGAGAGAGTTACACTTAGCAGTAGTTTTGATATGACTGAGGTCTGGATGAGGAGCTGGTCAGCTGGGCTGACTCCTGGGTGAGGAAGGGTCTGAACCTTACAACGTTACTGAGCAGTGGTTCCCAAACTGTCCGTCAGATTATTTTGAGGGGTGTCTTCAGATGATTAGCTAAATGTGCAACACTGTTTTCTCACTCAACAGTAAAACAAACCAACATACAGTATACAGTAGGTGTATACAGCACATTTCTTACAATACAATTCAATGACTTTTAAGGCCTTTTTAATACCAAAATGACCAAATATTACATGAGAAAGAGGCAAACATCCACCACCGTGGAGGTTGTGGGTTTGAATCCACGTGGTGCATCCGGCTTTGTCGCACGTCTGCATGAACACAGGGGAGAGAAGCCGGGCGGGGAGGAGGGTGATAATGGTCACTGCATGTACTCCTACTGGATTGGGGGGGGGAGCACCTGTCAGCAGGGAGTATTAGGTGGGAGGAGTAGGACAAAGGCTCTCTCTCTAGTTATCAACTGGCATAATACAAGTGAGCTTGTATAGATCGTCTAATTTCACAATATGTATCTGTGGAACTGAGTCAAACTAAATGTAATGCCTACAATTCCAAGTGCTTGTCAGGGTGGTGGGGGCCCCAGTTCAAATGTGATTATTTGAGGGTCACTGCCTGAAAAGTTAGGGGACCCTTGATATAGAGTGTAAACCTACAGGACCGAGTGGCCTCTGTGATGTGTGCCTTGAATGAGAGCTGACTGTCCAAGACAACACCATGGATCTAAATTAATGAATGACTGTCCAGGACAACACCAAGGTTCTTGGCTGTTGGAACCGATGTCACCAGAGATGCAAACAGTGAGATCCCACATGGGGCAGGACTTAACTCATTCTGTGCCGATCCCGAACTAGTTCGGCTTTATTTCAATCCAATACATTTTTTTTTTTATTAATTCACTTACCCCGAGCTGCTTGTAGAGTCGTGGGTGGTCCTGGCTCGCTAGCCGCTAGCCAGTTAGCCATTCTACTCTGTCCGACGATATATTCCATTAAAAATGGTTTAAAATACATTTTTGAGCTCCCCAATGTTCACCCAATGTTCGGCGCCGCTTCCGATGAGTACACGAGTGTGCCGATCCCGAAGTAGTCCGGCTTTTTTTAATTGAATAAAATGATAAGAGGCCTTCTGAAGCCTGGCCTGATTTTTCTAGCTACTAGCCGAAAGCTAGCAACCTCCCGGTCGGCCGTAATTTGCGAACGAAATCGCCAATCTCCGCCTAATCCAATGAAAGACCACATCTTTGAAGGCTTATATCTCTGGATTGTGTCTTTAGGGAAGCGGCGCGAGGTTTATTTACGGCGAAATCGCCCAAAAATGATCTTTTAGATTAGAGGTCTTCGGACCTGCCCGAGATCCGAAATTACCCGCGATCCGAACCGAACCGAGCCGGGTAACGGGGCCGTTTTCGAGCTTTTACCGCGGGGCGGGCCGGGGCCGGGGCCGTCTGCCCCGGTTCCCCGGGTATCTCCTGTTACCCGAGTGGAGCCGAGACAGGCCGAGATTGAAGTGAAAGTGAACGCAACAACTGCACCAAATAGATAACGCCACACGATGGCACTAAAGATGCAGCATGTAATCTGTTGCATTGGTTGTGAGAACTGAGAAGTAGAACTCACTCAGTCACAACAACACTGACTGTATCAGTTGGATTGTTATTATTATCAAAGATATTAACGTAACGTTTTGGTTAACGGTTTACAATGGAGTTGTCATTGCGTGTTGTCATGCTCTGCAGAGCAAAATGGACACTCAAAGCAGAAAGATATAATGAACAACACATGCGACAGAAAACGATAGCATTAGCATTGGCTAACCAAAGAAGAAGGAATAAAAACATGGATTTATTTGTATTTACAAACTGTCCGCATTGACTTACTGGTCTGGGAAAAGATCATCTTTTGGCGAGAGCGAGAGGCACAGCGCCGCTGACAGCAACAGCAGCACCGTGGCGACGTTAGGTAAGAAATATGTCTGATACAACTCTTAATATAATAACGTTGGCATTCTTTCATTTCGGGGCGACAGGTTCGGGTCTCGGATCTCTCGTTCTGCTCGGGTATCGGATCCAATTTTTCTAATAACAGGCGGGCCGTTCGGATCGGATCCATCACGTCTCGGGGCTGATCGGGTAACGGTTCTCAAATTCCAAATGATAGACGGGGCCATATGGGTCCGGGTCCATTTCCCCCGGGTCCTTTTGGGTTCGGGTAGTTCAAATTGGACCCGTGAAGACCTCTATTTTAGATGACAAAATGGGAATAGCCATTCTGTTAGCATTATCATCCGGGACATTTCCATGACGTGCATGAACGTGAGCACGTGAGGTCCTGGAAGGTGAGGTCCTGGAAGCTAAAGCGCTCGCCTATGAGAGATACCCTGGCATTCCTTGGCCCCTAGAGGGCGCTGGCACAGAATGAGTTAACTGAGAAGAAGAGAAGCTCAGTCTTGTCTGGGTTCAGCTTGAGGTGGCGAGAAGAAAACATCCACTGTGAGATGTCAGCCAGACATGCAGCGATGCCCTCTTCAACCTGAGTGGCAGAGGAGTGGAGAGAGAAAAACTGTTGAGTTACAATCAACTAATTGCGACCGTAGGTCGCATTTAACTAAGTAGCATACATTTACACCATACCTTCCCCGAAAACGTCAATATTGAACTCCATATGTATATGGATACATATTATTATTGATAAAGGATAAAATAAAATAAAAAGTCCATATATGGGCATTCCCAGATAATGCCTTGTTAGGGTACTACCTTATGCCCATATATGGAGATCCACAGGCATCAAAACCAGGCCCTAACTCACCATGGCCCTGCTTGGCTTTACTAATTAACACATGTTTTATGCCCATATATGGAGATCCCTGTCCCAATGTCATCAATATTAAGGACATTTTTGGGAATGCCCATATTTGGTAATGACCATATAAGGGCATGTTTTGACATAACATTGTTGCCTATCATGCTGGGATCTCCATTTATGGGTAACTGGTCCGATATACATCACTGGCCAGATGGCCAAGAATTGACGCGACCTCGCCCTGAGCCGTCATACTACTAGTCTGAAAACCTGCAGATCATGTGAGTGCGTGCAAGCTTCAGTCAGTCCATCACGCTACATATGCGGCCAATACAGTCCCTTTCATGCCCATATATGGAGGTCCCTGTCTCCCTGATGTCATCAATATTAAGCCCATATCTGTTATCTGGGAATGCCCATATATGGACATATTGTGTCAGTCTCTGTTGTTTCAGCACAACCTCGCTTCTCGCCCTTAGGGTGTCTTACTGGTAGAAAGGAGTTTAATAAGGATCAGATCCTAGATCAGTGTCACCATCGTGACATTTCACTTGAGGATTGATTGTCATAAGAATAATTGCACAACAATTTAATTGAATTTGTCCTTTGAACATTGGAAAGAATATATATAAATTATGTTTCTGTTTAGTTTTTCTAAATAAATAATGTGCTACGGCCAAAATAGGCCATATTTAATAATGTTATAGTCAAAATTAAAAGTAGCGGATATAGCCGATCTACAAGCTCACAACGCCTCGCATTGCGAGGCGTTGTGAGCTTATAGATCAGATCCGGTACATAGCTACTGTATATTTTTTGCAACATGGAGACGATTATGATGCCAATATATCATACTTGTGACAGGCCTATCAGTGACATTTCAACCAACCAATAGTAACAATAACATCTAATGTAACTGACTGATTTACAATTAAGGCAGCATCACAGATGTAAGAGAGAAAGAAGCAGTGAATCCCTCTGCTTACATTTCTTAATGATTCTGACATAACATGAAGGACATATCCAGTCCAAAAGAACATTTTAAACAGTTAGCTTCACAAACCACATTTGTTTTTGTCCCGAAAGCTTGGATTTTGTGTCCTCATTCCTCAATGAAAGTATTGTCTGAGTTCCTCTGAACTGAAAACTTGAGACAGACTGCTGCCTGCAACCAGTTTACTAGCCGCAAATTGCAACACTAGATTTTTTTATAATCGGATGAATCTAGGGTTGCGATACCTCCTATAGGCAGCCAATGCATCAAAACAGTTTTTTGCTATCTGATTGTATTAAACGACGTCAAACTCACCAATATTGCGGCTCTATGGAAAGCTTGGAATTTACTCTTGCTATCTGCAAAGTGTTTGTTTCTGAAAAATCCACCGCATAATTGTTATGATGTATTTTCTGTCAAGAAATCCGAGCAGACATGGTTTATTTTCTAAGTGTTGAACTTCGGAAGCGCTTGTCTTCTATAACGCCATGTCCCGCTGCCTCCTGCATAAAGTGACATTTAGAACCAGGTGGTCACAGGACAGTTGAGGGATTTTCCACAAGCGCTTCCAAACTCCAGGACTTAGAAAAAATATCACCTGAACCAAATTTCTTGGATAGAAAGTAACTCATAACATGTCTACGGTGGATTTTTCTGAAACAAACACTTTGCAGATAGAAAGAGTAAATTCCAAGCTTTCCATGGAGCCACAATATTGGTGAGTTTGAAGTCGTTTAATACAATCAGATAGCAAAAAACTGTTTTGATGCATTGGCTGCCTATGGGAGGTATTGCAACCCTAGATTCACCCGATTATAAAAAATCACACCCGTGTGAACTGAGCGGTGGTTTACCCACCTCATAGATCATGTGTACCGATTTTTGTGACATTTGAAGAAAATATGTAGGAAAAGGAGCAAAAAGTGTGTTTTGGAGAAAATTCAAGATGGCGGAAAATCTATCCTGGCGCAAATGGGCGTGGCCTATATGGGGAGATGCGTCTTGACCCAAGGAATCCAGGGAAAAAATAATTTTAATTTTCTGATCTACGGTTCAAGAGTTACGGGGCAAAACGCAAAGTGGGCCGTTATAGCGCCACCATGAGGCCGAGTGATGTAATTATTTTTGGATTCATTCTTAAAATCATTATGAATCTCCTCTCCGAGGTTTGAAACTGTAGCTCCTATGGTTTACGAGAGAAAAATACTTGAAAGTGATTTCTTGCATTGTCCCATTATAAGTCAATGGGGACAATTAAGCGTCGTTTTTTGCCGATTACGTCGGCATGGTAAGGCGGATCGGAACGAAAGGTAATAGCACACCATTCCCGGCCGAGCCGCACATTTTGATGTATATATTGCGCGAGTGGCGTAAATGGTGCGGCAGTGCGGCACTAGTTACGCGCCGAAGTTTAGGCTACATACAGACAGACACGGACGGACGGAGACCCACACACACGGCCACGTATAGGAGCGTTGTGACCACCGCTCAAAAAAATCTAGTGTTGCAATTTGCGGCTACCAGTTTGACTGACTGACTGACTGACTGACTGACTGACTGACTGACTGACTGACTGACTGACTGACTGACTGTCTGTCTGTCTGTCTGTCTGAACCTGGATCCTCTGGTATGCAATGACAAGTCCTGATCACCTCTACTGCACAGCTTTGGTAGCAGGTCCTGAAACACACTATTCAAATCACCACAACACTGTTAAAGGTCCTACTGTAAATGTCTGTAATCCTAGAGTGGCTGTGATATTACATTCGTTTAATGTATTCCATATACAGTATAAAGCCATAGATCACTCCTATGCCCTCCTGTGTCGGTGACATTGTGAAATGTAAAGTGATATCATCACAGCCATTCTAGGGCTGAATTATCAGATAGCGTCCATACTCACTCAGAAACCTGTTGAAATGTTATTAGTTGACCAGCCACAGTCCATCTTCTTATCTTGTAGTTATTAATGTCAGCTGTTTATAGTAGAAATACTGAGTGAAACCCCAGCTCCAAACACACAGACATGCTGATATATCACTGCGGTCACGCCATCTACACTTCAGGAAAAATCTGGTCGCGCTATCCTCACTTCAAAATATGTTGCGCTTCTACACGGCTGTTTACGGTTTGACAAGGGGATGGTGCGTTCAAGGCGAGCTGGTAAATTATACTTTCTAGATTTCGAGACCAAGGGTGTATAAAATATGGAAATACATACTATTCAATTAACAGATGCTTTAAATTAGACCCCCCCCCCCCCCCCCCCCACATAGTGATGTCAGTAGCTCATATACTGAATGAATATGATGCATAGTAGTGATGTCTGTAGCTCATACTGAATGAATATGATGTATAGAGTAGTGATGTCTGTAGCTCATATACTGAATGAATATGATGTATAGAGTAGTGATGTCTGTAGCTCATATACTGAATGAATATGATGCATAGAGTAGTGATGTCTGTAGCTCATATACTGAATGAATATGATGTAGTGATGTCTGTAGCTCATATACTGAATGAATATGATGTAGTGATGTCTGTAGCTCATATACTGAATGAATATGATGCATAGAGTAGTGATGTCTGTAGCTCATATACTGAATGAATATGATGCATAGAGTAGTGATGTCTGTAGCTCATATACTGAATGAATATGATGCATAGAGTAGTGATGTCTGTAGCTCATATACTGAATGAATATGATGCATAGAGTAGTGATGTCTGTAGCTCATATACTGAATGAATATGATGCATAGAGTAGTGATGTCTGTAGCTCATATACTGAATGAATATGATGCATAGAGTAGTGATGTCTGTAGCTCATATACTGAATGAATATGATGCATAGAGTAGTGATGTCTGTAGCTCATATCCTGAATGAATATGATGCATATAGTAGTGATGTCTGTAGCTCATATACTGAATGAATATGATGCATAGAGTAGTGATGTCTGTAGCTCATATACTGAATGAATATGATGCAAAGAGTAGTGATGTCTGTAGCTCATATACTGAATGAATATGATGCAAAGAGTAGTGATGTCTGTAGCTCATATACTGAAAGAATATGATGCATAGAGTAGTGATGTCTGTAGCTCATATACTGAATGAATATGATGTCTGTAGCTCATATACTGAATGAATATGATGTATAGTGATGTCTGTAGCTCATATACTGAATGAATATGATGTATAGAGTAGTGATGTCTGTAGCTCATATACTGAATGAATATGATGCATAGAGTAGTGATGTCTGTAGCTCATATACTGAATGAATATGATGTATAGTGATGTCTGTAGCTCCTATACTGAATGAATATGATGTATAGTGATGTCTGTAGCTCATATACTGAATAAATATGATGTATTGTACAGAGTACTGATATCTGTAGCTCATATACTGAATGAATATGATGTATAGTGATGTCTGTAGCTCATATATCTTGAGTGGGACTTGGAATCACAATGTCTGGCTTTTGTGGGGCCTTCGCAGCTCCACTCGCATCCGACCGAGGGGCCTCCGCCTCGGACTCCAGAGTGGCAGACCCTTCACCCGGGGACCACCTCCAGGGACCCCTGGCGATATACCAGCGCCCCTGGGGATATAGAGACTGAGAACCGGGTGGCGAGGGGCCGACGCCGCTCCTTCTCGCATCCGGCCGAGGGGCCTCGGCCGAGGGACCAACCGGGGACCCCCTGGAGCTCCGGGGACCCCCTCGCGCCGCTCCGATTTTTGGACCTCCAATGTTAACTACGATCGGACAATTTTTTTTTGAGAAATTCGGGACTTTGACTTCGTACACCCCCTCCAGGGGACCCATGGAACCCAGGAAAATTGACAGCGCCCCTGGCACTGCAGCGCACAAAAACGTCCATGACTCGGGCTAGGAGCGACTGGGAGAGACGGGACCGTTACCCACGCGTCCGCCTCGGTGCCCCGGAGCCGGCTGTGCATAGAGCGCCCCCTGGCGGCAGAACGCCGCCACTGCAGCCCGCCTAAAAGGCCGTAACTCGGCCCCCTGGCCCCCGGAAGACACAGGGCCGGCTCTGGGGGGGTTACCATAAACCATTCGCTATATTGCCAAAAGTATGAAAATCAGATAAAAATAAAGAAGATTTGTTACCATAAAACAACTATATCACCTTGTTCATGATGTTCCTAAGTACCTCTAAAAATATTCCCAACCTGTTTTACTGTGCCAATAATTTATAATAAATTCGACAAATATTACCATAATCCATTCGCTATACTGCAAAAAGTATAAAATCTGATAAAAATTAAGAAGATTTGTTACCATAAAAAAACTATATCACCTTGTTCATGATGTCTCTAAGTACCTCTAAAAAATATTCCCAACCTGTTTTACTGTGCCAATAATTTATAATAAATTCAAAAAATATTACCATAATCCATTCGCTATACAGCAAACAGTATAAAATCTGATAAAAATAAGAAGATTTGTTACCATATGTAACCAGGTGGAGGCGCTAAGCACTCCTGTACATGTATATGACAACGCCACTCTCAATTACTGGGTGAGAGACCCGAGTTTAAAGGTAAGTATTCAGTTTGAGTGAATAATAACCAAAGGTTGGCAAAAACGTTAAATTTATTAACAGTTTAGGAGAATTGTACAATGCATTTCAGATACGTTCAAAACACCACTATTACGACATCAAGCAATAGTTGAACCACAGAATGGGATCAGATAATATAATTTAGGATAACCACTAATATTTGCATCCAATGGCTGGTGAACCAAACAGCGCCACTAAATGGCCAGAATACTGCTGGGTAGCTGCTGTGAGTACTCTGAAAGGGGAGTGGGTAGCCCCGCACTTAACACACAGCAAAATATAGTAAAACACAGCAAAATTAGTAAAACAAAAAAAAGGCCAAAATGCACTCTACTACACAGCACAGCAAACCCTTGGAGTAGCTCTGCAAGCCCCAACTTATTTCTGCCTTATTAGCTGTACTAGTTTAAGATCACTTGATTCTTGGATGCGTGACAATAGTGGTGACTAAATACCATATACCCATTTATACTCAAGGTAGCAGCATAGATAAAAAACACACTACAAAAACAAAGGTTAAAAGAACAGCGGTCTGACATAAAGGCACTCTGTAATGAAACAAGCAAATACTGAGTTAGTCTCACGAGTGAGCTGTCTAGCTGTACCCAGAATCAGATTCTGCATGCAACTTGACATCAAACAATACAATTACCAGCAAACTGAAGTCAGTGTACTTTACAAAGTTTAGTCCCAAACATTGAAACATACCCAGACAGACGGTCAGGGAATCCCAGACTGAATGTTCAACGTTTGCGTCGCTGCACGCACTGCACCGTCTGCGGGATACAGAGGCATTGTGAGAACTAATTCATTTCATTCGTTAAACAGTTGTGCTATGTCGCGATATTAACAGACATGCGTACCTCCCAGCATGTAACCACGCACACAGACCCAGGAATGGCTCTAGTCTGCTCATCACACATCTAACAAAAACATATACATATAAGTAACTTTGAGGATGTCTACGTAAAATCAAACTAACCAGAGAGTACTACATCATTAGCAAAAGCTTACCATTAGGCCTATGCCACGAGCACAAACAGGGCAACACGCCGCCAGCAGCGTGAAGCAAGAACATGCAGACAACCTGGACAAATGCAGTCTCACTCTGCCTGTCCAGGTGCCATTTTGAAAGGTGTGGTGCCATTGCACACACCAGGTACCAATCCCACTGATTACTGTGGGACTGCCCTTGCCCTCACCTGTCCCACTTATCACACATAAAACCAGTAAGACTCCCTAATCGGGAGATAAGCGACCGTAGGTCACTTATCTCCACAAATAGGGCAAACATTTGTTTTTCCAAAAACTTCCGGATCCATGTTGATGACATGAGTGTAGACATACTGTGTAGTGATTTCCGTGATTTGAGGGCCAAAACTGTAGGAGCAGTGCCAAAAATGTGTTTTTAAAATCGGCCTGTAGGTGGCGCTAGAAGAGGGCCATGTGAGAAATGAGGGGTGGGGTGTCCGCGTTGCCTTGGCGGACGATTAGGTACCGGCCCCGGCTCTCCCGGACGCTCCTAGCCCGAGTTACGGCATTTTATGTGAGCTGCAGTGGCAGGGGGTCCTCCACTGGGGGCGCCACCACTTTTGCATCTGTTCTGGAGCACCAGGAGTGGGTGGTCCCCGGGAATTCCCCGTGAGCAGCCCCGTTGGGGTGGTCATTTGGTAATTTTTGCACATTTGGTATTTTTTTTACACCTGGGGGTCCCCCAGGGACCTGGGGGTCCCTGGAACTCTGGGGGTCCTTGGAGGTTGTAGTTTGGCAGGCAAGGAGTTTGTGTGGAAATTTTGGCATGGATCGGGCCAACGGTGGCCGAGATATGAGCAGGGCAAAAGTGTGACGTGTGAGGTGTGACGGACTGACTGACGGACGCACGGACACCTCGAGCAGCTTTCTGTAGTAAGTGCGACCTACGGTCGCAACAACTATATCCCCTTGTTCATGATGTACCTAAGTACCTCTAAAAATATTCCCAACCTGTTTTACTGTGCCAATAATTTATAATAAATTCTACAAATATTAACATAATCCATCCGCTATACAGCAAATAGTATAAAATCAGATAAAAATTAAGAAGTTTGTTACCATAAAACAACTATATCACCTTGTTCATGATGTACCTAAGTACCTCTAAAAATATTCCCAACCTGTTTTACAGTGCCAATAATTTATAATAAATTCGACAAATATTACCATAATCCATTCGCTATACAGCAAATAGTATAACATCAGATAAAAATTAAGAAGTTTGTTACCATAAAACAACTATATCCCCTTGTTCATGATGTACCTAAGTACCTCTAAAAATATTCCCAACCTGTTTTACAGTGCCAATAATTTATAATAAATTCGACAAATATTACCATAATCCATTCGCTATACAGCAAATAGTATAAAATCAGATAAAAATTAAGAAGGTTTGTTACCATAAAACAACTATATCACCTTGTTCATGATGTACCTAAGTACCTCTAAAAATATTCCCAACCTGTTTAACTGTGCCAATAATTTATAATAAATTCTACAAATATTAACATAATCCATCCGCTATACAGCAAATAGTATAAAATCAGATAAAAATTAAGAAGTTTGTTACCATAAAACAACTATATCACCTTGTTAATGATGTACCTAAGTACCTCTAAAAATATTCCCAACCTGTTTTACTGTGCCAATAATGTATAATAAATTCGACAAATATTACCATAATCCATTCGCTATACAGCAAATAGTATAAAATCAGATAAAAATTAAGAAGGTTTGTTACCATAAAACAACTATATCACCTTGTTCATGATGTACCTAAGTACCTCTAAAAATATTCCCAACCTGTTTAACTGTGCCAATAATTTATAATAAATTCTACAAATATTAACATAATCCATCCGCTATACAGCAAATAGTATAAAATCAGATAACAATTAGGAAGTTTGTTACCATAAAACAACTATATCACCTTGTTCATGATGTACCTAAGTACCTCTAAAAATATTCCCAACCTGTTTTACAGTGCCAATAATTTATAATAAATTCGACAAATATTACCATAATCCATTCGCTATACAGCAAATAGTATAAAATCAGATAAAAATTAAGAAGTTTGTTACCATAAAACAACTATATCCCCTTGTTCATGATCTACCTAAGTACCTCTAAAAATATTCCCAACCTGTTTTACAGTGCCAATAATTTATAATAAATTCGACAAATATTACCATAATCCATTCGCTATACAGCAAATAGTATAAAATCAGATAAAAATTAAGAAGGTTTGTTACCATAAAACAACTATATCACCTTGTTCATGATGTACCTAAGTACCTCTAAAAATATTCCCAACCTGTTTAACTGTGCCAATAATTTATAATAAATTCTACAAATATTAACATAATCCATCCGCTATACAGCAAATAGTATAAAATCAGATAAAAATTAAGAAGTTTGTTACCATAAAACAACTATATCCCCTTGTTCATGATGTACCTAAGTACCTCTAAAAATATTCCCAACCTGTTTAACTGTGCCAATAATTTATAATAAATTCTACAAATATTAACATAATCCATCCGCTATACAGCAAATAGTATAAAATCAGATAAAAATTAAGAAGTTTGTTACCATAAAAAAACTATATCACCTTGTTCATGATGTCTCTAAGTACCTCTAAAAAATATTCCCAACCTGTTTTACTGTGCCAATAATTTATAATAAATTCAAAAAATATTACCATAATCCATTCGCTATACAGCAAACAGTATAAAATCTGATAAAAATTAAGAAGATTTGTTACCATAAAACAACTACATCCCCTTGTTCATGATGTACCTAAGTACCTCTAAAAATATTCCCAACCTGTTTTACTGTGCCAATAATTTATAATAAATTCTACAAATATTACCATAATCCATTCGCTATACAGCAAATAGTATAAAATCAGATAAAAATTAAGGTTTGTTACCATAAAACAACTATATCACCTTGTTCATGATGTACCTAAGTACCTCTAAAAATATTCCCAACCTGTTTAACTGTGCCAATAATTTATAATAAATTCTACAAATATTAACATAATCCATCCGCTATACAGCAAATAGTATAAAATCAGATACAAATTAAGAAGTTTGTTACCATAAAACAACTATATCCCCTTGTTCATGATGTACCTAAGTACCTCTAAAAATATTCCCAACCTGTTTTACTGTGCCAATAACTTATAATAAATTCGACAAATATTACCATAATCCATTCGCTATACAGCAAATAGTATAAAATCAGATAAAAATTAAGGTTTGTTACCATAAAACAACTATATCCCCTTGTTCATGATGTACCTAAGTACCTCTAAAAATATTCCCAACCTGTTTTACAGTGCCAATAATTTATAATAAATTCAAAAAATATTACCATAATCCATTCGCTATACAGCAAACAGTATAAAATCTGATAAAAATTAAGAAGATTTGTTACCATAAAACAACTACATCCCCTTGTTCATGATGTACCTAAGTACCTCTAAAAATATTCCCAACCTGTTTTACTGTGCCAATAATTTATAATAAATTCTACAAATATTACCATAATCCATTCGCTATACAGCAAATAGTATAAAATCAGATAAAAATTAAGGTTTGTTACCATAAAACAACTATATCACCTTGTTCATGATGTACCTAAGTACCTCTAAAAATATTCCCAACCTGTTTAACTGTGCCAATAATTTATAATAAATTCTACAAATATTAACATAATCCATCCGCTATACAGCAAATAGTATAAAATCAGATAAAAATTAAGAAGTTTGTTACCATAAAACAACTATATCACCTTGTTCATGATGTACCTAAGTACCTCTAAAAATATTCCCAACCTGTTTTACTGTGCCAATAATTTATAATAAATTCGACAAATATACCATAATCCATTCGCTATACAGCAAATAGTATAAAATCAGATAAAAATTAAGAAGTTTGTTACCATAAAACAACTATATCCCCTTGTTCATGATGTACCTAAGTACCTCTAAAAATATTCCCAACCTGTTTTACTGTGCCAATAACTTATAATAAATTCGACAAATATTACCATAATCCATTCGCTATACAGCAAATAGTATAAAATCAGATAAAAATTAAGAAGGTTTGTTACCATAAAACAACTATATCCCCTTGTTCATGATGTACCTAAGTACCTCTAAAAATATTCCCAACCTGTTTTACAGTGACAATAATTTATAATAAATTCGACAAATATTACCATAATCCATTCGCTATACAGCAAATAGTATAAAATCAGATAAAAATTAAGAAGGTTTGTTACCATAAAACAACTATATCACCTTGTTCATGATGTACCTAAGTACCTCTAAAAATATTCCCAACCTGTTTAACTGTGCCAATAATTTATAATAAATTCTACAAATATTAACATAATCCATCCGCTATACAGCAAATAGTATAAAATCAGATAAAAATTAAGAAGTTTGTTACCATAAAACAACTATATCACCTTGTTCATGATGTACCTAAGTACCTCTAAAAATATTCCCAACTTGTTTAACTGTGCCAATAATTTATAATAAATTCTACAAATATTACCATAATCCATTCGCTATACAGCAAATAGTATAAAATCAGATAAGAATTAAGAAGGTTTGTTACCATAAAACAACTATATCACCTTGTTCATGATGTACCTAAGTACCTCTAAAAATATTCCCAACCTGTTTTACTGTGCCAATAATTTATAATAAATTTGACAAATATTACTATAGCGAATGGATGGTATTATTTGTCGAATTTATTATAAATTATTGGCACAGTAAAACAGGTTGGGAATATTTTTTAGAGGTACTTAGAGACATCATGAACAAGGTGATATAGTTTTTTTATGGTAACAAACTTCTTAATTTTTATCAGATTTTAAACTTTTTGCTGTATAGCGAATGGATGGTAATATTTGTCGAATTTATTATACTTTATTGGCACTGTAAAACAGGTTGGGAATACTTTTTAGAAGTACTTAGGTACATCATGAACAAGCGGATATAGTTGTTTTATGGTAACAAATCTTCTTAATTTTCATCAGATTTAATACTTTTTGCTGTATAGCAAATGGATGGTAATATTTGTCGAATTTATTATAATTTATTGGCACAGTAAAACAGGTTGGGAATATTTTTTAGAGGTACTTAGGTACATCATGAAGAAGGGGATATAGTTGTTTAATGGTAACAAATCTTCTTAATTTTTATCAGATTTTAAACTTTTTGCTGTATAGCGAATGGATGGTAATATTTGTCGAATTTATTATAATTTATTGGCACAGTAAAACAGGTTGGGAATATTTTTTAGAGGTACTTAGGTACATCATGAAGAAGGGAATATAGTTGTTTAATGGTACCAAATCTTCTTAATTTTTATCAGATTTTAAACGTTTTGCTGTATAGCGAATGGATGGTAATATTTGTCGAATTTATTATAATTTATTGGCACAGTAAAACAGGTTGGGAATACTTTTTAGAGGTACTTAGGTACATCATGAACAAGGGGATATAGTTGTTTTATGGTAACAAACCTTTTTAATTTGTATCTGATTTTATACTATTTGCTGTATAGCGAATGGATTATGGTAATATTTGTCGAATTTATTATAAATTATTGGCACAGTAAAACAGGTTGGGAATGTTTTTAGAGGTACTTAGGTACATCATGAACAAGGTGACATAGTTGTTTTATGGTAACAAACTTCTTAATTTTTATCTGATTTTATACTATTTGCTGTATAGCGAATGGATTATGGTAATATTTGTCGAATTTATTATAAATTATTGGCACAGTAAAACAGGTTGGGAATATTTTTAGAGGTACTTAGGTACATCATGAACAAGGTGATAAAGTTGTTTTATGGTAACAAACCTTCTTAATTTTTATCTGATTTTATACTATTTGCTGTATAGTGAATGGATTATGGTAATATTTGTCGAATTTATTATAAATTATTGGCACAGTTAAACAGGTTGGGAATATTTTTAGAGGTACTTAGGTACATCAGGAACAAGGGGATATAGTTGTTTTATGGTAACAAACTTCTTCATTTTTATCTGATTTCATACTATTTGCTGTATAGCGAATGGATTATGGTAATATTTGTCGAATTTATTATAAATTATTGGCACAGTAAAACAGGTTGGGAATGTTTTTAGAGGTACTTAGGTACATCATGAACAAGGTGACATAGTTGTTTTATGGTAACAAACTTCTTAATTTTTATCTGATTTTATACTATTTGCTGTATAGCGAATGGATGGTATTATTTGTCGAATTTATTATAAATTATTGGCACAGTAAAACAGGTTGGGAATATTTTTAGAGGTACTTAGGTACATCATGAACAAGGTGATAAAGTTGTTTTATGGTAACAAACCTTCTTAATTTTTATCTGATTTTATACTATTTGCTGTATAGCGAATGGATTATGGTAATATTTGTCGAATTTATTATAAATTATTGGCACAGTAAAACAGGTTGGGAATGTTTTTAGAGGTACTTAGGTACATCATGAACAAGGTGACATAGTTGTTTTATGGTAACAAACTTCTTAATTTTTATCTGATTATATACTATTTGCTGTATAGCGAATGGATGGTATTATTTGTCGAATTTATTATAAATTATTGGCACAATAAAACAGGTTGGGAATATTTTTAGAGGTACTTAGGTACATCATGAACAAGGTGATAAAGTTGTTTTATGGTAACAAACCTTCTTAATTTTTATCTGATTTTATACTATTTGCTGTATAGCGAATGGATTATGGTAATATTTGTCGAATTTATTATAAATTATTGGCACAGTTAAACAGGTTGGGAATATTTTTAGAGGTACTTAGGTACATCAGGAACAAGGGGATATAGTTGTTTTATGGTAACAAACTTCTTAATTTTTATCTGATTTCATACTATTTGCTGTATAGCGAATGGATTATGGTAATATTTGTCGAATTTATTATAAATTATTGGCACAGTAAAACAGGTTGGGAATGTTTTTAGAGGTACTTAGGTACATCATGAACAAGGTGACATAGTTGTTTTATGGTAACAGACTTCTTAATTTTTATCTGATTATATACTATTTGCTGTATAGCGAATGGATGGTATTATTTGTCGAATTTATTATAAATTATTGGCACTGTAAAACAGGTTGGGAATATTTTTAGAGGTACTTAGGTACATCATGAACAAGGTGATATAGTTGTTTTATGGTAACAAACTTCTTAATTTTTATCTGATTTTATACTATTTGCTGTATAGCGAATGGATGGTATTATTTGTAGAATTTATTATAAATTATTGGCACAGATAAACAGGTTGGGAATATTTTTAGAGGTACTTAGGTACATCATGAACAAGGTGATATAGTTGTTTTATGGTAACAAACCTTAATTTTTATCTGATTTTATACTATTTGCTGTATAGCGAATGGATTATGGTAATATTTGTCGAATTTATTATAAATGATTGGCACAGTAAAACAAGTTGGGAATGTTTTTAGAGGTACTTAGGTACATCATGAACAAGGTGACATAGTTGTTTTATGGTAACAAACTTCTTAATTTTTATCTGATTTTATACTATTTGCTGTATAGCGAATGGATTATGGTAATATTTGTCGAATTTATTATAAATTATTGGCACAGTAAAACAGGTTGGGAATATTTTTAGAGGTACTTAGGTACATCATGAACAAGGTGATAAAGTTGTTTTATGGTAACAAACCTTCTTAATTTTTATCTGATTTTATACTATTTGCTGTATAGCGAATGGATTATGGTAATATTTGTCGAATTTATTATAAATTATTGGCACAGTAAAACAGGTTGGGAATATTTTTAGAGGTACTTAGGTACATCATGAACAAGGTGATAAAGTTGTTTTATGGTAACAAACCTTCTTAATTTTTATCTGATTTTATACTATTTGCTGTATAGCGAATGGATTATGGTAATATTTGTCGAATTTATTATAAATTATTGGCACAGTAAAACAGGTTGGGAATGTTTTTAGAGGTACTTAGGTACATCATGAACAAGGTGACATAGTTGTTTTATGGTAACAAACTTCTTAATTTTTATCTGATTTTATACTATTTGCTGTATAGCGAATGGATTATGGTAATATTTGTCGAATTTATTATAAATTATTGGCACAGTAAAACAGGTTGGGAATGTTTTTAGAGGTACTTAGGTACATCATGAACAAGGTTACATAGTTGTTTTATGGTAACAAACTTCTTAATTTTTATCTGATTTTATACTATTTGCTGTATAGCGAATGGATGGTATTATTTGTCGAATTTATTATAAATTATTGGCACAGTAAAACAGGTTGGGGATATTTTTTAGAGGTACTTAGAGACATCATGAACAAGGGGATATAGTTGTTTTATGGTAACAAATCTTCTTAATTTTCATCAGATTTAATACTTTTTGCTGTATAGCGAATGGATGGTAATATTTGTCGAATTTATTATAAACTATTGGCACAGTAAAACAGGTTGGGAATAATTTTAGAGGTAGGCCTACTTAGGTACATCATGAACAAGGTGATGAATTTGTTTTATGGTAACAAACCTTCTTAATTTTTATCAGATTTTATACTATTTGCTGTATAGCGAATGGATTATGGTAATATTTGTCGAATTTATTATACATTATTGGCACAGTAAAACAGGTTGGGAATACTTTTTAGAGGTACTTAGGTACATCATGAACAAGGGGATATAGTTGTTTTATGGTAACAAACCTTCTTAATTTTTATCTGATTTTATACTATTTGCTGTATAGCGAATGGATTATGGTAATATTTGTCGAATTTATTATAAATTATTGGCACAGTAAAACAGGTTGGGAATACTTTTTAGAGGTACTTAGGTACATCATGAACAAGGTGACATAGTTGTTTTATGGTAACAAACTTCTTAATTTTTATCTGATTTTATACTATTTGCTGTATAGCGAATGGATTATGGTAATATTTGTCGAATTTATTATAAATTATTGGCACAGTAAAAGAGGTTGGGAATGTTTTTAGAGGTACTTAGGTACATCATGAACAAGGTGACATAGTTGTTTTATGGTAACAAACCTTAATTTTTATCTGATTTTATACTATTTGCTGTATAGCGAATGGATTATGGTAATATTTGTCGAATTTATTATACATTATTGGCACAGTAAAACAGGTTGGGAATACTTTTTAGAGGTACTTAGGTACATCATGAACAAGGGGATATAGTTGTTTTATGGTAACAAACCTTAATTTTTATCTGATTTTATACTATTTGCTGTATAGCGAATGGATTATGGTAATATTTGTCGAATTTATTATAAATTATTGGCACAGTAAAACAGGTTGGGAATACTTTTTAGAGGTACTTAGGTACATCATGAACAAGGTGACATAGTTGTTTTATGGTAACAAACTTCTTAATTTTTATCTGATTTTATACTATTTGCTGTATAGCGAATGGATTATGGTAATATTTGTCGAATTTATTATAAATTATTGGCACAGTAAAAGAGGTTGGGAATGTTTTTAGAGGTACTTAGGTACATCATGAACAAGGTGACATAGTTGTTTTATGGTAACAAACTTCTCAATTTTTATCTGATTTTATACTATTTGCTGTATAGCGAATGGATTATGGTAATATTTGTCGAATTTATTATAAATTATTGGCACAGTAAAACAGGTTGGGAATATTTTTAGAGGTACTTAGGTACATCATGAACAAGGTGATATAGTTGTTTTATGGTAACAAACCTTAATTTTTATCTGATTTTATACTATTTGCTGTATAGCGAATGGATTATGGTAATATTTGTCGAATTTATTATAAATTATTGGCACAGTAAAACAGGTTGGGAATGTTTTTAGAGGTACTTAGGTACATCATGAACAAGGTGACATAGTTGTTTTATGGTAACAAACTTCTTAATTTTTATCTGATTTTATACTATTTGCTGTATAGCGAATGGATTATGGTAATATTTGTCGAATTTATTATAAATTATTGGCACAGTAAAACAGGTTGGGAATGTTTTTAGAGGTACTTAGGTACATCATGAACAAGGTGATAAAGTTGTTTTATGGTAACAAACCTTCTTAATTTTTATCTGATTTTATACTATTTGCTGTATAGCGAATGGATTATGGTAATATTTGTCGAATTTATTATAAATTATTGGCACAGTAAAACAGGTTGGGAATGTTTTTAGAGGTACTTAGGTACATCATGAACAAGGTGACATAGTTGTTTTATGGTAACAAACTTCTTAATTTTTATCTGATTATATACTATTTGCTGTATAGCGAATGGATGGTATTATTTGTCGAATTTATTATAAATTATTGGCACAATAAAACAGGTTGGGAATATTTTTAGAGGTACTTAGGTACATCATGAACAAGGTGATAAAGTTGTTTTATGGTAACAAACCTTCTTAATTTTTATCTGATTTTATACTATTTGCTGTATAGCGAATGGATTATGGTAATATTTGTCGAATTTATTATAAATTATTGGCACAGTTAAACAGGTTGGGAATATTTTTAGAGGTACTTAGGTACATCAGGAACAAGGGGATATAGTTGTTTTATGGTAACAAACTTCTTAATTTTTATCTGATTTCATACTATTTGCTGTATAGCGAATGGATTATGGTAATATTTGTCGAATTTATTATAAATTATTGGCACAGTAAAACAGGTTGGGAATGTTTTTAGAGGTACTTAGGTACATCATGAACAAGGTGACATAGTTGTTTTATGGTAACAGACTTCTTAATTTTTATCTGATTATATACTATTTGCTGTATAGCGAATGGATGGTATTATTTGTCGAATTTATTATAAATTATTGGCACTGTAAAACAGGTTGGGAATATTTTTAGAGGTACTTAGGTACATCATGAACAAGGTGATATAGTTGTTTTATGGTAACAAACTTCTTAATTTTTATCTGATTTTATACTATTTGCTGTATAGCGAATGGATGGTATTATTTGTAGAATTTATTATAAATTATTGGCACAGATAAACAGGTTGGGAATATTTTTAGAGGTACTTAGGTACATCATGAACAAGGTGATATAGTTGTTTTATGGTAACAAACCTTAATTTTTATCTGATTTTATACTATTTGCTGTATAGCGAATGGATTATGGTAATATTTGTCGAATTTATTATAAATGATTGGCACAGTAAAACAAGTTGGGAATGTTTTTAGAGGTACTTAGGTACATCATGAACAAGGTGACATAGTTGTTTTATGGTAACAAACTTCTTAATTTTTATCTGATTTTATACTATTTGCTGTATAGCGAATGGATTATGGTAATATTTGTCGAATTTATTATAAATTATTGGCACAGTAAAACAGGTTGGGAATATTTTTAGAGGTACTTAGGTACATAATGAACAAGGTGATAAAGTTGTTTTATGGTAACAAACCTTCTTAATTTTTATCTGATTTTATACTATTTGCTGTATAGCGAATGGATTATGGTAATATTTGTCGAATTTATTATAAATTATTGGCACAGTAAAACAGGTTGGGAATATTTTTAGAGGTACTTAGGTACATCATGAACAAGGTGATAAAGTTGTTTTATGGTAACAAACCTTCTTAATTTTTATCTGATTTTATACTATTTGCTGTATAGCGAATGGATTATGGTAATATTTGTCGAATTTATTATAAATTATTGGCACAGTAAAACAGGTTGGGAATGTTTTTAGAGGTACTTAGGTACATCATGAACAAGGTGACATAGTTGTTTTATGGTAACAAACTTCTTAATTTTTATCTGATTTTATACTATTTGCTGTATAGCGAATGGATTATGGTAATATTTGTCGAATTTATTATAAATTATTGGCACAGTAAAACAGGTTGGGAATGTTTTTAGAGGTACTTAGGTACATCATGAACAAGGTTACATAGTTGTTTTATGGTAACAAACTTCTTAATTTTTATCTGATTTTATACTATTTGCTGTATAGCGAATGGATGGTATTATTTGTCGAATTTATTATAAATTATTGGCACAGTAAAACAGGTTGGGAATATTTTTTAGAGGTACTTAGAGACATCATGAACAAGGGGATATAGTTGTTTTATGGTAACAAATCTTCTTAATTTTCATCAGATTTAATACTTTTTGCTGTATAGCGAATGGATGGTAATATTTGTCGAATTTATTATAAATTATTGGCACAGTAAAAGAGGTTGGGAATGTTTTTAGAGGTACTTAGGTACATCATGAACAAGGTGACATAGTTGTTTTATGGTAACAAACTTCTCAATTTTTATCTGATTTTATACTATTTGCTGTATAGCGAATGGATTATGGTAATATTTGTCGAATTTATTATAAATTATTGGCACAGTAAAACAGGTTGGGAATATTTTTAGAGGTACTTAGGTACATCATGAACAAGGTGATATAGTTGTTTTATGGTAACAAACCTTAATTTTTATCTGATTTTATACTATTTGCTGTATAGCGAATGGATTATGGTAATATTTGTCGAATTTATTATAAATTATTGGCACAGTAAAACAGGTTGGGAATGTTTTTAGAGGTACTTAGGTACATCATGAACAAGGTGACATAGTTGTTTTATGGTAACAAACTTCTTAATTTTTATCTGATTTTATACTATTTGCTGTATAGCGAATGGATTATGGTAATATTTGTCGAATTTATTATAAATTATTGGCACAGTAAAACAGGTTGGGAATGTTTTTAGAGGTACTTAGGTACATCATGAACAAGGTGATAAAGTTGTTTTATGGTAACAAACCTTCTTAATTTTTATCTGACTTTATACTATTTGCTGTATAGCGAATGGATTATGGTAATATTTGTCGAATTTATTATAAATTATTGGCACAGTAAAACAGGTTGGGAATGTTTTTAGAGGTACTTAGGTACATCATGAACAAGGTGACATAGTTGTTTTATGGTAACAAACTTCTTAATTTTTATCTGATTATATACTATTTGCTGTATAGCGAATGGATGGTATTATTTGTCGAATTTATTATAAATTATTGGCACAATAAAACAGGTTGGGAATATTTTTAGAGGTACTTAGGTACATCATGAACAAGGTGATAAAGTTGTTTTATGGTAACAAACCTTCTTAATTTTTATCTGATTTTATACTATTTGCTGTATAGCGAATGGATTATGGTAATATTTGTCGAATTTATTATAAATTATTGGCACAGTTAAACAGGTTGGGAATATTTTTAGAGGTACTTAGGTACATCAGGAACAAGGGGATATAGTTGTTTTATGGTAACAAACTTCTTAATTTTTATCTGATTTCATACTATTTGCTGTATAGCGAATGGATTATGGTAATATTTGTCGAATTTATTATAAATTATTGGCACAGTAAAACAGGTTGGGAATGTTTTTAGAGGTACTTAGGTACATCATGAACAAGGTGACATAGTTGTTTTATGGTAACAGACTTCTTAATTTTTATCTGATTATATACTATTTGCTGTATAGCGAATGGATGGTATTATTTGTCGAATTTATTATAAATTATTGGCACTGTAAAACAGGTTGGGAATATTTTTAGAGGTACTTAGGTACATCATGAACAAGGTGATATAGTTGTTTTATGGTAACAAACTTCTTAATTTTTATCTGATTTTATACTATTTGCTGTATAGCGAATGGATGGTATTATTTGTAGAATTTATTATAAATTATTGGCACAGATAAACAGGTTGGGAATATTTTTAGAGGTACTTAGGTACATCATGAACAAGGTGATATAGTTGTTTTATGGTAACAAACCTTAATTTTTATCTGATTTTATACTATTTGCTGTATAGCGAATGGATTATGGTAATATTTGTCGAATTTATTATAAATGATTGGCACAGTAAAACAAGTTGGGAATGTTTTTAGAGGTACTTAGGTACATCATGAACAAGGTGACATAGTTGTTTTATGGTAACAAACTTCTTAATTTTTATCTGATTTTATACTATTTGCTGTATAGCGAATGGATTATGGTAATATTTGTCGAATTTATTATAAATTATTGGCACAGTAAAACAGGTTGGGAATATTTTTAGAGGTACTTAGGTACATAATGAACAAGGTGATAAAGTTGTTTTATGGTAACAAACCTTCTTAATTTTTATCTGATTTTATACTATTTGCTGTATAGCGAATGGATTATGGTAATATTTGTCGAATTTATTATAAATTATTGGCACAGTAAAAGAGGTTGGGAATGTTTTTAGAGGTACTTAGGTACATCATGAACAAGGTGACATAGTTGTTTTATGGTAACAAACCTTAATTTTTATCTGATTTTATACTATTTGCTGTATAGCGAATGGATTATGGTAATATTTGTCGAATTTATTATACATTATTGGCACAGTAAAACAGGTTGGGAATACTTTTTAGAGGTACTTAGGTACATCATGAACAAGGGGATATAGTTGTTTTATGGTAACAAACCTTAATTTTTATCTGATTTTATACTATTTGCTGTATAGCGAATGGATTATGGTAATATTTGTCGAATTTATTATAAATTATTGGCACAGTAAAACAGGTTGGGAATACTTTTTAGAGGTACTTAGGTACATCATGAACAAGGTGACATAGTTGTTTTATGGTAACAAACTTCTTAATTTTTATCTGATTTTATACTATTTGCTGTATAGCGAATGGATTATGGTAATATTTGTCGAATTTATTATAAATTATTGGCACAGTAAAAGAGGTTGGGAATGTTTTTAGAGGTACTTAGGTACATCATGAACAAGGTGACATAGTTGTTTTATGGTAACAAACTTCTCAATTTTTATCTGATTTTATACTATTTGCTGTATAGCGAATGGATTATGGTAATATTTGTCGAATTTATTATAAATTATTGGCACAGTAAAACAGGTTGGGAATATTTTTAGAGGTACTTAGGTACATCATGAACAAGGTGATATAGTTGTTTTATGGTAACAAACCTTAATTTTTATCTGATTTTATACTATTTGCTGTATAGCGAATGGATTATGGTAATATTTGTCGAATTTATTATAAATTATTGGCACAGTAAAACAGGTTGGGAATGTTTTTAGAGGTACTTAGGTACATCATGAACAAGGTGACATAGTTGTTTTATGGTAACAAACTTCTTAATTTTTATCTGATTTTATACTATTTGCTGTATAGCGAATGGATTATGGTAATATTTGTCGAATTTATTATAAATTATTGGCACAGTAAAACAGGTTGGGAATGTTTTTAGAGGTACTTAGGTACATCATGAACAAGGTGATAAAGTTGTTTTATGGTAACAAACCTTCTTAATTTTTATCTGATTTTATACTATTTGCTGTATAGCGAATGGATTATGGTAATATTTGTCGAATTTATTATAAATTATTGGCACAGTAAAACAGGTTGGGAATGTTTTTAGAGGTACTTAGGTACATCATGAACAAGGTGACATAGTTGTTTTATGGTAACAAACTTCTTAATTTTTATCTGATTATATACTATTTGCTGTATAGCGAATGGATGGTATTATTTGTCGAATTTATTATAAATTATTGGCACAATAAAACAGGTTGGGAATATTTTTAGAGGTACTTAGGTACATCATGAACAAGGTGATAAAGTTGTTTTATGGTAACAAACCTTCTTAATTTTTATCTGATTTTATACTATTTGCTGTATAGCGAATGGATTATGGTAATATTTGTCGAATTTATTATAAATTATTGGCACAGTTAAACAGGTTGGGAATATTTTTAGAGGTACTTAGGTACATCAGGAACAAGGGGATATAGTTGTTTTATGGTAACAAACTTCTTAATTTTTATCTGATTTCATACTATTTGCTGTATAGCGAATGGATTATGGTAATATTTGTCGAATTTATTATAAATTATTGGCACAGTAAAACAGGTTGGGAATGTTTTTAGAGGTACTTAGGTACATCATGAACAAGGTGACATAGTTGTTTTATGGTAACAGACTTCTTAATTTTTATCTGATTATATACTATTTGCTGTATAGCGAATGGATGGTATTATTTGTCAAATTTATTATAAATTATTGGCACTGTAAAACAGGTTGGGAATATTTTTAGAGGTACTTAGGTACATCATGAACAAGGTGATATAGTTGTTTTATGGTAACAAACTTCTTAATTTTTATCTGATTTTATACTATTTGCTGTATAGCGAATGGATGGTATTATTTGTAGAATTTATTATAAATTATTGGCACAGATAAACAGGTTGGGAATATTTTTAGAGGTACTTAGGTACATCATGAACAAGGTGATATAGTTGTTTTATGGTAACAAACCTTAATTTTTATCTGATTTTATACTATTTGCTGTATAGCGAATGGATTATGGTAATATTTGTCGAATTTATTATAAATGATTGGCACAGTAAAACAAGTTGGGAATGTTTTTAGAGGTACTTAGGTACATCATGAACAAGGTGACATAGTTGTTTTATGGTAACAAACTTCTTAATTTTTATCTGATTTTATACTATTTGCTGTATAGCGAATGGATTATGGTAATATTTGTCGAATTTATTATAAATTATTGGCACAGTAAAACAGGTTGGGAATATTTTTAGAGGTACTTAGGTACATAATGAACAAGGTGATAAAGTTGTTTTATGGTAACAAACCTTCTTAATTTTTATCTGATTTTATACTATTTGCTGTATAGCGAATGGATTATGGTAATATTTGTCGAATTTATTATAAATTATTGGCACAGTAAAACAGGTTGGGAATATTTTTAGAGGTACTTAGGTACATCATGAACAAGGTGATAACGTTGTTTTATGGTAACAAACCTTCTTAATTTTTATCTGATTTTATACTATTTGCTGTATAGCGAATGGATTATGGTAATATTTGTCGAATTTATTATAAATTATTGGCACAGTAAAACAGGTTGGGAATGTTTTTAGAGGTACTTAGGTACATCATGAACAAGGTGACATAGTTGTTTTATGGTAACAAACTTCTTAATTTTTATCTGATTTTATACTATTTGCTGTATAGCGAATGGATTATGGTAATATTTGTCGAATTTATTATAAATTATTGGCACAGTAAAACAGGTTGGGAATGTTTTTAGAGGTACTTAGGTACATCATGAACAAGGTTACATAGTTGTTTTATGGTAACAAACTTCTTAATTTTTATCTGATTTTATACTATTTGCTGTATAGCGAATGGATGGTATTATTTGTCGAATTTATTATAAATTATTGGCACAGTAAAACAGGTTGGGAATATTTTTTAGAGGTACTTAGAGACATCATGAACAAGGGGATATAGTTGTTTTATGGTAACAAATCTTCTTAATTTTCATCAGATTTAATACTTTTTGCTGTATAGCGAATGGATGGTAATATTTGTCGAATTTATTATAAATTATTGGCACAGTAAAAGAGGTTGGGAATGTTTTTAGAGGTACTTAGGTACATCATGAACAAGGTGACATAGTTGTTTTATGGTAACAAACTTCTCAATTTTTATCTGATTTTATACTATTTGCTGTATAGCGAATGGATTATGGTAATATTTGTCGAATTTATTATAAATTATTGGCACAGTAAAACAGGTTGGGAATATTTTTAGAGGTACTTAGGTACATCATGAACAAGGTGATATAGTTGTTTTATGGTAACAAACCTTAATTTTTATCTGATTTTATACTATTTGCTGTATAGCGAATGGATTATGGTAATATTTGTCGAATTTATTATAAATTATTGGCACAGTAAAACAGGTTGGGAATGTTTTTAGAGGTACTTAGGTACATCATGAACAAGGTGACATAGTTGTTTTATGGTAACAAACTTCTTAATTTTTATCTGATTTTATACTATTTGCTGTATAGCGAATGGATTATGGTAATATTTGTCGAATTTATTATAAATTATTGGCACAGTAAAACAGGTTGGGAATGTTTTTAGAGGTACTTAGGTACATCATGAACAAGGTGATAAAGTTGTTTTATGGTAACAAACCTTCTTAATTTTTATCTGATTTTATACTATTTGCTGTATAGCGAATGGATTATGGTAATATTTGTCGAATTTATTATAAATTATTGGCACAGTAAAACAGGTTGGGAATGTTTTTAGAGGTACTTAGGTACATCATGAACAAGGTGACATAGTTGTTTTATGGTAACAAACTTCTTAATTTTTATCTGATTATATACTATTTGCTGTATAGCGAATGGATGGTATTATTTGTCGAATTTATTATAAATTATTGGCACAATAAAACAGGTTGGGAATATTTTTAGAGGTACTTAGGTACATCATGAACAAGGTGATAAAGTTGTTTTATGGTAACAAACCTTCTTAATTTTTATCTGATTTTATACTATTTGCTGTATAGCGAATGGATTATGGTAATATTTGTCGAATTTATTATAAATTATTGGCACAGTTAAACAGGTTGGGAATATTTTTAGAGGTACTTAGGTACATCAGGAACAAGGGGATATAGTTGTTTTATGGTAACAAACTTCTTAATTTTTATCTGATTTCATACTATTTGCTGTATAGCGAATGGATTATGGTAATATTTGTCGAATTTATTATAAATTATTGGCACAGTAAAACAGGTTGGGAATGTTTTTAGAGGTACTTAGGTACATCATGAACAAGGTGACATAGTTGTTTTATGGTAACAGACTTCTTAATTTTTATCTGATTATATACTATTTGCTGTATAGCGAATGGATGGTATTATTTGTCAAATTTATTATAAATTATTGGCACTGTAAAACAGGTTGGGAATATTTTTAGAGGTACTTAGGTACATCATGAACAAGGTGATATAGTTGTTTTATGGTAACAAACTTCTTAATTTTTATCTGATTTTATACTATTTGCTGTATAGCGAATGGATGGTATTATTTGTAGAATTTATTATAAATTATTGGCACAGATAAACAGGTTGGGAATATTTTTAGAGGTACTTAGGTACATCATGAACAAGGTGATATAGTTGTTTTATGGTAACAAACCTTAATTTTTATCTGATTTTATACTATTTGCTGTATAGCGAATGGATTATGGTAATATTTGTCGAATTTATTATAAATGATTGGCACAGTAAAACAAGTTGGGAATGTTTTTAGAGGTACTTAGGTACATCATGAACAAGGTGACATAGTTGTTTTATGGTAACAAACTTCTTAATTTTTATCTGATTTTATACTATTTGCTGTATAGCGAATGGATTATGGTAATATTTGTCGAATTTATTATAAATTATTGGCACAGTAAAACAGGTTGGGAATATTTTTAGAGGTACTTAGGTACATAATGAACAAGGTGATAAAGTTGTTTTATGGTAACAAACCTTCTTAATTTTTATCTGATTTTATACTATTTGCTGTATAGCGAATGGATTATGGTAATATTTGTCGAATTTATTATAAATTATTGGCACAGTAAAACAGGTTGGGAATATTTTTAGAGGTACTTAGGTACATCATGAACAAGGTGATAACGTTGTTTTATGGTAACAAACCTTCTTAATTTTTATCTGATTTTATACTATTTGCTGTATAGCGAATGGATTATGGTAATATTTGTCGAATTTATTATAAATTATTGGCACAGTAAAACAGGTTGGGAATGTTTTTAGAGGTACTTAGGTACATCATGAACAAGGTGACATAGTTGTTTTATGGTAACAAACTTCTTAATTTTTATCTGATTTTATACTATTTGCTGTATAGCGAATGGATTATGGTAATATTTGTCGAATTTATTATAAATTATTGGCACAGTAAAACAGGTTGGGAATGTTTTTAGAGGTACTTAGGTACATCATGAACAAGGTTACATAGTTGTTTTATGGTAACAAACTTCTTAATTTTTATCTGATTTTATACTATTTGCTGTATAGCGAATGGATGGTATTATTTGTCGAATTTATTATAAATTATTGGCACAGTAAAACAGGTTGGGAATATTTTTTAGAGGTACTTAGAGACATCATGAACAAGGGGATATAGTTGTTTTATGGTAACAAATCTTCTTAATTTTCATCAGATTTAATACTTTTTGCTGTATAGCGAATGGATGGTAATATTTGTCGAATTTATTATAAATTATTGGCACAGTAAAAGAGGTTGGGAATGTTTTTAGAGGTACTTAGGTACATCATGAACAAGGTGACATAGTTGTTTTATGGTAACAAACTTCTCAATTTTTATCTGATTTTATACTATTTGCTGTATAGCGAATGGATTATGGTAATATTTGTCGAATTTATTATAAATTATTGGCACAGTAAAACAGGTTGGGAATATTTTTAGAGGTACTTAGGTACATCATGAACAAGGTGATATAGTTGTTTTATGGTAACAAACCTTAATTTTTATCTGATTTTATACTATTTGCTGTATAGCGAATGGATTATGGTAATATTTGTCGAATTTATTATAAATTATTGGCACAGTAAAACAGGTTGGGAATGTTTTTAGAGGTACTTAGGTACATCATGAACAAGGTGACATAGTTGTTTTATGGTAACAAACTTCTTAATTTTTATCTGATTTTATACTATTTGCTGTATAGCGAATGGATTATGGTAATATTTGTCGAATTTATTATAAATTATTGGCACAGTAAAACAGGTTGGGAATGTTTTTAGAGGTACTTAGGTACATCATGAACAAGGTGATAAAGTTGTTTTATGGTAACAAACCTTCTTAATTTTTATCTGATTTTATACTATTTGCTGTATAGCGAATGGATTATGGTAATATTTGTCGAATTTATTATAAATTATTGGCACAGTAAAACAGGTTGGGAATGTTTTTAGAGGTACTTAGGTACATCATGAACAAGGTGACATAGTTGTTTTATGGTAACAAACTTCTTAATTTTTATCTGATTATATACTATTTGCTGTATAGCGAATGGATGGTATTATTTGTCGAATTTATTATAAATTATTGGCACAATAAAACAGGTTGGGAATATTTTTAGAGGTACTTAGGTACATCATGAACAAGGTGATAAAGTTGTTTTATGGTAACAAACCTTCTTAATTTTTATCTGATTTTATACTATTTGCTGTATAGCGAATGGATTATGGTAATATTTGTCGAATTTATTATAAATTATTGGCACAGTTAAACAGGTTGGGAATATTTTTAGAGGTACTTAGGTACATCAGGAACAAGGGGATATAGTTGTTTTATGGTAACAAACTTCTTAATTTTTATCTGATTTCATACTATTTGCTGTATAGCGAATGGATTATGGTAATATTTGTCGAATTTATTATAAATTATTGGCACAGTAAAACAGGTTGGGAATGTTTTTAGAGGTACTTAGGTACATCATGAACAAGGTGACATAGTTGTTTTATGGTAACAGACTTCTTAATTTTTATCTGATTATATACTATTTGCTGTATAGCGAATGGATGGTATTATTTGTCGAATTTATTATAAATTATTGGCACTGTAAAACAGGTTGGGAATATTTTTAGAGGTACTTAGGTACATCATGAACAAGGTGATATAGTTGTTTTATGGTAACAAACTTCTTAATTTTTATCTGATTTTATACTATTTGCTGTATAGCGAATGGATGGTATTATTTGTAGAATTTATTATAAATTATTGGCACAGATAAACAGGTTGGGAATATTTTTAGAGGTACTTAGGTACATCATGAACAAGGTGATATAGTTGTTTTATGGTAACAAACCTTAATTTTTATCTGATTTTATACTATTTGCTGTATAGCGAATGGATTATGGTAATATTTGTCGAATTTATTATAAATGATTGGCACAGTAAAACAAGTTGGGAATGTTTTTAGAGGTACTTAGGTACATCATGAACAAGGTGACATAGTTGTTTTATGGTAACAAACTTCTTAATTTTTATCTGATTTTATACTATTTGCTGTATAGCGAATGGATTATGGTAATATTTGTCGAATTTATTATAAATTATTGGCACAGTAAAACAGGTTGGGAATATTTTTAGAGGTACTTAGGTACATAATGAACAAGGTGATAAAGTTGTTTTATGGTAACAAACCTTCTTAATTTTTATCTGATTTTATACTATTTGCTGTATAGCGAATGGATTATGGTAATATTTGTCGAATTTATTATAAATTATTGGCACAGTAAAACAGGTTGGGAATATTTTTAGAGGTACTTAGGTACATCATGAACAAGGTGATAAAGTTGTTTTATGGTAACAAACCTTCTTAATTTTTATCTGATTTTATACTATTTGCTGTATAGCGAATGGATTATGGTAATATTTGTCGAATTTATTATAAATTATTGGCACAGTAAAACAGGTTGGGAATGTTTTTAGAGGTACTTAGGTACATCATGAACAAGGTGACATAGTTGTTTTATGGTAACAAACTTCTTAATTTTTATCTGATTTTATACTATTTGCTGTATAGCGAATGGATTATGGTAATATTTGTCGAATTTATTATAAATTATTGGCACAGTAAAACAGGTTGGGAATGTTTTTAGAGGTACTTAGGTACATCATGAACAAGGTTACATAGTTGTTTTATGGTAACAAACTTCTTAATTTTTATCTGATTTTATACTATTTGCTGTATAGCGAATGGATGGTATTATTTGTCGAATTTATTATAAATTATTGGCACAGTAAAACAGGTTGGGAATATTTTTTAGAGGTACTTAGAGACATCATGAACAAGGGGATATAGTTGTTTTATGGTAACAAATCTTCTTAATTTTCATCAGATTTAATACTTTTTGCTGTATAGCGAATGGATGGTAATATTTGTCGAATTTATTATAAACTATTGGCACAGTAAAACAGGTTGGGAATAATTTTAGAGGTAGGCCTACTTAGGTACATCATGAACAAGGTGATGAATTTGTTTTATGGTAACAAACCTTCTTAATTTTTATCAGATTTTATACTATTTGCTGTATAGCGAATGGATTATGGTAATATTTGTCGAATTTATTATACATTATTGGCACAGTAAAACAGGTTGGGAATACTTTTTAGAGGTACTTAGGTACATCATGAACAAGGGGATATAGTTGTTTTATGGTAACAAACCTTCTTAATTTTTATCTGATTTTATACTATTTGCTGTATAGCGAATGGATTATGGTAATATTTGTCGAATTTATTATAAATTATTGGCACAGTAAAACAGGTTGGGAATACTTTTTAGAGGTACTTAGGTACATCATGAACAAGGTGACATAGTTGTTTTATGGTAACAAACTTCTTAATTTTTATCTGATTTTATACTATTTGCTGTATAGCGAATGGATTATGGTAATATTTGTCGAATTTATTATAAATTATTGGCACAGTAAAAGAGGTTGGGAATGTTTTTAGAGGTACTTAGGTACATCATGAACAAGGTGACATAGTTGTTTTATGGTAACAAACCTTAATTTTTATCTGATTTTATACTATTTGCTGTATAGCGAATGGATTATGGTAATATTTGTCGAATTTATTATACATTATTGGCACAGTAAAACAGGTTGGGAATACTTTTTAGAGGTACTTAGGTACATCATGAACAAGGGGATATAGTTGTTTTATGGTAACAAACCTTAATTTTTATCTGATTTTATACTATTTGCTGTATAGCGAATGGATTATGGTAATATTTGTCGAATTTATTATAAATTATTGGCACAGTAAAACAGGTTGGGAATACTTTTTAGAGGTACTTAGGTACATCATGAACAAGGTGACATAGTTGTTTTATGGTAACAAACTTCTTAATTTTTATCTGATTTTATACTATTTGCTGTATAGCGAATGGATTATGGTAATATTTGTCGAATTTATTATAAATTATTGGCACAGTAAAAGAGGTTGGGAATGTTTTTAGAGGTACTTAGGTACATCATGAACAAGGTGACATAGTTGTTTTATGGTAACAAACTTCTCAATTTTTATCTGATTTTATACTATTTGCTGTATAGCGAATGGATTATGGTAATATTTGTCGAATTTATTATAAATTATTGGCACAGTAAAACAGGTTGGGAATGTTTTTAGAGGTACTTAGGTACATCATGAACAAGGTGATAAAGTTGTTTTATGGTAACAAACCTTCTTAATTTTTATCTGATTTTATACTATTTGCTGTATAGCGAATGGATTATGGTAATATTTGTCGAATTTATTATAAATTATTGGCACAGTAAAACAGGTTGGGAATGTTTTTAGAGGTACTTAGGTACATCATGAACAAGGTGACATAGTTGTTTTATGGTAACAAACTTCTTAATTTTTATCTGATTATATACTATTTGCTGTATAGCGAATGGATGGTATTATTTGTCGAATTTATTATAAATTATTGGCACAATAAAACAGGTTGGGAATATTTTTAGAGGTACTTAGGTACATCATGAACAAGGTGATAAAGTTGTTTTATGGTAACAAACCTTCTTAATTTTTATCTGATTTTATACTATTTGCTGTATAGCGAATGGATTATGGTAATATTTGTCGAATTTATTATAAATTATTGGCACAGTTAAACAGGTTGGGAATATTTTTAGAGGTACTTAGGTACATCAGGAACAAGGGGATATAGTTGTTTTATGGTAACAAACTTCTTAATTTTTATCTGATTTCATACTATTTGCTGTATAGCGAATGGATTATGGTAATATTTGTCGAATTTATTATAAATTATTGGCACAGTAAAACAGGTTGGGAATGTTTTTAGAGGTACTTAGGTACATCATGAACAAGGTGACATAGTTGTTTTATGGTAACAGACTTCTTAATTTTTATCTGATTATATACTATTTGCTGTATAGCGAATGGATGGTATTATTTGTCGAATTTATTATAAATTATTGGCACTGTAAAACAGGTTGGGAATATTTTTAGAGGTACTTAGGTACATCATGAACAAGGTGATATAGTTGTTTTATGGTAACAAACTTCTTAATTTTTATCTGATTTTATACTATTTGCTGTATAGCGAATGGATGGTATTATTTGTAGAATTTATTATAAATTATTGGCACAGATAAACAGGTTGGGAATATTTTTAGAGGTACTTAGGTACATCATGAACAAGGTGATATAGTTGTTTTATGGTAACAAACCTTAATTTTTATCTGATTTTATACTATTTGCTGTATAGCGAATGGATTATGGTAATATTTGTCGAATTTATTATAAATGATTGGCACAGTAAAACAAGTTGGGAATGTTTTTAGAGGTACTTAGGTACATCATGAACAAGGTGACATAGTTGTTTTATGGTAACAAACTTCTTAATTTTTATCTGATTTTATACTATTTGCTGTATAGCGAATGGATTATGGTAATATTTGTCGAATTTATTATAAATTATTGGCACAGTAAAACAGGTTGGGAATATTTTTAGAGGTACTTAGGTACATAATGAACAAGGTGATAAAGTTGTTTTATGGTAACAAACCTTCTTAATTTTTATCTGATTTTATACTATTTGCTGTATAGCGAATGGATTATGGTAATATTTGTCGAATTTATTATAAATTATTGGCACAGTAAAACAGGTTGGGAATATTTTTAGAGGTACTTAGGTACATCATGAACAAGGTGATAAAGTTGTTTTATGGTAACAAACCTTCTTAATTTTTATCTGATTTTATACTATTTGCTGTATAGCGAATGGATTATGGTAATATTTGTCGAATTTATTATAAATTATTGGCACAGTAAAACAGGTTGGGAATGTTTTTAGAGGTACTTAGGTACATCATGAACAAGGTGACATAGTTGTTTTATGGTAACAAACTTCTTAATTTTTATCTGATTTTATACTATTTGCTGTATAGCGAATGGATTATGGTAATATTTGTCGAATTTATTATAAATTATTGGCACAGTAAAACAGGTTGGGAATGTTTTTAGAGGTACTTAGGTACATCATGAACAAGGTTACATAGTTGTTTTATGGTAACAAACTTCTTAATTTTTATCTGATTTTATACTATTTGCTGTATAGCGAATGGATGGTATTATTTGTCGAATTTATTATAAATTATTGGCACAGTAAAACAGGTTGGGAATATTTTTTAGAGGTACTTAGAGACATCATGAACAAGGGGATATAGTTGTTTTATGGTAACAAATCTTCTTAATTTTCATCAGATTTAATACTTTTTGCTGTATAGCGAATGGATGGTAATATTTGTCGAATTTATTATAAACTATTGGCACAGTAAAACAGGTTGGGAATAATTTTAGAGGTAGGCCTACTTAGGTACATCATGAACAAGGTGATGAATTTGTTTTATGGTAACAAACCTTCTTAATTTTTATCAGATTTTATACTATTTGCTGTATAGCGAATGGATTATGGTAATATTTGTCGAATTTATTATACATTATTGGCACAGTAAAACAGGTTGGGAATACTTTTTAGAGGTACTTAGGTACATCATGAACAAGGGGATATAGTTGTTTTATGGTAACAAACCTTCTTAATTTTTATCTGATTTTATACTATTTGCTGTATAGCGAATGGATTATGGTAATATTTGTCGAATTTATTATAAATTATTGGCACAGTAAAACAGGTTGGGAATACTTTTTAGAGGTACTTAGGTACATCATGAACAAGGTGACATAGTTGTTTTATGGTAACAAACTTCTTAATTTTTATCTGATTTTATACTATTTGCTGTATAGCGAATGGATTATGGTAATATTTGTCGAATTTATTATAAATTATTGGCACAGTAAAAGAGGTTGGGAATGTTTTTAGAGGTACTTAGGTACATCATGAACAAGGTGACATAGTTGTTTTATGGTAACAAACCTTAATTTTTATCTGATTTTATACTATTTGCTGTATAGCGAATGGATTATGGTAATATTTGTCGAATTTATTATACATTATTGGCACAGTAAAACAGGTTGGGAATACTTTTTAGAGGTACTTAGGTACATCATGAACAAGGGGATATAGTTGTTTTATGGTAACAAACCTTAATTTTTATCTGATTTTATACTATTTGCTGTATAGCGAATGGATTATGGTAATATTTGTCGAATTTATTATAAATTATTGGCACAGTAAAACAGGTTGGGAATACTTTTTAGAGGTACTTAGGTACATCATGAACAAGGTGACATAGTTGTTTTATGGTAACAAACTTCTTAATTTTTATCTGATTTTATACTATTTGCTGTATAGCGAATGGATTATGGTAATATTTGTCGAATTTATTATAAATTATTGGCACAGTAAAAGAGGTTGGGAATGTTTTTAGAGGTACTTAGGTACATCATGAACAAGGTGACATAGTTGTTTTATGGTAACAAACTTCTCAATTTTTATCTGATTTTATACTATTTGCTGTATAGCGAATGGATTATGGTAATATTTGTCGAATTTATTATAAATTATTGGCACAGTAAAACAGGTTGGGAATATTTTTAGAGGTACTTAGGTACATCATGAACAAGGTGATATAGTTGTTTTATGGTAACAAACCTTAATTTTTATCTGATTTTATACTATTTGCTGTATAGCGAATGGATTATGGTAATATTTGTCGAATTTATTATAAATTATTGGCACAGTAAAACAGGTTGGGAATGTTTTTAGAGGTACTTAGGTACATCATGAACAAGGTGACATAGTTGTTTTATGGTAACAAACTTCTTAATTTTTATCTGATTTTATACTATTTGCTGTATAGCGAATGGATTATGGTAATATTTGTCGAATTTATTATAAATTATTGGCACAGTAAAACAGGTTGGGAATGTTTTTAGAGGTACTTAGGTACATCATGAACAAGGTGATAAAGTTGTTTTATGGTAACAAACCTTCTTAATTTTTATCTGATTTTATACTATTTGCTGTATAGCGAATGGATTATGGTAATATTTGTCGAATTTATTATAAATTATTGGCACAGTAAAACAGGTTGGGAATGTTTTTAGAGGTACTTAGGTACATCATGAACAAGGTGACATAGTTGTTTTATGGTAACAAACTTCTTAATTTTTATCTGATTATATACTATTTGCTGTATAGCGAATGGATGGTATTATTTGTCGAATTTATTATAAATTATTGGCACAATAAAACAGGTTGGGAATATTTTTAGAGGTACTTAGGTACATCATGAACAAGGTGATAAAGTTGTTTTATGGTAACAAACCTTCTTAATTTTTATCTGATTTTATACTATTTGCTGTATAGCGAATGGATTATGGTAATATTTGTCGAATTTATTATAAATTATTGGCACAGTTAAACAGGTTGGGAATATTTTTAGAGGTACTTAGGTACATCAGGAACAAGGGGATATAGTTGTTTTATGGTAACAAACTTCTTAATTTTTATCTGATTTCATACTATTTGCTGTATAGCGAATGGATTATGGTAATATTTGTCGAATTTATTATAAATTATTGGCACAGTAAAACAGGTTGGGAATGTTTTTAGAGGTACTTAGGTACATCATGAACAAGGTGACATAGTTGTTTTATGGTAACAGACTTCTTAATTTTTATCTGATTATATACTATTTGCTGTATAGCGAATGGATGGTATTATTTGTCGAATTTATTATAAATTATTGGCACTGTAAAACAGGTTGGGAATATTTTTAGAGGTACTTAGGTACATCATGAACAAGGTGATATAGTTGTTTTATGGTAACAAACTTCTTAATTTTTATCTGATTTTATACTATTTGCTGTATAGCGAATGGATGGTATTATTTGTAGAATTTATTATAAATTATTGGCACAGATAAACAGGTTGGGAATATTTTTAGAGGTACTTAGGTACATCATGAACAAGGTGATATAGTTGTTTTATGGTAACAAACCTTAATTTTTATCTGATTTTATACTATTTGCTGTATAGCGAATGGATTATGGTAATATTTGTCGAATTTATTATAAATGATTGGCACAGTAAAACAAGTTGGGAATGTTTTTAGAGGTACTTAGGTACATCATGAACAAGGTGACATAGTTGTTTTATGGTAACAAACTTCTTAATTTTTATCTGATTTTATACTATTTGCTGTATAGCGAATGGATTATGGTAATATTTGTCGAATTTATTATAAATTATTGGCACAGTAAAACAGGTTGGGAATATTTTTAGAGGTACTTAGGTACATCATGAACAAGGTGATAAAGTTGTTTTATGGTAACAAACCTTCTTAATTTTTATCTGATTTTATACTATTTGCTGTATAGCGAATGGATTATGGTAATATTTGTCGAATTTATTATAAATTATTGGCACAGTAAAACAGGTTGGGAATATTTTTAGAGGTACTTAGGTACATCATGAACAAGGTGATAAAGTTGTTTTATGGTAACAAACCTTCTTAATTTTTATCTGATTTTATACTATTTGCTGTATAGCGAATGGATTATGGTAATATTTGTCGAATTTATTATAAATTATTGGCACAGTAAAACAGGTTGGGAATGTTTTTAGAGGTACTTAGGTACATCATGAACAAGGTGACATAGTTGTTTTATGGTAACAAACTTCTTAATTTTTATCTGATTTTATACTATTTGCTGTATAGCGAATGGATTATGGTAATATTTGTCGAATTTATTATAAATTATTGGCACAGTAAAACAGGTTGGGAATGTTTTTAGAGGTACTTAGGTACATCATGAACAAGGTTACATAGTTGTTTTATGGTAACAAACTTCTTAATTTTTATCTGATTTTATACTATTTGCTGTATAGCGAATGGATGGTATTATTTGTCGAATTTATTATAAATTATTGGCACAGTAAAACAGGTTGGGAATATTTTTTAGAGGTACTTAGAGACATCATGAACAAGGGGATATAGTTGTTTTATGGTAACAAATCTTCTTAATTTTCATCAGATTTAATACTTTTTGCTGTATAGCGAATGGATGGTAATATTTGTCGAATTTATTATAAACTATTGGCACAGTAAAACAGGTTGGGAATAATTTTAGAGGTAGGCCTACTTAGGTACATCATGAACAAGGTGATGAATTTGTTTTATGGTAACAAACCTTCTTAATTTTTATCAGATTTTATACTATTTGCTGTATAGCGAATGGATTATGGTAATATTTGTCGAATTTATTATACATTATTGGCACAGTAAAACAGGTTGGGAATACTTTTTAGAGGTACTTAGGTACATCATGAACAAGGGGATATAGTTGTTTTATGGTAACAAACCTTCTTAATTTTTATCTGATTTTATACTATTTGCTGTATAGCGAATGGATTATGGTAATATTTGTCGAATTTATTATAAATTATTGGCACAGTAAAACAGGTTGGGAATACTTTTTAGAGGTACTTAGGTACATCATGAACAAGGTGACATAGTTGTTTTATGGTAACAAACTTCTTAATTTTTATCTGATTTTATACTATTTGCTGTATAGCGAATGGATTATGGTAATATTTGTCGAATTTATTATAAATTATTGGCACAGTAAAAGAGGTTGGGAATGTTTTTAGAGGTACTTAGGTACATCATGAACAAGGTGACATAGTTGTTTTATGGTAACAAACCTTAATTTTTATCTGATTTTATACTATTTGCTGTATAGCGAATGGATTATGGTAATATTTGTCGAATTTATTATACATTATTGGCACAGTAAAACAGGTTGGGAATACTTTTTAGAGGTACTTAGGTACATCATGAACAAGGGGATATAGTTGTTTTATGGTAACAAACCTTAATTTTTATCTGATTTTATACTATTTGCTGTATAGCGAATGGATTATGGTAATATTTGTCGAATTTATTATAAATTATTGGCACAGTAAAACAGGTTGGGAATACTTTTTAGAGGTACTTAGGTACATCATGAACAAGGTGACATAGTTGTTTTATGGTAACAAACTTCTTAATTTTTATCTGATTTTATACTATTTGCTGTATAGCGAATGGATTATGGTAATATTTGTCGAATTTATTATAAATTATTGGCACAGTAAAACAGGTTGGGAATGTTTTTAGAGGTACTTAGGTACATCATGAACAAGGTTACATAGTTGTTTTATGGTAACAAACTTCTTAATTTTTATCTGATTTTATACTATTTGCTGTATAGCGAATGGATGGTATTATTTGTCGAATTTATTATAAATTATTGGCACAGTAAAACAGGTTGGGAACATTTTTTAGAGGTACTTAGAGACATCATGAACAAGGGGATATAGTTGTTTTATGGTAACAAATCTTCTTAATTTTCATCAGATTTAATACTTTTTGCTGTATAGCGAATGGATGGTAATATTTGTCGAATTTATTATAAACTATTGGCACAGTAAAACAGGTTGGGAATAATTTTAGAGGTAGGCCTACTTAGGTACATCATGAACAAGGTGATGAATTTGTTTTATGGTAACAAACCTTCTTAATTTTTATCAGATTTTATACTATTTGCTGTATAGCGAATGGATTATGGTAATATTTGTCGAATTTATTATACATTATTGGCACAGTAAAACAGGTTGGGAATACTTTTTAGAGGTACTTAGGTACATCATGAACAAGGGGATATAGTTGTTTTATGGTAACAAACCTTCTTAATTTTTATCTGATTTTATACTATTTGCTGTATAGCGAATGGATTATGGTAATATTTGTCGAATTTATTATAAATTATTGGCACAGTAAAACAGGTTGGGAATACTTTTTAGAGGTACTTAGGTACATCATGAACAAGGTGACATAGTTGTTTTATGGTAACAAACTTCTTAATTTTTATCTGATTTTATACTATTTGCTGTATAGCGAATGGATTATGGTAATATTTGTCGAATTTATTATAAATTATTGGCACAGTAAAAGAGGTTGGGAATGTTTTTAGAGGTACTTAGGTACATCATGAACAAGGTGACATAGTTGTTTTATGGTAACAAACCTTAATTTTTATCTGATTTTATACTATTTGCTGTATAGCGAATGGATTATGGTAATATTTGTCGAATTTATTATACATTATTGGCACAGTAAAACAGGTTGGGAATACTTTTTAGAGGTACTTAGGTACATCATGAACAAGGGGATATAGTTGTTTTATGGTAACAAACCTTAATTTTTATCTGATTTTATACTATTTGCTGTATAGCGAATGGATTATGGTAATATTTGTCGAATTTATTATAAATTATTGGCACAGTAAAACAGGTTGGGAATACTTTTTAGAGGTACTTAGGTACATCATGAACAAGGTGACATAGTTGTTTTATGGTAACAAACTTCTTAATTTTTATCTGATTTTATACTATTTGCTGTATAGCGAATGGATTATGGTAATATTTGTCGAATTTATTATAAATTATTGGCACAGTAAAAGAGGTTGGGAATGTTTTTAGAGGTACTTAGGTACATCATGAACAAGGTGACATAGTTGTTTTATGGTAACAAACTTCTCAATTTTTATCTGATTTTATACTATTTGCTGTATAGCGAATGGATTATGGTAATATTTGTCGAATTTATTATAAATTATTGGCACAGTAAAACAGGTTGGGAATATTTTTAGAGGTACTTAGGTACATCATGAACAAGGTGATATAGTTGTTTTATGGTAACAAACCTTAATTTTTATCTGATTTTATACTATTTGCTGTATAGCGAATGGATTATGGTAATATTTGTCGAATTTATTATAAATTATTGGCACAGTAAAACAGGTTGGGAATGTTTTTAGAGGTACTTAGGTACATCATGAACAAGGTGACATAGTTGTTTTATGGTAACAAACTTCTTAATTTTTATCTGATTTTATACTATTTGCTGTATAGCGAATGGATTATGGTAATATTTGTCGAATTTATTATAAATTATTGGCACAGTAAAACAGGTTGGGAATGTTTTTAGAGGTACTTAGGTACATCATGAACAAGGTGATAAAGTTGTTTTATGGTAACAAACCTTCTTAATTTTTATCTGATTTTATACTATTTGCTGTATAGCGAATGGATTATGGTAATATTTGTCGAATTTATTATAAATTATGTTTTTAGAGGTACTTAGGTACATCATGAACAAGGTGACATAGTTGTTTTATGGTAACAAACTTCTTAATTTTTATCTGATTATATACTATTTGCTGTATAGCGAATGGATGGTATTATTTGTCGAATTTATTATAAATTATTGGCACAATAAAACAGGTTGGGAATATTTTTAGAGGTACTTAGGTACATCATGAACAAGGTGATAAAGTTGTTTTATGGTAACAAACCTTCTTAATTTTTATCTGATTTTATACTATTTGCTGTATAGCGAATGGATTATGGTAATATTTGTCGAATTTATTATAAATTATTGGCACAGTTAAACAGGTTGGGAATATTTTTAGAGGTACTTAGGTACATCAGGAACAAGGGGATATAGTTGTTTTATGGTAACAAACTTCTTAATTTTTATCTGATTTCATACTATTTGCTGTATAGCGAATGGATTATGGTAATATTTGTCGAATTTATTATAAATTATTGGCACAGTAAAACAGGTTGGGAATGTTTTTAGAGGTACTTAGGTACATCATGAACAAGGTGACATAGTTGTTTTATGGTAACAGACTTCTTAATTTTTATCTGATTATATACTATTTGCTGTATAGCGAATGGATGGTATTATTTGTTGAATTTATTATAAATTATTGGCACTGTAAAACAGGTTGGGAATATTTTTAGAGGTACTTAGGTACATCATGAACAAGGTGATATAGTTGTTTTATGGTAACAAACTTCTTAATTTTTATCTGATTTTATACTATTTGCTGTATAGCGAATGGATGGTATTATTTGTAGAATTTATTATAAATTATTGGCACAGATAAACAGGTTGGGAATATTTTTAGAGGTACTTAGGTACATCATGAACAAGGTGATATAGTTGTTTTATGGTAACAAACCTTAATTTTTATCTGATTTTATACTATTTGCTGTATAGCGAATGGATTATGGTAATATTTGTCGAATTTATTATAAATGATTGGCACAGTAAAACAAGTTGGGAATGTTTTTAGAGGTACTTAGGTACATCATGAACAAGGTGACATAGTTGTTTTATGGTAACAAACTTCTTAATTTTTATCTGATTTTATACTATTTGCTGTATAGCGAATGGATTATGGTAATATTTGTCGAATTTATTATAAATTATTGGCACAGTAAAACAGGTTGGGAATATTTTTAGAGGTACTTAGGTACATCATGAACAAGGTGATATAGTTGTTTTATGGTAACAAACCTTAATTTTTATCTGATTTTATACTATTTGCTGTATAGCGAATGGATTATGGTAATATTTGTCGAATTTATTATAAATTATTGGCACAGTAAAACAGGTTGGGAATGTTTTTAGAGGTACTTAGGTACATCATGAACAAGGTGACATAGTTGTTTTATGGTAACAAACTTCTTAATTTTTATCTGATTTTATACTATTTGCTGTATAGCGAATGGATTATGGTAATATTTGTCGAATTTATTATAAATTATTGGCACAGTAAAACAGGTTGGGAATGTTTTTAGAGGTACTTAGGTACATCATGAACAAGGTGATAAAGTTGTTTTATGGTAACAAACCTTCTTAATTTTTATCTGATTTTATACTATTTGCTGTATAGCGAATGGATTATGGTAATATTTGTCGAATTTATTATAAATTATTGGCACAGTAAAACAGGTTGGGAATGTTTTTAGAGGTACTTAGGTACATCATGAACAAGGTGACATAGTTGTTTTATGGTAACAAACTTCTTAATTTTTATCTGATTATATACTATTTGCTGTATAGCGAATGGATGGTATTATTTGTCGAATTTATTATAAATTATTGGCACAATAAAACAGGTTGGGAATATTTTTAGAGGTACTTAGGTACATCATGAACAAGGTGATAAAGTTGTTTTATGGTAACAAACCTTCTTAATTTTTATCTGATTTTATACTATTTGCTGTATAGCGAATGGATTATGGTAATATTTGTCGAATTTATTATAAATTATTGGCACAGTTAAACAGGTTGGGAATATTTTTAGAGGTACTTAGGTACATCAGGAACAAGGGGATATAGTTGTTTTATGGTAACAAACTTCTTAATTTTTATCTGATTTCATACTATTTGCTGTATAGCGAATGGATTATGGTAATATTTGTCGAATTTATTATAAATTATTGGCACAGTAAAACAGGTTGGGAATGTTTTTAGAGGTACTTAGGTACATCATGAACAAGGTGACATAGTTGTTTTATGGTAACAGACTTCTTAATTTTTATCTGATTATATACTATTTGCTGTATAGCGAATGGATGGTATTATTTGTTGAATTTATTATAAATTATTGGCACTGTAAAACAGGTTGGGAATATTTTTAGAGGTACTTAGGTACATCATGAACAAGGTGATATAGTTGTTTTATGGTAACAAACTTCTTAATTTTTATCTGATTTTATACTATTTGCTGTATAGCGAATGGATGGTATTATTTGTAGAATTTATTATAAATTATTGGCACAGATAAACAGGTTGGGAATATTTTTAGAGGTACTTAGGTACATCATGAACAAGGTGATATAGTTGTTTTATGGTAACAAACCTTAATTTTTATCTGATTTTATACTATTTGCTGTATAGCGAATGGATTATGGTAATATTTGTCGAATTTATTATAAATGATTGGCACAGTAAAACAAGTTGGGAATGTTTTTAGAGGTACTTAGGTACATCATGAACAAGGTGACATAGTTGTTTTATGGTAACAAACTTCTTAATTTTTATCTGATTTTATACTATTTGCTGTATAGCGAATGGATTATGGTAATATTTGTCGAATTTATTATAAATTATTGGCACAGTAAAACAGGTTGGGAATATTTTTAGAGGTACTTAGGTACATCATGAACAAGGTGATAAAGTTGTTTTATGGTAACAAACCTTCTTAATTTTTATCTGATTTTATACTATTTGCTGTATAGCGAATGGATTATGGTAATATTTGTCGAATTTATTATAAATTATTGGCACAGTAAAACAGGTTGGGAATATTTTTAGAGGTACTTAGGTACATCATGAACAAGGTGATAAAGTTGTTTTATGGTAACAAACCTTCTTAATTTTTATCTGATTTTATACTATTTGCTGTATAGCGAATGGATTATGGTAATATTTGTCGAATTTATTATAAATTATTGGCACAGTAAAACAGGTTGGGAATGTTTTTAGAGGTACTTAGGTACATCATGAACAAGGTGACATAGTTGTTTTATGGTAACAAACTTCTTAATTTTTATCTGATTTTATACTATTTGCTGTATAGCGAATGGATTATGGTAATATTTGTCGAATTTATTATAAATTATTGGCACAGTAAAACAGGTTGGGAATGTTTTTAGAGGTACTTAGGTACATCATGAACAAGGTTACATAGTTGTTTTATGGTAACAAACTTCTTAATTTTTATCTGATTTTATACTATTTGCTGTATAGCGAATGGATGGTATTATTTGTCGAATTTATTATAAATTATTGGCACAGTAAAACAGGTTGGGAATATTTTTTAGAGGTACTTAGAGACATCATGAACAAGGGGATATAGTTGTTTTATGGTAACAAATCTTCTTAATTTTCATCAGATTTAATACTTTTTGCTGTATAGCGAATGGATGGTAATATTTGTCGAATTTATTATAAACTATTGGCACAGTAAAACAGGTTGGGAATAATTTTAGAGGTAGGCCTACTTAGGTACATCATGAACAAGGTGATGAATTTGTTTTATGGTAACAAACCTTCTTAATTTTTATCAGATTTTATACTATTTGCTGTATAGCGAATGGATTATGGTAATATTTGTCGAATTTATTATACATTATTGGCACAGTAAAACAGGTTGGGAATACTTTTTAGAGGTACTTAGAGACATCATGAACAAGGTGATATAGTTTTCTTATGGTAACAAACTTCTTAATTTTTATCAGATTTTAAACTTTTTGCTGTATAGCGAATGGATGGTAATATTTGTCGAATTTATTATACTTTATTGGCACTGTAAAACAGGTTGGGAATACTTTTTAGAGGTACTTAGGTACATCATGAACAAGGGGATATAGTTGTTTTATGGTAACAAATCTTCTTAATTTTCATCAGATTTAATACTTTTTGCTGTATAGCGAATGGATGGTAATATTTGTCGAATTTATTATAATTTATTGGCACAGTAAAACAGGCTGGGAATATTTTTTAGAGGTACTTAGGTACATCATAAAGAAGGGGATATAGTTGTTTAATGGTAACAAATCTTCTTAATTTTTATCAGATTTTAAACTTTTTGCTGTATAGCGAATGGATGGTAATATTTGTCGAATTTATTATAATTTATTGGCACAGTAAAACAGGTTGGGAATACTTTTTAGAGGTACTTAGGTACATCATGAACAAGGGGATATAGTTGTTTTATGGTAACAAATCTTCTTAATTTTTATCAGATTTTATCATTTTTGCTGTATAGCGAATGGATGGTATTATTTGTCGAATTTATTATAAATTATTGGCACAGTAAAACAGGTTGGGAATATTTTTTAGAGGTACTTAGGTACATCATAAAGAAGGGGATATAGTTGTTTAATGGTAACAAATCTTCTTAATTTTTATCAGATTTTAAACTTTTTGCTGTATAGCGAATGGATGGTAATATTTGTCGAATTTATTATAATTTATTGGCACAGTAAAACAGGTTAGGAATATTTTTTAGAGGTACTTAGGTACATCATGAACAAGGGGATATAGTTGTTTTATGGTAACAAATCTTCTTAATTTTTATCAGATTTAATACTTTTTGCTGTATAGCGAATGGATGGTAATATTTGTCGAATTTATTATAAATTATTGGCACAGTAAAACAGGTTGGGAATATTTTTTAGAGGTACTTAGGTACATCATGAACAAGGGGATATAGTTGTTTTATGGTAAAAAAATCTTCTTAATTTTTATCAGATTTTATACTGTTTGCTGTATAGCGAATGGTTTATGGTAACCCCCCCAGAGCCGGCCCTGTGTCTTCCGGGGGCCAGGGGGCCGAGTTACGGCCTTTTAGGCGGGCTGCAGTGGCGGCGTTCTGCCGCCAGGGGGCGCTCTATGCACGGCCGGCTCCGGGGCACCGAGGCGGACGCGTGGGTACCGGTCCCGTCTCTCCCAGTCGCTTCTAGCCCGAGGGGCCCCCTGGAGGGGGTCTACGAAGTCAAAGTCCCGAATTTCTCAAAAAAAATGTGTCCGATCATAGTTAACACTGGAGGTCCAAAAATCGGAGCGGCGCGAGGGGGTCCCCGGAGCTCCAGGGGGTCCCCGGTTGGTCCCTCGGCCGAGGCCCCTCGGTCGGATGCGAGAAGGAGCGGCGTCGGCCCCTCGCCACCCGGTTCTCAGTCTCTATATCCCCAGGGGCGCTGGTATATCACCAGGGGTCCCTGGAGGTGGTCCCCGGGTGAAGGGTCTGCCACTCTGGAGTCCGAGGCGGAGGCCCCTCGGTCGGATGCGAGTGGAGCTGCGAAGGCCCCACAAAAGCCAGACATTGTGATTCCAAGTCCCACTCAAGATATATGAGCTACAGACATCACTATACATCATATTCATTCAGTATATGAGCTACAGACATCAGTACTCTGTACATCATATTCATTCAGTATATGAGCTACAGACATCACTATACATCATATTCATTCAGTATATGAGCTACAGACATCAGTACTCTATACATTATATTCATTCAGTATATGAGCTACAGACATCACTATACATCATATTCATTCAGTATATGAGCTACAGACATCACTACTCTATACATCATATTCATTCAGTATTTGAGCTACAGACATCACTACTCTATACATCATATTCATTCAGTATATGAGCTACAGACATCACTATACATCATATTCATTCAGTATATGAGCTACAGACATCACTACTCTATACATCATATTCATTCAGTATATGAGCTACAGACATCACTACTCTATACATCATATTCATTCAGTATATGAGCTACAGACATCACTACTATATACATCATATTCATTCAGTATATGAGCTACAGACATCACTATACATCATATTCATTCAGTATATGAGCTACAGACATCACTACTCTATGCATCATATTCATTCAGTATATGAGCTACAGACATCACTACTCTATGCATCATATTCATTCAGTATATGAGCTACAGACATCACTACATCATATTCATTCAGTATATGAGCTACAGACATCACTACTCTATGCATCATATTCATTCAGTATATGAGCTACAGACATCACTACTCTATGCATCATATTCATTCAGTATATGAGCTACAGACATCACTACTCTATGCCATCATATTCATTCAGTATATGAGCTACAGACATCACTACTCTATGCATCATATTCATTCAGTATATGAGCTACAGACATCACTACTCTATACATCATATTCATTCAGTGTATGAGCTACAGACATCACTACTCTATACATCATATTCATTCAGTGTATGAGCTACAGACATCACTATTCTATACATCATATTCATTCAGTATGAGCTACAGACATCACTACTATGCATCATATTCATTCAGTATATGAGCTACTGACATCACTACGTGGGGGGGGGGGGGGTCTAATTTAAAGCATCTGTTAATTGAATAGTATATTTCCATATTTTATACACCCTTGGTCTCGAAAGTCTAGAAAGTATAATTTACCAGCTTTTCTTGAACGCACCATCCCCTTGTCAAACCGTAAACAGCCGTGTAGAAGCGCAACATATTTTGAAGTGAGGATAGCGCGACCAGCTTTTCCTGAAGTGTAGATGGCGTGACCGCAGTGATATCCACACTGGGTTATCATCCCTGGTCCGCTTCATTTGGTGACAACATTTACCAGATCAATTCATAAATATCTCTGTTTTCAAAGCGTGGTTGCACTGTCAGATTGTTTACCTTCCTGCTTCTTTTAGCCCCACCCCCTCTTGTAACTGCTAGGTTGTCTTGTCTAGAGTTGATTGACACCTGAATACCCAATGACATTGCTTCCATGGTCTTGGTATAAATCTAACACATTATCTGACCAAGTAGATGCATTTCTGCCCCCCAGTGGACATTGTGATTTAGTGCAGCTGTTAGTGAAATGACAAAACTGGGTTCAAATCCTCATCTGATGATCTCAAGGTTAAGAGATCAATCAAACATCACTCTGACGTCATTAATATGATGATGATGATGATGATGATGATGATGATGATAATAATAATAGTAATAGGGGTAACAATAAAACTGCTATGAGTTTCTAGATTGAGTTTCAGCGAGAGAAAGAAAAATACAAGAATATACAAGAAAAGTCAAACGTTTTTATTTTTACTCTTGAAAATGCTGAATTGTGTTTGTGATATGTACAAAGTATTATATTGCATATAGACAAGACAGACAGGTACATCCAATAGCATAAATGAAAGACCCAAATCATTACAATTTTGGAAAACAAAACGAGTCGAAAGCTATCTAATGTATAAGGAATTTGTATTATTCACAATTTAGAATAGACATGGTGGAAATAATAAAAGAATAAAAATGAAAATCTAAAGAAAAAAGAATAAAAAGAACGCAGGCCTATGTCAACTATTTTTAAGGGCAAGAACACTTTGTTAGAGGTTTGGGTTGTGATGTAACTCTAAAGGTGGACAAGACATCCCAAATGGTTGCTCCATTTATTACAAATTGATAACGCAATATGTTCCTCATTGTACAGCTCTCAAAGTCACTTTTAGCACAAACAAAGCGAATTCAGACAATATAGAACAAAACCAATATATATATATATTCAGACAATATAGAACAAAACCCAGTATATATATATATATATATATATATATATATATATATATATATATATATATATATATATATATATATATATATGATAGTTTAGTATCAGAACCGGCATATAAGGGATTCTGTTAGTGGGGTTTCCCTAACAGGACTTCATAAGGGAATGCCCATATATGGAGGCCACATACAATCCCTTTTATGCACATATGGAGATCCCTGTCTGTAGAACCAGCCACACTGGTTAGACTGACATGTATAGTCTATAGGTTAGAAAAGCAACCTCGCCCTTTAAGAATCTGCTTTGTTTGTGCTTTCTAAATAACAGGCTAAAAGAATGATTTTGCATCTATATTTGTACAATTTATTTCTCAATGTGAAAACCAATAAAGACATGTTTAAAAAAAAAAAAAAAAAAAGATTTTGAGAGCTGTTTCACTGTACAATGTACAGTAAGTCAATGAGGAGCACATGTCATTTAAATAATCAATTTTCTAGTTAATGGAGCAAGTGTTCTTGCCCTTTAACCACTGGCTTCTATATTTGGGCCATGCTTTGGGCAACATTGTTCAGTTGTTTTGAAAATAGAGCATATGTGGTTAAAGTAAGTTGAATTTAGCACAGATGTTTGTTTTCCTGCTTATGGATTTCACCGTGTGTGAAGCCTGATTCGTCATACGATGGTATAAATGAGGCATAATGCAGTTAGCCCACCGATGTATCCTGCAAATAAAAGTCTCTGCATGAACTATAAGCCACATAAAATCTTCAATTCATAACATAAAAGAAATTCATCTTTAATTTCAGCCCAATCTGGGGAGCTGAGAATATTCAATCAATGGCAACAAAGTCTATGGCAAAGAGGTATCACAATCAACCTCCGAGGTACAAATTAAGTAATTTCTTTCACTCAAGGCTTTCACTGGTGAATAGTGCTGGCATAGTCTAGAAACAGAATAGAACTAGTAGGCTATAGTGTACAAATTGTCTAAAAAAAATAACAAGAACTTGATTGTACATCATACATTGGAGAAAAATCGAAATATTTGGTTCAAAGGCAGGCTATAATCTAATCATACGCAAAGCCATAACTCCATGTCAAAAGATGTAAACACCAAGTGCATTTTCTCTTACTTGTTACATCCTCTGTAAATAAAAAAGGGCAACTGTTATTCTGAGAGAAACATTAACAGAACAAACGTTTAAGACAGCTATTTCATTTTCTTCATTCTTTTTTTTTTTCCAGTCAAAAATATTTCACAAGCACCCCTTCAAATGCAAATATTGCCCCTGTCATAACTCAATAAGATAAAAGCTCGAAGGCGTGCCCCCAAGCTAATGTGGACAGCAAATGAGAGATGGGCACAGCAATATGGTCCAGATGATGACAGATTACAAATTATTTTATGATATCTGAGGTAGACAGTGTCACAAGTCTTGCTTATGGAAAATTCACCGGCCCATGGTCATTCAATGCTGCATATTTGGCGTTCACTAAAGAGCAGTGGTTCTCAACAAGATCATTTTGTCGGTCGTGAATTCAGGACCCAGTATATTAAACATTCTTTCACTATGACCCACACTTGGGCCCCATTAATTCCACTGGTTGAAAAACAGCAGAGAATTACTTTTAGCTTTGTGTTAATAACGGATTGTCTTCATCAAAAACATACACAAAGGAAATACAAAAGGCCTGTGACTTGTCCATAAGCAATCTCTCTTTGTAAATAGTTAGTGAAATGCTCATGAATGATTTCCTAACATTTTCAAATGGTTCAGGTACACTATCTGTGGTTGACTGTAGGCTACAGGTAGTCATATGATAGCACGGTGCTTAAGCAAACACAACTGATATACTTTATGTTGGCCATTTGCATTCCATTCACAACCTTTGGTCTTCAATAAATCAAAGTTAACGGAAAATATCCGTCAATTATGGCATACTTATGACGCTGTCGCTCAATACATTCTAGAAAAAAATAAATACAATATGAAAATCAAAACTAACACCTTGCCGACTGAAGGTTTAAGAACTGAGCACATAGTCAATGGTTAACTTGATTCAACCCGACTAATGGTCACATTGTCAATGATTAGTCAAACTTGTGTCAGTTACAACTCAAATGGTAGAGACAATACAATGTCTCAAATAAGATATTGTAGATGAATTATAATAATGTACTCAATTATAACTACTTTTGTACCCAATGGTGAGAAGATATAATGTGCTTGTAAGTTTCTTTCCATTTTAAGAAGTTATTAATTTTCATTAATTCATTACAAATTAGCTTAGGTGAACATCTGCACAATGCCCAGTAACAGTAAGATGATGATTCTGGATTGATTTGCATAAACTAAAAATGTCAGATACAAAGCAGACATTTTCTTCCACTGTATACCAGAGAACGTCAGTTCCCCCATGTTTTTTTGAATTCTGAATATTTCTTGAATTTCTGAATATTAGGGTATACATTCTCACCACTGTCTATGTTTACAAGGAATACTGCTCAATTTTAACACTAAAATAAAATCATAATAATCAGTCACAAAAACTCAATACTAGCAGGTTCTTTATATATCTATACCCATGTCCGGCCAATACATAAGTTGCATAGCAATGCTGATGTACAGTTAGTTATTCTTCTCCTGTACAAGATAAGACTATATATGACAGTGTCAAAGACACTGAAAAACTGATAGCGATTCATAGGCACCATGTCAAGTGGTCACATTGGATTTTAAAAGCAGCCTTATGTCGGTCATTCAAGCTATACGGTATCAAGCACAGTAAGAAAGGCCTATTAAAAGGGCATTTCACCAATACTACATTATACATCTGAACTGTATTTTGTTCCTAAATGCCCCTCCATAGTCTGCTGCCTCGAGATGAACTTCCCCAGTTTTGGATTTCATCGAGGGTAATGTGATGTTATTGTGTTTAATAAGTTGCTTCTTCCTGGCACTCAAGCACCTTTTATGCAACTATAAGACATTCACCAGAGCTACATTCCCGGTACAAATTCAACCTTCAAACTCCATTATTTCCACAAAGCACTTCTCTGAAGTGAATATACTCAATATACTTACTGTACTACTCAGAGAGGAAAAAAATAAACCCCCCCACACGAATATTTAAAATGTGGGCATGCTTTCAGAATGTTTAAAAACATAATGGTTTTCAATGGCGCTATTGGGAAATAAGACCACTTCTTCCCCTCTAATTTTAGCAGGCAATTATTGTTATATTTTTGCTGGTTCAAAGCCATGGGTTCCCTCAGTCTAATATATGACTGTTTACGTCACATAAGACCTTTATCCAAGTTTATTTCATGTCAAAGAAATAAAACTATAGCCTACAATAAAATGTAAAATGTGTAAATACTAATGTAAACCTGCAATGTAAAAAAGAAAAAAAAAACGCAGACTGAAACTGGATTTGGGCAGCATGAGGCCTGATTTATACTTTGTCGTACAACACCATCGCGCAGCGGAAAGTTGCTTTCAACAAGCTCACAACACGTTGTGATCTTGTAGATCTGCTATTTCCGGTGCATCGTGCAGTGTGTCGACATTAGGCATGACTTGCCATGACGATTCTGAGCTAGCAGCCTTCATAAAGCACCCGCAGTTATAAGTAAAGCATGCGTTTACTTACTTAAAATGTTCTTTTGCACCAACTTATTTCCATTTAAACCTTCAAGTTGATTTGTCAGCTGGAATCTTTGGCTATAGAACAACAATCTAATGCATAGTTCTTCGAGATCACATTAGGGCTGGGCGATATTCTCAAATAAAATATCAATACCTTTACCTAAATATCTGACGATATATATATATATTTTTTTCTTTGTTCAAAAATGTTCAAAAATAAAGGCATAAAAAACAAATCTTTAAAAATAGCAGATCTACTAGCACACAATGCATCAGGATGCTTGTAGAGCTTGTATAATGTGCGTTGCGGCTATTTTTCCCTTTTCTGATTTTTAAAAGCATAAACTTGGGCTTAACTGATTGCAATCAGGAAAAGACAAAACTTGTGCCATATCACAATATTACAATATAAAAAGTCTAGTTTCATATGACGACATGATATCGATATAATATCACTATATATTGCCCAGCCCTAGTGCACATTCATGCTTAAAGTGTGTACTGTACTTAACGCCTACAACCTGTGTGTTTTATCTGATATGTATCATCATTACTTTGGCATTTCTCTTATAACGTCCTCTCCTATGAAGGCGGCCGCTGCGACCTCATTCACACTTACACAGGTGAATGTGCACCTATGTGAGTGTGATCCTTGGATTAGAACATGATCCAAGCGGTGGTGGGTGGGTGGGTGGTGGGTGGAGGTGTGGGGGTGGATATGGAGGGAGGGTGGAGTTTAGAGAACAGAATCTGAGTCCTGGCGCTTCACGTCTCCCTGAGACTTCTCACAGTCCAACAGGGTGGAGTCCTGTCCCGCCTTGAGGGCCAGGCTCTCCGCCTCCCTCCGCCTGCGCCTGCGCTCCACCCAGGGTATCAGACACAGCACGGCGCCTCCGACGATAGGCGGGATGCCGGCCAGGTAGAAGGCCACGTCGTAGTTCCCCAGCCTGTCCCTCAGAAAGCCTGGTTGGGAGGAAAGGAAGGAAAATAAAAATTCAATCTTCAAATAGGTGAGGTGATAGGGCATTCACCAAATATTCAAATATTCGAATATCAAAGTCAGTATTCGACGTCGTTCACCGAAGTCGAATATTCGGTTATTTTTATTTTTGTATTGTTTTCTCTTTAAAAAAGATACAGTTTATTTGGCTAGATAGGAAGTCATAAGAATGAGTTGTCAATGCCCCTGGTGGATGAATTTGTTAATGCTCTATACCAGGGCTTCTCAAACCTTTTTAGGCTGTGACCCCCAAAATAAACATATTTGAACTGGGGACCTCCACCCTGACAAGCACTTAGAATTGTAGGTATTACATTCTTGCGAGGCGTTGTGAGCATGTAGATCTGCTATTTTCACAATGTTCGCCTCTTGCTTACTTAATATTTGACAGTTTGGCCAATATTTGACAGTTTGGAATATTCGACTATTCGAATACTTTGAGGTCGAATAATTCGAATACTAAAAATCACTATTCGTGAATGCCCTATGAGGTGATAAGATCATCTCTTTTCCTGACACTGTTATGTTGGAGTTATGAATGCCTCTCATGGTTACAGTTGCTCAAGTGTTCAGTTGCACTGCAGCAAATACCTTGAACACATGTGCCCCAATGAACACTAGGGGGCGTGGGAGACCTGTGAATGTCAGACTCCTTCCCTGGAGTCTGATAAGTCCTTTCTCTCACCAGAGGGCAGGTGAGAATTAAACATAAGGTGACTGGTCTAGGATGCATTTGTGAAAAGTTACTGCTTGGTCAGAGTTCCCACACATTTTCCATTCCCAAGATTACACGCCTATATTTCTCTGACTGAATGTGAAGACTTTGATAAGGCATGCACACCAACTATCACAAATTATGTAACTGTAAATTGTATGTGTGTGTGTATCAGGTTTCTTTCTTTCTTTTCCTCTCCTCCGTTGTAGATTAACATAATTTCTGTGCAAATCCCAGGCTTTGTAAGGCCTGGAAATGATCATGTCATATGATAACTATAATTCATTCGATACAATATTGTTTTCATTAAGTGATTTCCTACATGAAATCCAGCCCTTTCTAGACCTACATAGAGAACACTGCTGGGAAGGGGCTAGCATTCCTATTTCTTTGTAGTGCACTTTGGTTGGGTACAACATGAGGGCCGACATTACAAGGCCACATCACTCTACAGCTGAAGACTGTACTTTGTTCCCAAGTCCTTTCTGCTGACGCTCTTATTCAGAGTATCATTTGCATGAGTTTGCAGCAGGTTGGAACACCATTAAGACCTGAGGCCGATTCTACAAATGCCTTCTAAACCAGTAGTTCTCACACCTTTCAAAAAACATCAAAAATAGCAGTGTACAAGCTTTTTTAACAGCCAATACTGAAAATCTAAAGCGACACAGATGCTTTCACGGTTTTAAACCAATCTACCTCCTAGCCTGTATTTTTAGTAGTAGTACTAGGAGTAGAATCAGTATCATTATTGCAGTTTTATAACCTTGGCTTGTTCCCAGCCTTTTCTCAAAAGCCTGGTAAAGAACTACAGCATAAAGTGTCTACAGCGTGGAACTTCCATTGTACAGTATGTACTTCCCCCGGAACTTCCGGAAGATGTATTTTCCGACCAAACCATGGTTTTCTTCTCCTGAGAATATAAATCGATCTGTCACAGCATCAACGCAACTTCCCTGGGTGGAACTTCCTGTACTTCCGCATAGACATATAGACTTTTTTTTCTCCTGAGAATATAAATCGATCTGTCACAGCATCAACGCCACTTCCCTGTGTGGTATTTCCTGAACTTCCGCATAGACACAGGCCTGTACATTTTAAGTAGCCGTCCAGCATAATTGTACCTGCAATGGGCGGCCCCACGGTCATGGGAACTGACATCATTCCCAGCAGGAAGCCGATGGCCTGCGACACGTCCTTGGATCCCACCAGCTCGAAGGCGATGGGGGCCATGATGCAGATGAAGCATCCGTCGAAGAGGCCCATCAGCAGGCACACGGCGATCAGCCCGCCGAAGATGTTACACAGGGGGATCATCATGGACATTACGCCGATGACGAAGAAGGACGACACCTGCGTGGACGGAAGGTTAAGGAGGGGCGGGTTAGGGTTTACGGTCCCATCCTCTTTTACAGTACACTTTAAGACATAATAAGACAGAATAAGACAGAATAAAGCCATAATAAGAAATAATGTGTTGGTAATTAGAGCTAATATATATTTTATTAGACAGAAACAAAGACAGAATAGTAGAAAGAGCGAATACATTCTCTGGCACCGTCACCTGCCGCGGAACTGCAGCGGCAGACACTGCCGCACGACCGCTAGTTCGACCAGCAGTCGCACTGCATCGGCGGCGATAGGACCAGCAGTCCCGCCAGTAGGACCGGTGGCCGCCGCACGGACCGGCAGGTCCCGTAGCGGTAACCTGCCCGTCCGTGCGGTGGTGGCTGCCGCGGCAGTTACCAGCGATGCCGGTGCCAGATAATGTATTCGCTTTCTGCTATTCTGTCTCAGCCACCACCGCACGGACGGGCAGTTTACCGCTACGGGACCTGCCGGTCCGTGCGGCGGCCGCCGGTCCTACTGGCGGGACTGCTGGTAATATAAAATAATATTATAAAATATATTAGCTCTAATTACCAACACATTATTTCTTATTATGGCTTTATTCTGTCTTATTATGTCTTATTATGTCTTAAAGTGTACTGTAAAAGAGGATGGGACCGGGTTTACAACACTGGTAGCATAATAATAAGCAATAGGACTGGGATTAGATTGTTTTACTCCAGGCTAGTGCGTGTGCGTGGCTTGTGCTTGTGCGTGCGTGTGTGTGCGCGTATATTGTGTGTGTGTGTATGTGTGTGTGTGTGTGTGTGTGTGTGTGTATGTGTGTGCCGACCACACAAAAAGCTCACAACGATTCGCATCCGCGACGCGCTGTGAGCCTGTCGGTCGGCTATCACGAGAAGTCGCCATGCAACAAACGATAAATCAGCCATTACTGAGTGCAATAATGTCTGCAGTCTTCATCATCACGGGTCCTCGCCATGTTGGATTGTGGTGGACATTTTTGTGATGGACATACAAAACTATTATTATTACCAGATAGAGCTAGCCCTGAATGACCATACCAGGTCTGTAACACTGAGAGTGTTACAAATGGAACCAAAATGGACATTTAAGGGTCCATTTGATTCCATTTGTACACTCTCAGAGTTAAGGGGGTCCTTGCAAATGAAACATTTGAGAACCACTAGTACTGGTTGGACTCAATGGCTTAAAGGAGTAGTTCACTCCCAAAATGATTTTTTTTTCTATTGGTTACTCACACCATGGAGACTTGAGTTCAATGATATTTTTAGTTTTTTGTTGCATTCCTAAGACAAAAATGTTAAAAAATAAATTTAGCCCCATTGTTTCCGGATGGGGACCCAAATCCATTTGGGTCCCCATCCGGAATCAATGGGGGTAAATTTACTAAAATCAATGTTTTGCCATGGGAATGCGACAAATACAAAAAGTATTGTTGAACTCAAGTCTCCATGGCATGAGTAATCAATAGAATAAAAGTCATTTTGGGGGTGAACTACTCCTTTAATATGCCATAGTGTCATAGTAATTCAAGTGTCATACATATTCTGAAAAAAACCTGGAGACCCCAGTCAATGTCCGTGTACGAACATAGTGATGCCCCCCTGTTCATCATTCGTGTGTGTGTGTGTGTGTGTGTGTGTGTGTGTGTGCGCGTGCGTGCGTGCGTGCGTGTGTGTGCGTGCGTGTGTGCGGGCTGCTCACTTGTAGGTAGACTTTGTTGACTCCGCTGACGTAGTCGGCCGCCCTGCCAAAGATGAGGCGGCCCACGCCCGACGTGATGCCGATGCACATGAGCAGAACCTCTTTGTTGGCGTCCTTGCCGAAGCGCTCCTCCACGTGTTTCATCTGTGGACCACATGAAAGGGAAAGCAGCGGCACGCCTTATCAGAGACCGTTCAACACAGCTGCCATAATCCAACCCATTCTCACCCCCTCTGCTTCACCCTCCCGACGCGTTCCCAACTCGCTTTCTGCTTCACCCATGCCACGCTTTGCGCCGACATGTGTTTTCTGGAATATTTTACGATGACGGCCGTCACGGGGAATCGAACCCCGGTCTCTGGATTTGCGTTACCATGCTCTACCGACTGAGCTAACCAGATGATTGGGAAATACGCTTTTTTTTTTGTGCTTTTATCTTTGACAACGTGGATGATAACGTAGTCCCTTCTTTGAGCCGTATTCGGACGCGGAAGCAGTCCCCTGGTCAAAATGTACTATTCTGTCCATAACGGCACATAATTCGGCGCTCATGCGCCGTTCACACCGTTCGCCGCGGCGACTCGGTCGCTACCGCTCCCTCGGCGGCGTCTCACGGGGTTCATCGGGTTAGGGTTAGGCGTTGTGAGCTTGTAGATCTGCTATTTTTTAGCAAATGTTTGTCACAATAATCGTGATGTGAAATTTTCATATGGTCCCATCCCTAGCCACCAGTCATCTATGACAGTCGTATCTATGACATCATAATGATCTATGACATAATTATCTATAAAAGATGACTCTAAATGTGGGCAAAAAGTGTGTGAGATTGCAAGATTAGCTCTACACACACACACACACACACACACACATCTTCTCATATACGGCTGGCCACGCCTAAGAAGGCACAATTGCCAGGTGCTCGGTGAAGTTCATGCCGCTTTTCAAAGTGCCGCGCACATTCTCACAGGAAGGAACACTGAATAGAGGGTATGCGTGTGACATCACTGTTGCTGGAAGTTATGTGGGAACACGCCTACTGAGTGGCAAAAAACTAATTTCTGCCATTGACAGCCCATACATCCAAACAGAAAAGTCCTAGCTGATTGTATTAAACAAAGTTAAACTCACCAACATTGCGGCTGTACTGTAAGCTTGAATTATCCTCTTTCTATCTGCAAAGTTTTTGTTTCATAAAAATCCACCATAGGTATGTTATGGCTACTTTCTGTCAAGACAGTCTGTGCAGGTTTTTATTTTTCCAAGTGTCAGAGTTTGGAAGCACTCGTTTTCAACAACACACCATCCTGCTACCTCCTGCATTATGTGCAAATTAGAAACAGGTGGTATGCAGGGCCGTTGAGTGATTTGCAACTAACACTTCCAAACTCCAATGCTCCATGCTGCACAATGTTTTGCCACTCAGTCTAGATTAGGGGGGCGGGTCCCAGTGGACGTGCATACCCTCTATTCCTTCTGCTGTAATAGCGCACGGCACGAGAGTTGGACGGAACGTGTGAGAGACTGACTGTACGCATTCGTGGCGGGTTGAGGGAGGTAATGGATGGAGGCGGGTGCGTTGGGGGGGTTTGGGGGCCAGTGTAGGAGGCCGCACCACGTTCCTGTTTTCCAAACGTCCCCCAAGGGAGGGGCGCCGCCCCCTTTGCTCTGCACCACTGGTCGTGCAGGGCAGGGACGTGTAGAGAATGTTAGAGAGCCTTTAGAGGGCCTTTTGGTGACGCGTTGTGAGCTTGGAGGTCGGCTATTTTCGGTGCTTGATACCACACTGAACTAAGCATAATCAAGTCAATATCAATATTGGACATGTGGCGTAACAGCATGGATTATCTATACAGAAAGGGCAATTATTTCAACATAAGATGCTGCATTCAAGTTCAGGAGAGTTTGGACAAGGCAACTCTCTTAAATGCTGCCTTCAGGTATGGAAAGCCAAAAATAGCAGATCTACAAGCTCAGGTATGGAAAGCCAAAAATAGCAGATCTTGTAGATCGGCTATTTTTGGCAAAGAGCTTTGGTGTAGAGGGGAAAAAGAGCAGACCAAGTACAGAGTGAAAGGTCAAGTTTATTAAGTATTTACGGTTCAAGTGGTTAAATATCTGAAAACACACATTGACATGAATCCAAAATACACTGATGATCGTGCTGTCAAACAATGAAACTATATGGAATCTATGTACATGTTGTCGGGGTCCCTGCTTCATCTCTCTCTCAACTAAGGGGTCCTTGGCCTGAAAACGTTGAAGACCCCGGTTCTACAGGGTAAAGGGGCAGGGACTCAAGCCCCCTTTGATGTCTATGTGTGTACGTGCCTGGTACAGGGGTTGGTTGAGGGGGGGGGGGGGGGGGGGGGGCGTTACGGTTGGTTTCCGCCATATCCCAGCATATGCTGCTCACTCCCACCCACCCCTCTTGTATATCTCTCTACATTTCTCAGTATTACCACATTCACCACCCACGCGTTTGTTCAGGTTCCAGCAACAGTTCTGTGCTATTCTATACCCACTCTCGGGGGACCAGCCGTAGAGAAAGGCTCCATCAGAGTGAGAGAAATGCAGTGCAGATGCTAGGTTTCCGTTCCAGCCTCATAGTGCACACACAGTATTCACACTGTGCTCCAGAATGATCATGTAATATAGAGAGTCTCACATAACAATGATCATGTTGTACAGTACCGGTAAGTTTTCACTGAATTGTTCTGAATTCAGTCAAGTCTTGAGAATTCCCCTAACCAACTTTCGACCTGGCTTTCCCATTTTGGGAAATGGGAATATCACTATATGCAAACATTTAATTTCCCCAAATTTCAAAAAGTTGAAATATTCAACATTTACGAAATAGCAAAAAGAGCAAATGTACAAGCTTACATTGCAGCATGTTCTGCACTTGTAGATCGACGTTTTTTTTTGCATTTCATCTTACAGCAAAGTATAAGCGGTAAACAAACATAGAATCTGTAAATCTGTACCAAAAAGATTAAGAAAACTATAAATGATGAGACTAAAGGCCTGTCCAGTATCTATCTAATGCTTTTCAGGAGTCACGAGGGACATCATTTTATAATCGAAAAGGACCTTTTGGCCGAAATCTTTTGGTTTCGGTCCAAGTATGGACAGGCCTTTACTGTTCTACAGATTCTAGACCAGTGGTTCTCAACGTGGATTCCAGGGACTCTGTGGGTTCCTTTAGGAGGGTCTAAATAGACCCATACAAGTCTGTAACTCGGACAGTGTACAAAACACTTACAGGTTCATTTGCCAGGGGTTGACACTAAGGTCTCAGAGGCACTTGCCCATCTGGCAAGTACAGGTCATGTTCTACTTGCCCGAAGGTAATGCACACTTGCCCGAAAAGTAAATCGTCCATTATAAAATGATAGGTACGATTTTAATTACCGCTCAATTTAACACTTATTTCTTTACTTTCTGGGGCTGTGCGCTAAAATGTCATACCTCAATACCTCCAAATCCAAATACCAAATACTTTAGCTATGATTGAATACGTCTATGGGTTCACACTTGTTATTTTTTAGTTTTAAATGTAGCAACAGTAAAAACAGCACATTATAGGTAAATAGTGCTCTTATTTTACATTCCACAGACCAGAAGACACAGCGCACTGGCCACGTTCAGGTGTTTAGACAGATATCTCGTGTTGTGTTTATAGACATGTGTGTCCCCTCTCAAATGAGCACTTGCCCTGTCGGGCAACCTGAAAGCCAACTTCACCTGCCCTGACGTTTTATTTACCTGCCGGGGGCAGGTGGGCAAGCCTTAGTGTCAATGCCTGGGTTCCATTTTGTACACTGTCAGAGTTAAGGGGAGACCTTGAAATTTGAAAGTTTGAGAAACACAGCTCTAGACTGTCACTCACTCACGTCCCCACCCCCACTACTCTGAAACCACAGTGAAGGAACCAGACACCCAGAGGAGCAGAGAGAGAGAGAGAGGTTTGGCCCACGGCCAGCCAGCTGCACCTCCTCTGGGCTGGGTGAGCAGGGGTGTCGCACCAAATTCTGGGCCCCGGGTACCAAGGATTCACTGCGGGGCCCCTGTGCTTTAACTATTGAAAAATAGCAGATATACAAGCTCACAGCGCGGCACCGAGTGCCGCGCTGCAAGCTTGTAGATCTGCTATTTTTGAGAAATCATGAAAATCTTTGAATATTTCAAATCCTTCTGAGGTTTTTTGAGAAACCTATGTTTTTCTATGTCAGTGGAGCTAAAACCTTTTCATGTGAAGGACCCCCAAAATGGTATGTATTTGGCCACGGAACCCCATCTCTAAATATTGAGTTCCAGGGACCCCCCAGAAGAAAAATTTAAGTTACAAATGTTCGCTTAAAAAATACATATATTCAAAGATTTGCACACATTTTCACGACTTTTCAAAAATAGCAGATCTACAAGCTCGCAGCGCGGCACTCGGTGCCGCGCTGTGAGCTTGTATATCTGCTATTTTTCAATAGCTAAAGTATAAAATAATTAAGGCCCCTCCACCACCTTGGGCCCTAGTAACTCAGTCCCACTTTCCTACCCCTTGTGACGCCCCTGTGGGTGAGCATTAACAGTCCCACGACTCCCCAGTCCAAAGAGCCAGAGTCACTGTTCCATCTCTTCTGGCTCCCGCTCTTTCCCTTCATTCATTATCTCTAATCTTCTTTCGATCTCTTGATCTGAAGCTGCTGGCCGTTAACGACAACACGCTCACAATTCATGAGTTTGGGGATTCCCTCACACAAGGAGTGAGTGTGTGTGTGTGTGTGTGTGTGTGTGTGTGTGTGCGTTTGTCTAGCTATACTTATGGGGACTAAACGCATGTTCACACAGTCACGCGCAGGGGACGTCTGACACGGTGGGGACAAAATCGTAGGTCCCCATAGTTATTATCATTCAGGAAGATAGGGGAGAGGTTGCTGAAGTGTCTGGTGTTTTTTTAAAGCAAGTCCCTCAATTCGCGTTTTCATGTCATATGACAGGTGTGTTAACACAGTGGGGACAGCCCCCATCAGACGATAGTTGGTACTGCAGTTTGTGTGTGAGTGTGTGAGAGAATGGGAGAATGAGAGCTTCACACACTACTAGCCAATCACAGGTCAGATATTTGCATACAATGACGTTGGCTTCAAGTCAGCACATATGGTGGACTTTCTTTCAAGGACTTTCAAAGACCCTCTAAACTGGTAAGCAATGTGGTTATTAATATTATTTACGGTTGTGTCCGTATATATACATGTAAAAAAAACACCGGGCTTGTAGAACAGCTATTTTTGCCGACATTTGGCGGCTGTAGCTCTGTATATATACATGTAAAAATAATAATATCATAATAAATAATATACATTTGGCGGCTGTAGCTCGAGGGAATGTTTTAGAGTCTCGGGGTTTGCATTTTTGGTTTCAGCAGCTAATTTCCATTCCAATCATATGCTGCATGTCAATAGAAACTACCTATTGAAGCTAAAAGAAGCCATGAAAAACAGCTTGTTACACCACAATTGACGGCCGTTAGCTTAGCGGCTAACGCCGTTAGCTTAGCGGCTAATGCTAATGCTAGCGCTGCAGGCTAACATAGGCAATGTATACACATCTGGAATAAAACGCGACCCAACTCTATTTTTGCTCTATCTATCTATGATTGCCAAACATCTACAAGCTCACAGTGCGAGGCGGTTAAGTGTAGATTGTGTAACTTTAGTCAGAAGGATAATCTGACCCTGATAATATACCACAAACACAGATGTTACAGTTAGCTAAGCTCGGGGAACCCATTTCAATAGGGCACGCATTCTGGTGTTGCGCACGTATATAGAAGCGCAAGCAACGTGTACTAGACGAAAACGGTGCCCTATAGAACTGTGTATCAGTAGCCTACTGCACTACTCTGTTACAAGTAGAATTGATTGATTGATTGATTGAAGACTTTATTAGAAGTTTGCATAGGAAAAGGTACAGTTTCATGACGGTACAGTTCACTGGTACAAGGTCTACTAAAAGGAGATCCATGAAAAGACTAAGCTTATTTCCACTGGAAACCATTTAAGTATCTCATATAACATTGAATGACAGACGAATAGAACACAGTACTATGCAGTAGATATGTAAATAAAATAAGAAGTATGTGAGCTATTCAAATGTATGTTTTCTAGGCCTAAATCAAAATCTACAAAGCAATAACTAAAGTTTTGAAATAAATGTAGGCCTAGTGGAGTATAGGGTGACCATATTCTGAAAACCCAAAAAGAGGACACACTACCCGGCATATATATATATATATATATATATATATATATATATATATATATATATATATATATATAGCAAAATTGCATATATATATATATATATATATATATATATATATATATATATATATATATATAGCAAAATTGCATATATATATATATATATATATATATGCAATTTTGCTATATATATATATATATATATATATATAGCAAAATATTTTGTTCCAGGGACCCCCAGAAGCAAAGATTAGATTTCAGTCTATTCTGCATCTAGGTTAAGGCCACAGACCCTTTGGGAAACGAGTTTGGGTCGACTTTGTTTGGCCTTAAGCTAGATGCAGAATAGACAAAAATCTAATCTTTACTTCTGGGGGTCCCTGGAACTAAATATTTTGCGATGGGGGTCCGTGGCCAAATACATATCATTCTGGGGGTCCTTGACATGACAGAGTTTGAAAAACAATGATAGCAACATAAGTTTTTTCAGGAAAACTGTTAGGATTTAGAAGACATTTGTAGAATGTGCCTATCAGTGGTTAAGGACCCCCAAAATGTTGTTTTTGGCCGCGGACCCCCATCTCAAAATATTTTGTTCCACGGATGGACCCCTATTGCAAAATATTTTGTTCCAGGGACCCCCAGAAGCAAAGATTAGATTTCGGTCTATTCTGCATCTAGCTTAAGGCCACAGACCCGTTGGGAAACGAGTTTGGGTTGACTTTGTTTTAGGTCGACCTTTCATGTATTCCCCTCAAGTAGTCCTGAGGTCCCCAGACCCCACTTTGGGAACCATTGCCATATGGGGATAATGTTAGCCCGACTCCAACAAGCTAAAAGCAATTGGTTTAAGCAATTGGTTTTCATTAGAGATGGTAGTCCTTGCATGGATGATTGTTACTGGTTATTCTTGTATGTTATTTGCAAATAACTTGAATACATTTGATTAGGTGGCAGATAATAAACATGGGAACATCTGCAAGGAAACAAGTTTCTCCAGAGACCTCTTCAGGGTGTTTCCGCTTGTGATGCAAATAAGAGGTACAGACAAAAATTGCTGCCCCAAACCCTGTGGAATGCACACCCCAAATGCTCTCATTCCACAGTGTTTATTGATTTTATATTTGTTTTCTCATGCCACCCATGTAATATACATTTGAGTATGTACTCATAGACTACCTGCATTGTTCACTTACAGAGTTAAGGGGGTCATTGCAAATAATACATTTGAGAACCACTACTAGTTGGACTCCTCCTGTTATGCTATAGCTATAGTGTCGTACATCAGGGGTTCCCAAACTTTTTTGTCTCAGGGCACCCCGTGAATATTTTTTTTAAATCCGAGGCACCCCTACATTATAATTTTCACTCCCAGCACCTCATATTTATTGCATATCGTTGTTGTCGGGTGGAACCCTTGTATGTTCAAAACCGTTCATTTTATATTTATCATCTATAAAATGTACTAAACTAGTGAAAACAGCAGATCTACAAGCACACAACGCCTCGCGATGCGAGACTGAAAATAACTGTGTACTTCAAGTTTAAAATGATACTAAATATTTTTATTATTATTATTAAAATATATTTTTATGCCAAGTAGTTGTTTGCTGACCTTATTCATTAAGGTACTTTCAGATGGGCATCAATTAACACAGGTCTGTTCCAGGTCTGCTCATGAGGGCCGCTACAAAATAAAAACTAAACACAATCCAGGTCTAGTCAGTCACAACTGCTTTATTGCACCTCGACTTCTCTGCATGTGCTACTATTAGGCGTGTTAATCACTGCCCATCTGAAAGGTGCTTTACTGTTCCCCAAAATGTAGGGCTGCCATGACTACATTTAATGCTAAAGACCTGAATTGTTTTTCTATTCCTACATTTTTAGTGTTGATGCGTCTAAAGAGGATAATTCACTTGGGAGGCTTGTGAATGACGAGCACCGGACTCCCAACTGTAAATTGAGAGTCATTGCCCTAGAGGGAAAACCTCACCTCTGTCTGTTTGCTGCGAGAGACATCTTACCAGGTGAAGAATTGAACTACAACTACGGAAAATCGAACTGGCCATGGCGGACTAAGGTGAGGACACATACTTAAACATTTATGCCTGACTTGCATATGTAGGTTCAAAGTGAGATGTAGTCTAATGTCAACAGAATAGAGCCCTGCACGGGCCTAAAATGTGGGCCCGGGCCCGGCCCTGGCCCGTGGACTTCAGTCCAGGCCCGGCCCGTGGCCCGTTTGGTGCCGCTATTTAAAGCCCGAGCCCGGCCCGAAGCCCGTCGCCTTATTATTAATTAATTATTTGTGTGCGTGGCTTTCACTGCTGTGCGCTGCAGCTGCACTCTCAAGGGGAGTCCATACTGTCACAGCCCACCGAAATTTGCGTCGGAAAGGTCCAGTTCAACTACAAAATGACATCTCTTGCAACTTCTGAAAAGGATTACTCATAATTTGAGTTCGGAAAGCTGCACGCACGTCAGAAAGTCGAAACTTTCCGACGAAAACTATGGTCGGAGAGGACGGAGACTGAGAGACGTGTACAGCCCTCTATACTATAGCTGTGCTCGTCTTGCGCTCTGATTAAAAGAAAGAAGTCAACACAACACAACAGCACAGCAAGTAATTACACACACATCATTCACAACGCAAGAAATCTTCCTCCACCCACCGTTTGTTATGTTACTGTATATCTTCACTGCAATTAGATATTGATATTATTGTCGGCTTGCCGCCCGTGGTTTCAAGCCATCGTAAAATACAGAGTATCGTCCAGTACTAAAGAGTAAAGACGCACGCACGCATCCCGTAACTGATACGGGACTCGGGAGGTCGGGGAATCATTACAGGGCGATTTATTTGAGAAATGACGGTGAAATGGGTGAAACTACAGTAGTGCTCCTAATGTTATAGTCTCGCTGTGTATGTACACGCAGAGTCGCAGAGTAGACTTGTGTGCCCGTCGCCCTCGGCTCGTTGCGGCTCTCCCGGCTCTCCATTGGCTAATGTACTCATGTCACGACCAATCAAGAGCCGTGTTGCTATAGATACGGATAGAGCCCATAGCCTAGAAGGCTATTAGCCTAGAAGGCTATGGGAGGCAGGCAGGCTGAGGCAGCACTCACTCACGCACACACACCACACTCCATTCTAAGCGCACACACAGAGACGTCATGTGTGAAATTCACAGCGCGAAATGTTCCGAGCATGGTTCTGAGCCCGGGCCCGGCCCTAGGCCCGTTGGTGAGTTTCTAAACGAGCACGAGCCCGGCCCGTTTTGGCGGGCCGGGCCGGGCCCTGGTCGGGTCCCGTCGGGCTTGCAGGGCTCTACAACAGAAGCAGGTCGTAGTAAGGACATGAAAATGAAATACAAATCCTTGTTGTTCTCAGACAGTCACGTTTGTGATGAGAGGACAGCAACACAGCATGCACTTGCACCCCAGATGTACTACCGACATGTTATGCATACCTCTTATCTTATCCATATTCAATTACTTATTCTTCACAGACGTTGAATGACATGTGTGCAGCAGGTGATGGCGACTGCCCCACAGACACGCATGGCTCCATCACAGCACCACGGCAAGATCCAGTCACTGCCAAGACGTCCACTTCCGTTGAAAAGGTAAATGTGGAGAGCACACCTTACAAATGATTTTTAGTTTATTTTCATTTCCTAATGTCTAGTGTATCACTTTAAATGTAGGCCTCACGGGGTCCCCAAGACACATGTTTTTAGGTGTGTGTGTTATGCAAGGTTGTAGCCAGAATAATTCAATCTTCAGAAGTCATGTATGTCCCCATGATGCACATTGACACTGGGTCCCCAAAACCCATGTTTTTAAAATGTGTGTGTGTGTGTGTATTTAAGCAAGTATGTTCCAGAAGAACTGAAATTTCAGAAGACGTGTCCCCATGATGCACATTACCACAGGGTCCCCAAAACTGATGTGTGTGTGTGTGTGTGTGTGTGTGTGTGTATGTGTGTGTAAGTTTACGGAATGCATCAATTATCTGATCCATTTTAAGGCTATTCATTTTAGAGAAGCGTTGTCCACACTGATCACATCCCTAGACTTTCTCTCCAGTGTTGTCTTATGGCTATGTAGGTATTGTAAAGTGCATTTTGGTTGTTGATTATAATCTACTGTACCAGTGAGAACATTATCTGATCTCACATCTGATTGTTTATCTTATATTTGCTTAAATGGGGATTTCATAATAAGGTGTACATTTAAAAAGTACTCATAGACCACATACTCATAGACCGCACACCAAATGTGTTTGAAATACCTACTGTCCAACTAGCCTGGGCAGCATTCAGTTTCAGGTTTGTTATCAGGTCGGAAGCGGATGATATCGCTACATCATGTTGTAGTGTCGTTGTGTAGTCAGACAGACAGGAACATTCCTTCCATACTTACTTCCTTCCTCCTTTCCCCCATTGTATCGATTGAATGTTCCGGTCTGTCTGACTACAAAACAATACTACAACATGACGTAGCAATATCATCCACTCCAGACCGGGTCACACAGTGATTTTGACATGCCTACCTTTTGACTTTTAAATATTTAATGAATCTTATTCTTCACAGACGTTGAATGACGTGTGTGCAGCAGGTGATGGCGACTGCCCCACAGACACAGACACGCATGGCTCCATCACAGCACCACGGCAAGATCCAGTCACTGCCAAGAGGATCACTTCCGTTGAAAAGGTAAATGTGGAGAGCACACCTTACAATGATTTTTAGTTTATTTTCATTTCCTAATGTCTAGTATATCACTTTAAAGGGTAGGCCTCACGGGGTCCCCAAGACACATGTTTTTAGGTGTGTGTGTGTTATGCAAGGTTGTAGCTGGAATAATTCAATCTTCAGAAGTCATGTATGTCCCCATGATGCACATTGACACTGGGTCCCCAAAACCCATGTTTTTAAGATGTGTGTGTGTGTGTGTGTGTGTATTTAAGCAAGTATGTTCCAGAAGAACTGAAATTTCATAAGACGTATCCCCATGATGCACATTACCACAGGGTCCCCAAAACTGATGTGTGTGTGTGTGTGTGTTTACCGAATGCATCAATTATCTGATCCATTTTAAGGCTATTCATTCTAGAGAAGCGTTGTCCACACTTATCACATCCCTAGACTTTCTCTCCAGTGTTGTCTTATGGCTATGTAGGTATTGTAAAGTGCATTTTGGTTGTTAATAGGGTTGGACATGGTAACCGCCGTACCGCCGTACCGCGGTAAACCGAGGTCTACCGCGGTGTCAGTGTGCTTACCGCGGTAAAAAAAGACAAAAAAAAGTCTATTTTTTATTGGAAAACAAGCGAGTTTTAAAACAGGGGAGAAGCGAGGACCGCATGCGCTCCATGCCGCTCTGCTCTGGGCCGTGTACCACAGTTTGGAAGCCACATACGTCACTCTCACTCTCAGAGACACAGACAGTCACTGCTGCTGCCTGCGTAGAGGAGTACAGAGCAGCGTAAACTTTCTTTGTAATCCACACGACACAAGGATGTTAATATATACCTTGTGTTGTGGCATATCTTTTTTTATTCATACGGATTACTGGCGGAGCGCGGGCCGCGTGGACTAAAACCGAAAATGAAACTATTTTACTTTTTCCATCGCGTCGCACGTTGTGCCCGTTCGGCGGCGCGTCGGAGATTTTATAACCTTTTCTGTCAAGTCTTGTAACTAAAACCTGTATAGCAGCACTCAATCACTGGGATTTGAGAGTTGAGACGTGACGTGAGTTTACAGAATCACTGTACACGATCTGACTACCCGTCTTCTTCTGGTTTGTTCACACAGCTGTTTGTGTCTGAAAAGCCTACTAGCTAGCCTACGTTACTATGGTAACCCGACAGTGCAGATCTAAAAGCTCAGAACGCGTCGCGGATGCAATGTGTTGTGAGCTTGTAGATCTGCTCCTTTCAAAGCCATACCCGCTGTGCTGTACGGAGAAGTATAACTCGGGCGGTCAGGCTGTGTCGCCTCTCCACTTTGGAGAGGCGACTTTAGGGAAGATGATTGCAATATTTTGGCTTATCGCCGAACCTTAATTAATAGATACGGGGGTGCGGTAATTACCGCAGTACCGTCGGTAAATGGGAAGACGGTAATCGCGGTAACAAAATGTCGATACCGCCCCAGGCCTAGTTGTTAAGTATAATCTACTGTACCAGTGAGAACATTATCTGATCTCACATCTGATTGTTTATCTTCTATTTGCTTAAATGGGGATTTCATAATAAGGTGTACATTTAAAAAGTACTCATAGACCACATACTCATAGACCGCACACCAAATGTGTTTGAAATACCTACTGTCCAACTAGCCTGGGCAGCATTCCGTTTCAGGTTTGTTATCAGTTCAGAAGCGGATGATATCGCTACATCATGTTGTAGTGTCGTTTTGTAGTCAGACAGACAGGAACATTCCTTCCATACTTACTTCCTTCCTCCTTTCCCCCATTGTATCGATTGAATGTTCCGGTCTGTCTGACTACAAAACAATACTACAACATGACGTAGCAATATCTTCCACTCCAGACCGGGTCACACAGTGATTTTGAAACAGAGACCAGGCTTTCCTCCGAGGTGGGTGGGAAGCCTGGTGACGCGAGGTTACTGTCCAACAGAATGGTGTATTGGGCTACATAAGGATGTTGACATACTAGTGATATTAAACTTACCATGTGAACTTAACATCTGTCAAGTGTACAACTTTGACATGCCTACCTTTTGACTTTTAAATATTTAATGAATCTTACTCTTCACAGATGTTCAATGACATGTGTGTAGCAGATGATGGCGACTGCCCCACAGACACAGACACGCATGGCTCCATCACAGCACCACGGCAAGATCCAGTCACTGCCAATACGTCCACTTCCGTTGAAAAGGTAAATGTGGAGAGCACACCTTAAAATTATTTTTAGTGTATCATTTCCTAATGTCTAGTATATCACTTTAAAAGGTAGGCCTCACGGGGTCCCCAAGACACATGTTTTTAGGTGTGTGTGTGTGTGTTATGCAAGGTTGTAGCCAGAATAATTCAATCTTCAGAAGTCCTGTATGTCCCCATGATGCACATTGACACTGGGTCCCCAAAACCCATGTTTTTAAAATGTGTGTGTGTGTGTATTTAAGCAAGTATGTTCCAGAAGAACTGAAATTTCAGAAGACGTGTCCCCATGATGCACATTACCACAGGGTCCCCAAAACTGATGTGTGTGTGTGTGTGTGTGTGTGTGTATGTGTGTGTAAGTTTACGGAATGCATCAATTATCTGATCCATTTCAAGGCTATTCATTTTAGAGAAGTGTTGTCCACACTGATCACATCCCTAGACTTTCTCTCCAGTGTTGTCTTATGGCTATGTAGGTATTGTAAAGTGCATTTTGGTTGTTGATTATAATCTACTGTACCAGTGAGAACATTATCTGATCTCACATCTGATTGTTTATCTTATATTTGCTTAAATGGGGATTTCATAATAAGGTTTACATTTAAAAAGTACTCATAGACCACATACTCATAGACCGCACACCAAATGTGTTTGAAATACCTACTGTCCAACTAGCCTGGGCAGCATTCAGTTTCAGGTTTGTTATCAGGTCGGAAGCGGATGATATCGCTACATCATGTTGCAGTGTCGTTGTGTAGTCAGACAGACAGGAACATTCCTTCCATACTTACTTCCTTCCTCCTTTCCCCCATTGTATCGATTGAATGTTCCGGTCTGTCTGACTACAAAACAATACTACAACATGACGTAGCAATATCATCCACTCCAGACCGGGTCACACAGCGATTTTGACATGCCTACCTTTTGACTTTTAAATATTTAATGAATCTTATTCTTCACAGACGTTGAATGACGTGTGTGCAGCAGGTGATGGCGACTGCCCCACAGACACAGACACGCATGGCTCCATCACAGCACCACGGCAAGATCCAGTCACTGCCAAGACGATCACTTCCGTTGAAAAGGTAAATGTGGAGAGCACACCTTACAATGATTTTTAGTTTATTTCATTTCCTAATGTCTAGTGTATCACTTTAAAGGGTAGGCCTCAAGGGGTCCCCAAGACACATGTTTTTAGGTGTGTGTGTTATGCAAGGTTGTAGCCAGAATAATTCAATCTTCAGAAGTCATGTATGTCCCCATGATGCACATTGACACTGGGTCCCCAAAACCCATGTTTTTAAAATGTGTGTGTGTGTGTGTGTGTGTGTGTGTGTGTGTATTTAAGCAAGTATGTCCAGAAGAACTGAAATTTCAGAAGACGTGTCCCCATGATGCACATTACCACAGGGTCCCCAAAACTGATGTGTGTGTGTGTGTGTATGTGTGTGTAAGTTTACGGAATGCATCAATTATCTGATCCATTTCAAGGCTATTCATTTTAGAGAAGCGTTGTCCACACTGATCACATCCCTAGACTTTCTCTCCAGTGTTGTCTTATGGCTATGTAGGTATTGTAAAGTGCATTTTGGTTGTTGATTATAATCTACTGTACCAGTGAGAACATTATCTGATCTCACATCTGATTGTTTATCTTATATTTGCTTAAATGGGGATTTCATAATAAGGTTTACATTTAAAAAGTACTCATAGACCACATACTCATAGACCGCACACCAAATGTGTTTGAAATACCTACTGTCCAACTAGCCTGGGCAGCATTCAGTTTCAGGTTTGTTATCAGGTCGGAAGCGGATGATATCGCTACATCATGTTGTAGTGTCGTTGTGTAGTCAGACAGACAGGAACATTCCTTCCATACTTACTTCCTTCCTCCTTTCCCCCATTGTATCGATTGAATGTTCCGGTCTGTCTGACTACAAAACAATACTACAACATGACGTAGCAATATCATCCACTCCAGACCGGGTCACACGGTGATTTTGACATGCCTACCTTTTGACTTTTAAATATTTAATGAATCTTATTCTTCACAGACATTGAATGACGTGTGTGCAGCAGGTGATGGCAACTGCCCCACAGACACAGACACGCATGGCTCCATCACAGCACCACGGCAAGATCCAGTCACTGCCAAGACGATCACTTCCGTTGAAAAGGTAAATGTGGAGAGCACACCTTACAAAGATTTTTAGTTTATTTTCATTTCGATTGAATGTTCCAGTCCGTCTGACTACAAAACAATACTACAACATGACGTAGCAATATCATCCACTCTAGACCGGGTCACACGGCGATTTTGACATGCCTACCTTTTGACTTTTAAATATTTAATGAATCTTATTCTTCACAGACGTTGAATGACGTGTGTGCAGCAGGTGATGGCGACTGCCCCACAGACACAGACACGCATGGCTCCATCACAGCACCACGGCAAGATCCAGTCACTGCCAAGACGATCACTTCCGTTGAAAAGGTAAATGTGGAGAGCACACCTTACAATGATTTTTAGTTTAGTTTCATTTCCTAATGTCTAGTATATCACTTTAAAGAGTAGGCCTCACAGGGTCCCCAAGACACATGTTTTTAGGTGTGTGTGTGTTATGCAAGGTTGTAGCTGGAATAATTCAATCTTCAGAAGTCATGTATGTCCCCATGATGCACATTGACACTGGGTCCCCAAAACCCATGTTTTTAAGATGTGTGTGTGTGTGTGTGTGTGTGTGTGTGTGTATTTAAGCAAGTATGTTCCAGAAGAACTGAAATTTCATAAGACGTGTCCCCATGATGCACATTACCACAGGGTCCCCAAAACTGATGTGTGTGTGTGTGTGTTTACCTAATGCATCAATTATCTGATCCATTTTAAGGTTATTCATTCTAGAGAAGCGTTGTCCACACTTATCACATCCCTAGACTTTCTCTCCAGTGTTGTCTTATGGCTATGTAGGTATTGTAAAGTGCATTTTGGTTGTTAAGTATAATCTACTGTACCAGTGAGAACATTATCTGATCTCACATCTGATTGTTTATCTTCTATTTGCTTAAATGGGGATTTCATAATAAGGTGTACATTTAAAAAGTACTCATAGACCACATACTCATAGACCGCACACCAAATGTGTTTGAAATACCTACTGTCCAACTAGCCTGGGCAGCATTCCGTTTCAGGTTTGTTATCAGTTCAGAAGCGGATGATATCGCTACATCATGTTGTAGTGTCGTTTTGTAGTCAGACAGACAGGAACATTCCTTCCATACTTACTTCCTTCCTCCTTTCCCCCATTGTATCGATTGAATGTTCCGGTCTGTCTGACTACAAAACAATACTACAACATGACGTAGCAATATCTTCCACTCCAGACCGGGTCACACAGTGATTTTGAAACAGAGACCAGGCTTTCCTCCGAGGTGGGTGGGAAGCCTGGTGACGCGAGGTTACTGTCCAACAGAATGGTGTATTGGGCTACATAAGGATGTTGACATACTAGTGATATTAAACTTACCATGTGAACTTAACATCTGTCAAGTGTACAACTTTGACATGCCTACCTTTTGACTTTTAAATATTTAATGAATCTTATTCTTCACAGATGTTCAATGACATGTGTGGAGCAGATGATGGCGACTGCCCCACAGACACAGATACGCATGGCTCCATCACAGCACCACGGCAAGATCCAGTCACTGCCAAGACGTCCACTTCCGTTGAAAAGGTAAATGTGGAGAGCACACCTTAAAATTATTTTTAGTGTATCATTTCCTAATGTCTAGTATATCACTTTAAAAGGTAGGCCTCACGGGGTCCCCAAGACACATGTTTTTAGGTGTGTGTGTGTGTGTTATGCAAGGTTGTAGCCAGAATAATTCAATCTTCAGAAGTCCTGTATGTCCCCATGATGCACATTGACACTGGGTCCCCAAAACCCATGTTTTTAAAATGTGTGTGTATTTAAGCAAGTATGTTCCAGAAGAACTGAAATTTCAGAAGACGTGTCCCCATGATGCACATTACCACAGGGTCCCCAAAACTGATGTGTGTGTGTGTGTGTGTGTGTATGTGTGTGTAAGTTTACGGAATGCATCAATTATCTGATCCATTTTAAGGCTATTCATTTTAGAGAAGCGTTGTCCACACTGATCACATCCCTAGACTTTCTCTCCAGTGTTGTCTTATGGCTATGTAGGTATTGTAAAGTGCATTTTGGTTGTTGATTATAATCTACTGTACCAGTGAGAACATTATCTGATCTCACATCTGATTGTTTATCTTATATTTGCTTAAATGGGGATTTCATAATAAGGTGTACATTTAAAAAGTACTCATAAACCACATACTCATAGACCGCACACCAAATGTGTTTGAAATACCTACTGTCCAACTAGCCTGGGCAGCATTCAGTTTCAGGTTTGTTATCAGGTCGTAAGCGGATGATATCGCTACATCATGTTGTAGTGTCGTTGTGTAGTCAGACAGACAGGAACATTCCTTCCATACTTACTTCCTTCCTCCTTTCCCCCATTGTATCGATTGAATGTTCCGGTCTGTCTGACTACAAAACAATACTACAACATGACGTAGCAATATCATCCACTCCAGACCGGGTCACACGGTGATTTTGACATGCCTACCTTTTGACTTTTAAATATTTAATGAATCTTATTCTTCACAGACATTGAATGACGTGTGTGCAGCAGGTGATGGCAACTGCCCCACAGACACAGACGGCTCCATCACAGCACCACGGCAAGATCCAGTCACTGCCAAGACGATCACTTCTTGTATTTCTTTACATTTTGTAAAGAAATACATATGTAGGCCCCTGTTTGAATGCCCCCGCCCTCTGTCAAAAGCAGCTAAAATCCCTAAAACGAAAGAAAGCAGCAAATGGGAAAAAAACAAAAACAAAAAAAAACTCACCTTTAACTTTCTCTTATAACCTAAAAAATGTTAAATAAAATAAAGTTGTCCTTTAAGTAAAACTATAAATTCTCAACACTTAGTGCAACTTGTGGAACATTTTAGTGCAACTAGTTCAACTTTGCAAACTAGATATTTTTGTGGAACATTTTAGTGCAACTAGTTCAACTTTGCAAACTAGATATTTTTGTGCAAATCTAGATATTTTTCTTTATCTTTAGAATGCGGTTGTAGACAAAGAATTTCACAGACTGCCAATCTCTGTTTTTAAGAGCCAATGGCTCAGCTTTTAAGCATTGGACACACTCCATCTTTCCTGGGACACGTAAGGAGTTGATGAATCTAATCAAGTGCCTCTCCACTGCTTCGATTTCTTTGGTCTCCCACGGCCTCTTCTGTTTGGCAGCTCTGTGGCCTCTATATGAAATGGATTACGAATCATTCACAGAATTATGCTTTTCTGTTACTTGTTTTTAATTTGTTAGTTGTGTTTAACTTGTTTTATAACTTATATTCCTTCTTCCCCCCATTATGTTGTTACCATAGCCATAAGAAAACACCTGAGCATACTGTACCTGCCAGTCCTGATGAGGACACAGTAGGTGTGTGTGTGTGGCTAAAATCCCTAAAACAAAAGAAGGCACCAAATGCAAAATAATGAACACTCACCTTTTACTTTCTCTAATAACCTAAAACATGAACCTTGGTTCATGTGTTCATGTTTTCAGGTTTCAGGAGTTCCAGGGGGTACCTAGCTAAATAATGCCCTCATGGGTCGGTATAGAGAGTGTACAAATAGTACCAAATGGACCCTGGCAGGTTAAATGGGAGGTCCGCAGCCTAAATGCATGTAAAACTGCGGCTCCTTGAAATGATTCGCTGTAATGTTTACAGTTCCTGAATGTTTACAGTTCCTGAAAACAGTTTTGTTTGATATTGCCTAATAAATATTGCTATTTTGAACTGAGAATCATTCTTGAATCAAGCTTTTTTTTTTTTTTCATGGAAAAATGATCTACATTTGATCTGTATTTGGTATGCAACTAAATTATTAAAATATTGTAAAGAGAATGTAAAGTATCAAACTCAAGTAAAATGTAGTGAACATACAGTATGTAAGGGATAATATCTCCGGTCATTGTTGGCAGATAATTCACCGACAGGGAGTTCAACCACCGAGGCGGTTAAACCTTCCTGAAGCCAGATATTATCCCGCTTATTACATGGCTACCTAACATAAATTAATAAATTGACCCAAAACACATAAAAAAAAAGTATTCCTTAAGTTTCACGCTGGCCGCGTCAGCCCAGCTGCATGCAGCCCATCTGCACTGTTGGAAAACAAGGAAGTGAGTTGATCAAATAGAATCCATTTTCGGGCACTGCTTCGTCTATTTCTTGCTCAAATGTTTTCAAAAACATTTTTGAGACAATGTTTAGCTGTAAATGACAATGTGTGTCACAGTGTGTGTGTGTGTGTGTGTTTACATGGCTGTCATGTTGGAAACAGCAGTAAATCAGCAGGGCGCAGCCGCAGTGCTGAGAGGGTTTGATTAGGCAGAGGTCTGATATAGAGTCATTATCCAGAAATAACTGACCGATTAATTCAGCGACTGACCAATCAGAATCAAGCATTCAACCAAGCCATGTAATAAGTAAGGGATAATGAATGGCTCCGCGGTGAATGACGACAGATAACTGACCGACGGACTGATAACTCCCCGAGGCGCTAGCCGAGGGGAGTTATCAGTCCGAAGGGAAGTTATCTGTCGTCATTCACCAAGGAGCCATTCATTATCCCGCTTATTACCCGGCTACTAAATAAAAGTAATAATTTGACTCAAAACCAAAAACAAAACAAAGTATTTCCTTGTTTACAGACGGCTGGAAGTGTTCCACAAGTGTTGCGCTGGGCGTCCTCCCAGCGCGACACGGTCGCCTTGGAAAACAAGGAAGTGCTGATTAGATAGAATCCATTTTCTGATACTACGTCCTCTATTTCTCGCTTAAAATATTTTTTAAAACATTCTTGAGATCAACGTTTAGTTGTAAATGTCGCTGTGTGGTTGTTTACATGGCTGACATGTTGGCTACAGCACAAGGTTCACGCAGTGCAACTTGACTGCAGCAGGTGCTCTGAGTCTTTGATTAGGCAGCGGTCTGTTATAGAGCGGAGCGGTCTGTTATCGGGTGATAACAGACCTCTGATTTCAGCGCTCGACCAATCAGAATCAAGAATCCAAACAGGCCGGGTAATAAGCATTTATATTGTATGCCCTTTCCTTAAAGCATCCAGTGTCCTTGTGTGTTCCCCGCTGTCCTCTCTAGTCTCCTGTGAGACAGCCTCAGACAAGTCCAGGGTTAGGTTACAGGGCCCACTCTGAATTCTGACTTGCTTTCTGGAAGTCTGTATCTGTACACAAAGCTTCCTGCATACAATTCATCAATATTAAATGTACCCAGGACATTGAGTCCCCATTTTGGTGTAAAAAAACAGCTGTGTGTGTTATTTAAATGATATGTTAATGAGGTACCCATGAACCATGACTTCATGCACAGATCTGTGTGTATGCAAATTAAGTCCCCATGAACCATGGATTCATATAAGTCCCCAAGATGCACGTTCAGGACAAGTCTGTGATAATACTTCATCCAATCTAGAATCTGAGGTGATAGTCTTGTTAAGGATTTTTTTCTGAACTTGCCTGATTTTTTCCAGGCCTGTGGGACCACAGGAAAGTGGTGTCCCCATACATGATGACCCTGCAGTTGGTCCCCGTAATGGATGCATACAAACATGTGTGTGTGTGTGTGTGTGTGTGTGTGTGTGTGTGTGTGTGTGTGTGTGTGTGTGTGTGTGTGTGTGTGTGTGTGTGTGTGTGTGTGTGTGTGTGTGTGCGTGTGTGTGTGTGTGTGTGTCTGTGTGCACGTGCGTGTGTGATAGACCTTTATTGGCCCAGAGGGAAATTCAGTTGTCATAGCAGCACACTGCGGTGCTGCTTTGTGTAACAAAGACACAGGTAAGAGTAGAGATCAAATACAGAATAAGAGGTAGGATATAATATACCGGTATGTAAACAGTAATGGCTTAAAAACCCTGCCTAATACTTCAAGGGGTTCCCCAGGGGTCTATTCTTGGTCCCATCCTTTTCCCCCCCTCTATACCACATCTCTTCACCAAATGTACAAGCTCAGAACGCCTTGTGTTGTGATGTATAGCGAGCAGGTAGATCAGCTATTTTGCCCAGGTCAGTATAGGGACTCTAGGGTTCATGTGGTTAAAATAGGACAACAGTATAAAGGACAGTACATCGTACCTGATGCTCTGCGAAAGGACAGGTATGCATAATGTACCGGTACATACAAGTGTGTGTGTGTGTGTGTGTGTGTGTGTGTGTGTGTGTGTGTGTGTGTGTGTGCGTGCGCACACTCATGCATGCACAAATGTATCATGCACCACTCCAACATACACACACACACACACACACACACACACACACACACACACACACACACACACACACACACACACACACACACACACACACACACACACACACACACACACACACACACACACACACACACACACACACACACACAGTAATAGAGATGTGTGTTGTTGTCACCAACACCTGTGGAATGAGTTGTTGACAACCTAGACATCTAAAAGCACTGTGGCCAAGGGCCATCTTTAACCCATATGAACCCTAGTTATAGTGTCTCTTTTCTGGGCGTGCCATGATAGGTAAATATAGGCACCCACAATAGACCCCTAGGTTATCCCGCCCGGGTCAACAAAGTATATAGGGTTTAAGTGTTGTTGTATGCCCTTTGTGGCAAAAGGGCCTTTCTGTGTGGAGTTTGCATGTTCTCCCCGTGTCCCCTAGGGTAGATACCCTCACAAAAACATGCAGTAATCCTGGTCTCTATAAAGCCTCCCCCTGGCCAGCCGGGGCGCCTGATGGAGGGGAAAGGAACTGGTTGGAATAACGTGTTCCTTCCACGCGCCATGTCCAACAGGGGAAGCTGCTCCCTCCTGTCAGGTGAAAAGAAGAGGCCTGCTCACTCCTCATGCACTGAAGGAAGCGTGAGCTCAGTTCGGGGCTCTCCCCAGGCGTGGCAGAGGGAGAGCAGAGACCAGGATTACAGCTTAGGCAATTGGCAATGGTGGAAAAAATGGGTTACAAAAATTGTGGGATAAAAATTATATATATAAAAAAAGAAATACAGCAATTTTAATTTAAATACATATTAGGGACTACTCTAATACTGGGCTGCATTCTTTTCCCCTCTACATCAAATCTCTTCACCAACATATAAGGATCAACTTTTGTTGTTCTTTTATTGTAACTACGGTAACTACATACTGTAGGGCTTAAATTGTTGGAAGAACATGCATCTCCAATTTTCCATATATGGCTCCTCACTTAATGATTCCTTCTGCTCACTCTCTGTCTCTCAGAGGTGGGCTGTGCACAGTTGGAATATGTATATACCTGCGGTGGGACCATTGGCTGAGGATTTGTAGATCATGTTAAGTACATCATCTCTACCTGGAACGTTAGCACTCTAATGTAGTGGCCACAATAAAGCTTGAAATCTACCTTGCAAACATGAAACTATCCACATCCCAACACTGAGACAGAGCACAAGATGAAAGAAACCGTCCTATAGTGAGAATTGGTGAGGACCGACATACTGTACTGTGTATGGAGTTACGGTTGAGATACGGTTGAACAAATGTTTGTTTTTTACCACTACTAGCACTCACACTGTACGAGTAAATCATTTGCGATATGTAAAGCCAAAGCTCACGATTTATGAGCTCACAGTATATGCTCCTACTGTACACGGCCATGATGTCGCAATCATCTGACAGCAAAGAGTTATCGTGACCAGTGGTGTAAAGTAGCTAAGTACATTTTCTTAAGTACTGTACTGTGAGCTTGTAGATCTGCTATTTTCAAAAGATTTTTATACATTTGAAAACTTGAAATGGGATATTCTGCATAATGAGTACTATCTACTTTTGGTACTTTAAAGAGGTACTGTCACCTAAAGGGGTACAGTCACTTTAAAAAGTCATCTTAAAATATGAGTTAATATTTTTATGATGTCATTGTGGGAATGCACAATTATAAGCCAATCAAATTAATTGACTGTACTTAGACTACTTACTGTACTGGTCAGCTGTTGTTGGGGAGCGAGGGGCAGATTACACTGTGACATGAGTTTCAGACTGTTTCAGACCGTTTTCAGAGAGACCACGTGACCTACTGTATCATACTATTATAATCTCGGGCCGTGCCAATACTTTTGTACTTTTAGTCAAGCAAATTTTGAATTCTGGACTTTTACTTGTAACAGTATTTTTACATTGATACTTTTACTTAAAGGAGTACTTCACCACTTTTCAACCTATCTTCATATAATTGGTCCTCACTAAAAAATAACTTTTTTCTTTTTTCCTCAGAGGAGGGTTATGGGCAGGTCAGAAACCCATCGTCTTGTGACATCATCGATTGGGAATCCAAGCTAATAGAAAATGCAGGCTTTCTACTCCTGAAAAGTTGCAATGTTAAAGTGGAAGCCATTGTTCTCGCGATAATACAAATCTAAATATTTCTTTCAAAAATATTGATTAATTCTTTTTTTGGGAAAATGTCACAAGAAGATGGATTTCTGAACTGAAAAAAAAAAAGTGCTATTTTATTATGAACATTAGTGTGGACCTATTATATGAAGATGGGTTGAAAAGTGGCAAAGTCCTCCTTTAAGTACAAAAGTTGATTACTTTTTCCACCACTGATCGTGACCATAAAAGCTATGAAGTCTCAGCCCCGTGGCAGTGAGACAGAGGTGGTGGTGTGACTGTGAGTGGGTCTGCTGTGCTCAGCATGTCCCCCACTGCCTCTTCCTGCTGAGTAAGACTACCAGGTCACCAGAAGCAGCCAGCGGCAGCGTCATGTGCTCTGGACGACCCATCGCTCACACACTGCAGACGTCTGAGCCGCGAGGGGTCATGCACTTTCTGTACACACACACACACACACACACACACACACACACACACACACACACACACACACACACACACACACACACACACACACACACACACACACACACACACACACACACACACACACACACACACACACACACACACACACACACGGAATGCACCACGTGCCGTACACACACACACACACACACACACACACACACACACACACACACACACACACACACACACACACACACACACACACACACACACACACACACACACACACACACACACACACACACACACACACACACACACACACACACACACACACACACAACAGTCACAGAGAAAACAGCAATGAGCAAGCACGCACGCACACACGCACGCACACACGCCTGAACTATTCACGTGACACAATTAGTCTGTCTATTCAGCTAAGTAAGAAACACATTTATGTCCGCCTCAGTAGATATATCATAAAGTTAGTTTAACCACATGAACCCTAGCTTTACTATTCTGGGGGGGGGGGGGGAAGAAATCATGTTGTGAGCTTGTATATCTGCTATTCTTGCGGGTGAAGAGGGAAAAACTAGAGGATCCTAGTGTAGAGGCCTGGGGGTCCCCGATCAACTAAGTATATCGTGTTTAAGTGGTTAATGATAGCTGCTAAATCTGCAAGGTGGCCATCCCAAATAGAGAGCCTTGCTAAACGGGTCTGGTTGTGTTTTAAATTCCCTTTTGTACTCGTTGACCCATTCACAGACTGTATCAGTTATGTCTGTAATGTACTGGAGGACTTGTGCTAGCTTGCAAGTGGGTGTTGTGTCCTGCAGTTGGTTATTGCACAGAAAAACTAACTCTTTCTGTTGAGCCATGATCATTCTGTCTAAGAAGCACAATATGATATTTCCTGCAGTGGTTGAACGTGCACCCTCACTGATGTAGACTGATTTAATCTTCAAATGCAGACTACGGTAATTGGCTTGTTTTCCGGATCTGGTCAATATGGCGTCTTCAAAGCTTTACTTTCATTATAGACTATTATCTGAGCTGGATAAGTAGGACTTTATTGATCCCGAGAGGCAAAGTTGTCATAGCAACGCCCCCGTATGAGACATAGGACAGATACTCTGAGAGTATACAAATGGAATCAAATGGATTTGGTTCCATTTGGATTTGGTTCCACTACTCTTCATTGTCCTCCCCAAAACTTCCCAAGATCTGTTTTATTTCAACAGCTGATGCCATCTGATCCAGAAAAGGAGGGGAACCACTGTCCTAATATATGAAGTATAGCGTTAGTTCATGCAGGACACAGGAGTCATACACGCCTCAGCTGTGATCGGCTGTCAGTCAGCTGATTGTTTTCAATCAGCTTTGCTTCCTACTCTTCATTCACAGCACTGCTGGCCATTACATCATTACATCATTACATCATTACATCATTACATCACGCTATTCCTGATGTAACAACAATCAAAGCTCATGCTCTAACAGAGCGTCTCCTTTAAATACGGCTTCTGCGTTCAATAAATCTCTGCTTCTCTTGCTGCTTGCTCGGTACACTTCTGCTGCTGCTTTAGCTTCCTCCTCCACCCCAGCCTCCACCTTTTGATCCGAGTCTGGCATAGGCTCAAATACTGCTGTGATTTATGTCTGCTATCTATCAATCTATCAATGTATTGCTTAGGCCTGCTCTTGTATACCATGGGGGGTTTGCTTAGTGCTTAGCCCTTGGAATCTCGTACTTATCTCATACAGGGCTAATGTCCATTCAATGGGGTTCTTCTTTTTATTTTTTATTTTAAGGTTTGACGTATAAGACTTGCAAAAGTAGCCAAAATAGCCGATCTACAAGCTTGTGGATCAGAATAGTTTCTTTTTTTAATATATTTCTTTTGAAAGTGAAAGTGAAAGTTGTTAGGTCTGTGTGTGGGTTTTATAAATGTTTAACTAATGAACAGTATTAACAAGTGCTTGCGGCTAAATAATAACGAATTGGAATTTGGAACCATTGGAACATTTCCTGAAAAGTAAGCATTTTGGACAAGGTTTCCACCGAACAGCGACGACTTCCATCTACCTGTAGTAGATCATTAAAAACAAAGTGACGTGGGGTTGTTATGAACACAACCTTTCTACAGACTACCTCCTGGGCATGAGCATGTGTGTGTGTGTGTGTGTGTGTGTGTGTGTGTGTGTGTGTGTGTGTGTGTGTGTGTGTGTGTGTGTGTGTGGTCACGTATTGTGGGCACATGGTCCAAGCGGATGTGATGTTAGGGCCGCTGCCAGACAGGTGGCCCTGTAGCATGGAACATCCAATACTGACTTAATACTTACTAAATACACACACACAGCGGCGTCACAAGGGGGTAGGAAAGTGGGACTGAGTTACTAGGGCCCAAGGTGGAGGGCCCTAGTAACTTTAGCTATTGAAAAATAGCAGATATACAAGTTCACAGCGCGGCACCGCGCTGCGAGCTTGTAGAACTGCTATTTTTGAAAAAGTCGTGAAAATATGTGCAAATCTTTGAATATGTATTTTTTAAGCGAACATTTGTAACTAAAATTTTGCTTCTTGGGGGGTCCCTGGAACTAAATATTTTGAGACGGGGGTCCGTGGCCAAATTCATATCATTTTGGGGGTCCTTCACATGAAAAAGTTTGAGCATCACTGACATAGAAACATGGGTTTCTTGCACCCATTTTCACAATTTCACAATTTCACAATAGCAGAATTTCACAAAAATATCTGCTATTTTTCAATAGTTAACATTCATGGGGGGCCCGCAGTGAATCCTTGTACCCAGGACCCAGAATTTGGTGTGACGCCCCTGCACACACATCTTTTGGTTGATTAAACTTTACACACATTCAGCAGTCAGCGCTGAGTGTCCCTGGCTCCATATGTGTCCCAAATTCATTCACAGGCACGCACACACCCTTACTATACAGTGGAGACACGTGGCCATAGAATGTCCCTGGCCTTTCTGACTAAATAAGCAGCACACAGACACAGACATCTTTGGGACGTTGCCGACAGACATGGCTAATTCATTCACAATGAGTCTGATGCAGATGAGTCTGAAGCTATTGTCAAGTAAAAGGGTAACTGAATTATCCCTGCTTTACCCTGGCCTTACTTCAAGAACACAAGGAATGAACTTTGCACAAGAAGGCAGAAACACACTTTGCTGAACAGCAGGGAGCCAATTTGGAATTCTGGGGACCCGTGACGACATACAAATCTCACTGGACTGCCAGTAATGACTAAACAAAACCATCTGCACATGTTGCATGTGTGCGAGCCCTTGGAATCTCATACTGTACCATCAGTGATGATCACAGCCCTATCTCGTGCCCCTGCTTTTTGGAGCTGTGTGAAGCACAGGCTCCCTATACGTGGCTGTGTGGGTCTGTGTGTGTGTGTGTCTGTGTGTGTGTGTGTCTGTGTGTATGTAGCCTGAACTTCCTAAACTTCGGCACGCCACTAGTCCCACAGTTTTGCCACCACACACTCGCGCCATATGTCAAATCGACCGGCTTACTCGGGAATCGTGGGCTATTACTTTTCTAAGAGAAAGGTTCTATAGTTTAATTGATATTAATTTATTAGTGAATTAATTTTCCCCATTGACTTAGAATGGGAATCGCAAAAACTCACATTCAATTATTTGTCTCTCGCAAACCACAGGGGCTACAGTTTCAAGACTTGGAGAGGAGGTTCATAATGATTTCAAGGATTAAATAAAAAATAATTGTGTCATTTGGCCTCATGGTGGCGCTATAACACCCCACTTTACGTTTTGGCGCCATGATAGATTTTCCGCCATCTTGAATTTTCTCCAAAACACACTTTTTGCTCCTTTTCCTACATATTTTCTTCAAACGTCACAAAAATCGGTACACATGATCCACACACACACACACACACACACACACACACACACACACACACACACACACACACAGCTCCACTTCACACGGGTGTGATTTTAATGTCTTCACCAGGCTGAGAAATTGCGATCAGTCCTATCAGGCCTGTGTGCGTGTGTGTGTGTGTGTGTGTGTGTGTGTGTGTGTGTGTGTGTGTGTGTGTGTGTGTGTGTGTGTGTGTGTGTGTGTGTGTGTGTGTGCACACTGCAGACCATGGACCTCGACTCCCAAATAATCACAAGGTAATCATTCCTCCATGCTGGCTATGAGATGTGTGTCCTGTGAAACTATGGACTGTAACTGTAGCCAATATACAGCAAGATATTGCTGTTTATAAATGTATATTGTATATTGAGTATTATGTTGAATCTCGGCTACATTGAAAATGAGGGCCTGAGTTGAAATAAAGGTTATGATGAGGAATCTGGCACCTTTTCGTTCAGCTTATGGGCTCTAAACTACTAACTAGCCTATTACAATGCTCCTGTCCCTCCACTGTACATGTGATGTACTGACACTAGATGCTAACAATAGTTAAAAAATAAAAACTATAAGTGTATTACATAAAATGTCCCAGTATTATTACATTATCTAAATAAAAACTATAAGTGTACTACATAAAATGTCCCAGTATTATTACATTATCTAAATAAAAACTATAAGTGTACTACATAAAATGTCCCAGTGTTATTACATTAGCTGTACTCAAGGCAAGGCATACATACATACAGTATGCACTGTGCTTATAAATATCTATTATATTATTAAATTACCCTTCCATACCAAGAGTGATAATAATGAAGTGAGTATCCAGCCTGATGAAAGATAACATTCTGTCAATCACAACATTTGATTGACTGGTGATAGAAACATAACTGACGAAAGGAATTAATAATCAGACTTGCGGATGACAGAGAAATTGAATAACAGAACTTTGAGAGACAGATGTACAGAGGTAGACAATGAAAGTGTATCAGAGAGAAACAGGGACGCACGCAGACAGTAGCGATGTTCTACTGCTGGTAATTACATGTCATGCTACTTTCACGACTGTACATTCACAGCATGACACCCCTACGGCCCACTAGGCCATGGGATGAGTGAGTGAGTGACATTCACAGTGTACAACTCAAACACCAAATGAGATTAAGCTCAATTTGACAAAGCTCATAATCCCATGTCCTCATCTAACCTATGCGTTTCAACATGTTTAATTAAGAAAACCAACTCCACAGTGGCTCTGTGCATTGTCTGATTATGCAGCACAAACAAAGAACCTGGTGATTTTTTTTTTTTTTTTTTTACTGTAGCACATTATGATGTGAAATTACACACCTTTGGATTCTAATTTCTTTATAAATACATGGGGGAAATTAAGTTGGTATATCAGCCAGCATAAAAGGTAGAAATGACAAAAATCAGGTCTATTAATCACAATACATTTTTCAATTAGCTATTTCGTTTCTGTAATGTAATGTTGCATCATCAGAAATAACTACTTTATTTCTGATTACTTTATTTCCCCATTGATTAGAAGAACAATATAAGTTAATTCATAACTAAATCCATTGTGTAAAATGTATAATTAATCACTCAATTTGTTGCTTAAATGTGTATGTGAAAACGGAAAATAAAAATGAACCTACGAAAATACAAAAAGAGGGCATCATCCGAAGTAGGGGTGTGTGATTTCAATGAGTATTTTCAATGAGTTTGAAGGTGAATAGGAGGGGGGCGTGTCTGATCAAATGAACGTGAAATATGTAATTATTGAATCAAACAACTTAAAAACTGCCTGGTGTGCACACAAAAGCCTGAGTAGAAGTGAAAAGGACACCACAAGTGTTTTAAAGTAAAATTCCAAAGAGCTACAGGGTGGGGCAGAAAAGCCTTTCCAAATGTGTTTATGGTGTAAATACATTCTTTAGTGCATTGCCTTACACTTTCCTGCAAAATGCTGTTTGACAACCTTCTGATAAGGAGAAATTCATGGAACTAAAACTGACTGCAACGAGAAGGTTCATGTTATTTGGACGCATTTCAGAATTTTCTAACATAGTGCAGAGGAGAGAGACAAGGAAGGAGGGATGGAGAGAGAAAGACGGGCAACAGAGGTGAGGTCATGAGATGGATTCTGGGATTAAGTCTGTACCTTACGTCCAAAAACTCCACAGTAAAATCCTTATCATTACAAATGGATAAATGAACAATGAACATTTCTTTTACTGTATAGATGTACCACAAGGATGTCACTGCTTTTAGCAGTGCACTCCTTTGTCGTCACATTAGAGGTACATTACAGCAGAGCCCTAGAATGGAGAGTTGCGTCACTCCCGTTCACTTCATGGGGCCAGGTCTTCTACGCACACATCTATTGGCGTATAGTGACAAACGGCGAACCGGAAGTTTACAAAATGCATTGAAGTCTATGAGGTGTAAAGTGACAATGCACCACGTGACCAGCGCTGTTTCTGACCCCGCGGTGACACCACTCTCTGATTATACTGCTCTGCATTACAGCTGTCAAGCGAGAGACAGGAAGGAGAAGCTGGGCAGAGGAAGGGACATGACAGATGGCTCATGAGCCAGACATCGAACCATGAGAATATTATTGTCTCGCTCATATAATTTCCACATTAACCACTTAAACCCTGTAATTGTATAGTGTCAAATCTCGGCAGCTATAACAGTGAACTAAACCATAATAAAGTAATCTAACATTACACCTAAGGCTAACACACTCTCTCGTACTGTTTTATAGCTAATTGAATATCCAGACCTCCTCCAAGACACACGGCAGCCCTACAGGTGCATGTCATAAAACGCACTGTAATGAGCTCTTAAAAGCATAGCTGGCAGTTTAAACAGGCTGATGGTTACAAGCCTCAGATAAAACCATGTTGGGAAGTGTGAAGGCTGTTACTCATAATACAGTACATACACTGTGGGCACACCACACCACTACGTGGTTTATTACTTTGGATTACTCCAAAATCAATACTTTAATACATAATTACATTAACATTGAATTAAAACTTTGGCTCTTCGAAAATAGCTGACCTACTGTACAAGTTTAAATAATTTTTGAAAAATTGTGAGATACTGTATTTGGAACAATCTTCGCCTATAAGGACATGCCCAAAACAGGAACGCCAGGGTTAACGTGGTTAAGTAATCCAAAGTTTAATGAAAGTAATCAGTTTTGCATGACCTATTACAGTAGGTTACTGATTACAATCGCATGCAGGCAGGTACTGTAATTAGCCATCTGTATCAAACCTTTCAATGTAATCTACCAACCCTGGACCCATGGGCATGAAACCTTGCGAGCTTTACAAGAAAAGTTACATTTGATCAATTATTGCATTTTCCTTTGGCATGTTATGTGTGTAATTTCTGATATTACTTACTACTATATAATGTATTATTTACTTACTACTGTTACTATTTCTGAAATTACACACCCTTGGGTGTGTAATTTCAATACATGGTAAATGGTGCATTTAAATAGCGCCATTATCCAAGGCGCTTTACAGACTATCTATACCACTAACATGTGTTTTACATGGACTATCTATACCAGTGGTTCTCAACCTTTTCAGGCCGTGACCCCAAAACAATCATATATTAACTGGGGACCCCCCCACCCTGACAAGCACTAAGAGTTGAGGAATTGCATGTTGTATAACACGGTTCTGTTGTGAAAATAGCAGATCTACATGCTCACAACGCCTCACAACGCGAGGCGTTGTGATTGGCTATGTAGCATGTAGCATGTAGATTGGCAATTTTCAAAATTTCTGCCTAATATTTGACAATTTGGCCAATGTTTAATTTGTTATTTTAGAGGTATTAAAAGTCCTTAAATTGTCACTTAGAAATGTGCAGATAACCTCTATACACTTAAACGCTTGTTTACTGCTGAGTGAGAAAACAATGTTGCACATTAAGTTAATCATCTGGGGACCCCCTAAAATAATTTGGGGACCCCCCTGGGGGTCTCGACCCACAGGTTGAGAACCACTGATCTATACCACTAATGAATGGGGAGATTTCCATTATTCGATTAGCTATTTCATTATGTTTATATTTTGTGTAGCGTAAGTCCATACAGAAAAAAGTAAATAACTAATCTGAAATTATAACATTTTTGTCAAGTCTGCTCGAGGTCGAGGCATGCGCATCCCAGGACGTCTGCAAATACAGTAGTTGGGGCACACACATCCCCAGGTAGGGACTAATAACTGTAGGTTTGTAGGACGTGCTACGATTGGGGGGAGTCTGCTCGTCAACCACGGCCGAGTAAAACAGGAAATATAGAGAACAGTGTGTCCTAGTATGTGGGAGGGCTTACATTATGCCAGGGTAAGAGTTTGAAAAGAGATTCAGAAAGTATTCTTGCCATTTTCATAAAAGAAACTGGTACAACCGAGGGATTTTCGACAGATAGATAGATAGCCTAGTATAAAGTAACCCTACTGAAACGAATTCCTTTACAGTATCACTGCACTGCTATTGCATACGTAATATTATTATTTATAAGCACAGTGCATACTGTATGTATGTATGTATGCCTTGCCTTGAGTACAGTAGGTACTGTAGGTGTGTGTGTGTGTGTGTGTGTGTGTGTGTGTGTGTGTGTGTGTGTGTGTGTGTGTGTGCGTTCGTTCTTGTGGGTGGCCTGTATTTGCTGGACTTTACCCCCTCACCACAGACTCTGAGCTGATAGGTGGGGGTTGGCTTTGAAAGTGGAAAAGGACATGTAACTTTAAAAGGCTGTACTCAGCACTTTGCTATGGGGATAAGAGCAGAGAGAGAGAGAGAGAGAGAGAGAGAGAGAGAGAGAGAGAGAGAGAGAGAGAGAGAGAGAGAGAGAGAGAGAGAGAGAGAGAGAGAGAGAGAGAGAGGCCTGACACCACTCTCCCCGCTAATTTGAGCAGCTGTGTTATTCCCCACACACTCCCTTCCTGAACTGAACAATCTGATTGTGGAGACACGATGCTTTCCCTCTGTTTTTCAAGACTATTTCTAAGGCATGCCTGCTTTATTAGATAACATTTTGCAACACAGTGCAATCCTCTGTAACTCTGGGATCTGCCAAAACGAACCCAAATGTCCCCAAATTAAGTTAACACTGAGGATTTTACTGTGCGGAAGGAGACAGGAAACAGGGATTCGGAGCATGCGTCACAGGTCACAATCTGGATGTGAACCCATGACTTTGTGATGATGTGTGTGTATGTGTGGTTATATGTGGGATACCGAGTACTGACCATCACTGCAGGGGCAGTGACATTTCACTTTCACTTAGGGTGCTTTTCGACCGGCAAAGAACCGGTTCACGTTCTTTCTCCCGCCTATGGGATGAATGAACCAGAGGTGAGCTTTTCCACCCGAGAACAGAGTTGGTTCCGAACCGTAAAAGTTGGTTCGGAACGGGAATCACAAAATCCTTGGTTCCTCTGGTTCAATATGGTGGAAACGCAAGCCAGTTCGCGGCCGGTTCGCAATAACAAACCAAGGTTCCAAGAAAGTTGAACGGCACTGGTTCTTGAAACAACTTTCTTTTGGTGGAAAAGGCCCTTATGCGTTTCCACCAGATTGAACCATGATTGAACCAGAGGAACCAAAAATGTTGTGGTTCCCCGTTCGGAATCAACTACGGTTCTCTGTGGAAATGCTCACCTCTGGTTCATCCCATAGACGGGAGAAAGAACCAGAACCGGTTCTTTGCCTAGATTCTTGAAACCCATACTTTCACGTAACCGGCAGCCATTTTATCGGTTCCAGTTCCGAACCAACTTTTATGGTTCTGAACCAATTCATTTTCAGTGGAAACACTCTGAACTGGTTCAATATTAGGCAGAGAATGAACTGAACCGGTTCAACCCCGGTGGAAAAGGGGCCGAAGTGGGGTCCAGGGAACCCCAGGGATACTTGAGCAGCAAAATGTATTAATACAGAATCAGATTCTGTTTTTAACCCTACAGTATACTGTCTACAGTACATCTCTACAAGCTCCACAACACATTGTGTTTTTGCAATAGAGACGCCAGGTTGAAAGCAGTTAAGTGTACATTCAGGATTTTACAAAGTACATCCTTTTGTCACTGAGCAATGGTCCTAAGGCAGCCATGTGTTGAAAAGGGAGAGGACGTAGAGAGCCCTCAAGCAAAGCACCGACTACGGTCTATATCTTTAGCTGTATGAAGTAATGTATGCAGCGTCAGTGAGATCATTAACTGTCATGTTAATTCCTCTTAAGGTGTCTCCACACCAAACAGCCTACAGGAGACTCCTTCTGACTGTATACAGACTGCAAAGAACTGCAAAGAACTGCAAAAAACTAAGCACTTATTTATTTTTTCAGACGACACCGACTGTAGTTACTGTATGGCAGTGGTGCCAGGTCTGCTCGTTATAAGCAACGTTGATCCTGTTTTCCTATAATGTTACTAGTTGTGGGTTGCTTTTGTTTGGGCTTGTTTCTGAAGTGTAGTTGCTTATTTGGCCTTGCTGTCAACATTATTTCATAAAATAACTAATGTAATAGAGCTCAGAGGTGAAACTGGTCGCGGCTTTTGGGCTAGACCTGGTCGCTTATTTCACTCACAGAATTTGGCAACCGAACCCGGAGGCACTCTGTACGTGACTGTTCTCCGTGCAGAGGAGAAGAAAAAAAAAAAAACACGGGCAGCTGCTGCACTATTACTAGCCTACTACTAGCTTTGCTTTGGATCAGATTGGAATAGGAATTGAGAGTGGAGATTGAGAATGTGGTATTTAGTAAAAGTATGCGACGGGAAAATGTCTCTGGCTTATTTTGGCTTGGTTTTGCAGCAGTAGCAACTATTCTACAACTCCCTCAATCTTACCGACGGCGAGGGGCGACTCAACAAAACTAAGCATGTCCAGTTTTCCAGTTTTCGGTCGATAACGTTCCCGACCCGCTACCGAAAACCCGACGATGAGCTCCCGTTCGGCAACAGACGCTATCCGCCGCCTTCCGCCGCCGATTCGCGGCCGAATCGGTTTGGTTAAAAGTAGCCTTTAGGGGCAGAGGGAGTGCTGGTGGCCTGTCAGATTTGTGTACCTCTTTAAGCACTTAACTTAATTGAACATGGTGTCCATATTTTGCACATGTCATTATTGTCAAAAAGGCTATTTTCACTGTCAAAAATAAGTGAGCGGTGCGTTTTATGTAATTGTTGTGGTGTCAAGCGAAGTTTGGCCAATGCCAAGCTTTGCGGGACGGACATACGGACATACATACACACTCAAAAACTAAAATAAAGTCAGACAAGAAATGTTGAAAATAGCCAATACAAGTTAACCTCGCTGTGTGCCAAACATTTCCTCTGATTATATAATTCAGAGACATGCCATCTTTTGGCACATTAATCTTAAACCATGATCCTTCTCTTTTGTCTGCCCCCTCTCAAAAGCTGTTTATGTAAACTGTTTTGAAACAGTTTGGCTCCGTTATTTAAGCCTTTTAATCTACAAAAATATGATTCCTCATAATATAAAAATCCAGTTTCATGTTATGTATACGGTAGTCTCTTTTGCTTTACAGTTTAGGTGACTTAGAACTAAATCAATTTGACACATTATGTATTTTATGGAAAGTTTCGATAATATGTCGTAACAGTGAACGCTACAGGCTCCAAAGCATCATGGTCATTGGTCAAAGGGTCAAGACTGTTTATGCTCTGTCCGTGTGAATGTTGACCTAACCCGAGGCTCGCTTTGCTTTGCTCGACTGCGTGGCAGAAAACGGCGCTTCGCAGCGTCTCCCTAATTCCTCGGTACGCTTGTACCTGTCCTGTACAGTATGTGTGTGTACACAGGACGGTTCAACCCTGCATCCCGGCGAATGTAAGCAAATATGACAGCGAGACTCGAGCTGCAGTCAGAGTACAGTTAAAGTAAACACGTCTTAGGTTTCCCAAGAGTCACACGCTACTCAGACTATTAGGACGGGAACATATGATATCGGTGAAAACATCTTACGAGGTGTGAAGGCGTAGAGCTGGGATGTGTGTGGAAAGGTTGGGTTCAGGAGTTGGCTGTTTGTTTGGACAAAGCTGACCGTTATTGGAGCGAGGTCAGCCCCTCTCCTGCGGCTCCTATAGCCTGTGTTTTCCCAACACATCTCCAGTGTCTGCTACCCAGACTGAGACCCCGCTGGGGCTCAACGCAGGCCTGCTGGTCACTTATCATCACAGCGCTTCCCAAATGGCCGTAGCCTCTGGCCAGCGGTGGAAAAATAATCACATTCGTTACACAAGTAAAGGTATCAACACTGCAATGTAGAAATACTCTATTACAAGTCAAAGTAAAAATTCAAAATGTACACGAGTAAAAGTAAAAAAGTATTGGCATCAAAATGTACTTAAAGTACCAAAAGTAGAAAGTACTCATTGTGCAGAATGTGCTATTTCAATAGCAGATCTACAAGCTGACAATGCGTCGGCGTCGCATTGTGACACATTGTGAGCTTTTTGATCGTCTATTTTCAGATGGCCAAAATGTATATAGGGTTGAAGTGGTTAATGTATGTTTTATCAGTCTACAAAGTAATTAGTAACTAAAGTTTTCAATAAATGTAGTGGAGTATATATTTATATTTGAATACGAGATGTAAGGGTGCCCTCACACCAAAATACCTATGAGAGTGGAATCCGCGTTCCGCCAATGCATTTCAATGATAAGGGAGCGTTTTTGCACAAATCCTCTGCTGGCATGAAACCGCTTCACTCTCATTGAAATGCATTGGCGGAACGCGGATTCCACTCTCATAGGTATTTTGGTGTGAGGGCACCCTAATGGAGTAGAGGTGAAAGAATTGGAAATTGGAAATACTCAAGAAAAGTACAAATACCTAAAAATGTTACTTAAGTACAGTACTTTACACCACTGCCTCTGGATGCAGACCCCTTTTAGGAAATGTTTTTATTAGTGTGGTTTCCCAACAGAGCAACCATACTAATAGTTGTCAAAGTGTAGGGATTAAGTTTCTTGTGAAAACTGGAGCTGTGCCAATGAAAGACGATACAAGACTAGTTGTACTGATCCTGTGACAGTCAAATTGGTGTCAATTCAAACAAAAAAGTGTCCTGATGTTACTGTGTGGATCATTTTGAAAACCACATGAACCATAAGTGTCCCTATTCTGGGAATGTCATAAAAGACAAGAACATCTGGCAAAAAAACAGGTGAACATTCAGTTAAAAAAGCCGATCTAAAACACAGAACGTTGTGAGACCGTAGAATAGCTATTGTCACAATTCATGTCCAAGGAATACCTGTAGATCGTGTTTTAGTGCAGTGTTTCTCAAATGGGGTTACGTGTACCCCTAGGGGTACACGGAGGTATTGCAGGGGGTACTTAGAAATTGCCCCCCAAAAAAGAAAAATGGAAGTATAAATCATGCTAATATTGTTCACAGTTAAATAATTGACTACAATTGAATTAGGAGGGGAAAAACATGTACTGTTATGTTTAATGATGACAAATGGGAGAAACTTGATATGAGCCTGAGTTGCTAACCCAAATTACATGGTATCAGGCAACTGGGATGTGTTTTAAAGTTGCTTGAATGTATTTAAGTTATTGACCTGAAAACCGTTTGAAACTCCTTCACTCCATTCCTTATGTGTGATTTTATATTCTTGAAATAGCATCATATACTACTATTTGGATTGGATACTTGGATTCAGAAATCAGGGAAAGGGGGTACTCAAGCCAAAAAAGATTGAGAAACACTGTTTTAGTGGTTAACATAGTACTACGGACAGTCCTTATCCTTATTGGCTATTTATAAGTCATTGTAGAAAAGACCTCCAGGTGTAAATGCCTGACACACTCGAGTTGATCCCAATGAATAGTGTGGTCTCAGAGAGGCCTGCCCTGAGGCACCCATTCATTCCCATGTAAGAACTCAACCCACTGGTAACATTACTCGCACTGGGGAGCCCCCCCCCCCATGCAGGAGTAAGGGTTGCCCTACCTCTCGCCTTTCACGTGAACGTCACTCATTATCTGTTATGATGATATCTTTGTTTGCCGCTCCCCAGTTGACCCTCTGGTCCCCTTTTTCAACATATGCTCCTCTCCTAAAACCCACAGAACACACGCAAAACACAGGATGGCAAACGCGGGGGGAAATCGTTCAATGGATTCTCTGTTGGTGTTCAGGATTAGGCTACATATCTTCCTCCACGTGATGTTATTCTATGTCACGGCCACGTACAGTATGGGTGGGAAAGTGGACTGAACATGCAAACACGTTTGTAAGTTTGTGATAGTGATAGTAGAGTATGAAGGAACAACCACAACAACTGGCCACCATGTGAATATCGTCGTTGTCGGGTGAAAACCTTGTATGTCCAAAACCGTTCATTTTGCATTTGTCATCTTAAAAATGATTTAAACTAGTGAAAACAGACGATCTACAAGCACACAACGCCTCGCACCACTACTTTTGTGCGATGGCCTTGTATGATGAAGCAGTGCTTTACTTTGCGAAAAAATTTACACATTTGAAACTTGGAGATACAAGGTTTCTTCTCGACAGTGACGATATGCTCAATAGACCAATTATTTGTATACAAACAGGTTGCATTGATGCATTCCAACCTAGTATTTATGTTGAGGAACGCTACAATCATTTCACTCAGCTTCCTGAGCATGAGGCTCGTCAGGCGCTGCAGAGATCGAGTGCTCTGCCCAACAGGATGGCCTCGCTACAGCAGAGCCCCCAGACTCCACTGTGTGGAGGGTTTTGAGGACAACTTGTTTGGGAGTCGCTTACGCAACTAAAGAAACCAAAAAGAGAATTATTTAAAGTAGGAGAGGCCATAGCTCAATGGTAAATGGTGCATGTGTATAGCACCTTCATCCAAAGCACTTTAAAATGTGTATTACATTCACCCATTCGCACACACAATCACACACACCGATGGCGGAAAGCATGCAAGTCTCAAAGTGTGGTCCAGGGACCCTCATGGTTCCTTGGGGGTTCCAAATGACCCCTTAAAAGGTGTGTAACCCTGAGAGTGCACAAATGGAACCTGTATGATTCCATTTATACACTCTCAGTGTTATGGGGGCCCTTGAAATAAAAAGTTTGAGAACCACTGTGCTAGATGAAATGGAACAGAGCCTTCATTAGTTTCATTGGTAACACCATTGAAGGAGGTGAGAAGAGACCCAACTTCTCTCCAATATGGCGGCCACTCTAACTCCAGAGTCACACATAATACCCATCTCTGTCATAATGGATGAACAACAACAACAACAACTCACCAGGTGAACGTAAGGCACAAAGTAACCGTAGAGGGCAGCGGGGATCCCCAAGGCCCAGATGCGGTATCCCAGGGACTTCCAGATGTTCACGTTGAAGACCTCGCCCAAGCGGGGGCAGCGGCCCGCGCTGCTCCGCGGCTTGGTGGGCAGCAGCGGCCGGTAGGTGAAGCCGGCCAGCATGAGGACGAACATGAGGATGGCGAGCACGCGCATGGTGTTGTGCAGGCCCACGCGCTCCAGCAGGCCCGACAGCACGTAGGGCAGGGCGATGGTGAAGCCGCTGCTGCCCGCCGTCACGATGCCGTTGACCAGGCCCAGGCGCTTCTTGAAGTAGTGGCCCAGGATGACCAGGCTGGGCTGGTAGGCGAAGGAGCAGCCGCACGCAAACACAATGCCGTAGGTGAAGTACAGGGGGCCCAGGGTCCTGTGGGAAAAAAACTGTGTTATAGTCAGGCCTGGAATTTCATCATTTTAGGGTCAAGGCCACTTGGCCTTTGATGTTGTCAATTTTTTTAGGCCATCAAATAAAACATGGTTTTAGTCCATTTGTTGAATTTAAGGGTTAGGGTTGATAACCTAATCTGCAGTGAAAGATAAATGATGGTATTTACAATCTGATCCATGCTAACTTTGCTCAGCCCGGCACCAATCAAAGTCACTGGATTGGTTTAAAGATGGGGACTCTGGGGAGTTAAGATTTCAGAATCTCAACAAAAGACTCTGTCTACATGACAAAAAAGAGACACCATTGTTTACTGTCTACATATTGACAAGAAAGTGGTACAGTCAGTTGGGGCATTAAGGCCACTGTGGCCTCAGGTCATGCCATTGGTTTGAAGGGCACAAGGCCAAACTAAGGGGCAACAGAGGCCATGGCCTCCATGAAATTCCTGCCCTGATTATAGTACAGTGTTTTTTGGAGCGGTGGAACAGCGCTCCCAATGGATAGCTTTGTGTGTCTCCGTCATGCCCTGTCCCCCTGTCCCGTTCAGCATAAATAGCTGCAATACCGCTGGGTGACCAGAAGAGGGCACTGCTGCGCAGCCTAGACACACAGGGTATAGATGCTCAAATTCACCGCCCCAATTCGAACCGATGGTTTGATTTTATGTTTCTTAACCAATCTAGCACCTAAAATGTATACTTTGTTGCACAAACGTAATTGCCAAAGCGCAAGCTCGTGATGTGTTGCATCAGGGCGCATTGTGAGATTGTAGATCAGGTATTTTTTGTTTTACTTATTAATGTTAATTTGTGTTACTTATTGTTGTTTATTTGTCCATGTGTGTATAAATCTCTTTGTAATCGTAAAATTGCTATATCAATAATGTATTATTATTATTTCTATTTCTGCTGTTATTATTCACATGATGAATAATCATGACATACTCAGATTCACAGATATCTATGCACAGATTGGAGGTGGAGGCAATCAATCTTCCACCACCATCTTGAAAGGAGCCATTTAAGGACAACGTCAATGCATGTCCAGTCTAACTGCGGTAGAGGCTTGCATCACACTAATCTATATGACACAGTCATGGCCACACCCCTTAGGCCAACAGTTATCAGCTTCAGCGGTTCAGCAGGTTTAACCACATCAACCCACATGAAGCAGATCTAGAAACATAGGAAATTCAAGAAATTACATTTTAAGAGGTTGTGTTTTAACTTGAGCAAATTGTAATTCCTCGCAAAGAATTCAATCGATCACAAAGAGTATTTCCACTGGGGTTACACGTTGAATTTGGGGCAGAATTCCAACGTGGAAGAGGGTGGGCAGATTAAGCATTTCCAAATGTTTGTTTATGTAGTAAATACCATTCTTTATGTCTGGCCTAAAGTAAAAATGTTGCTCTTTGCTGGCAAATGCAGTTTGACAACCTCCTGAAGGGCAAATGAATGGTAATAAAACTATTGGCAAAGAGAAGGAGGATCACTGGTATGTTACTTCAACCGAAAGAAAATAAATGTGGTTATTTGGTGATTATGGGATGTTTGGTGTGTTTGTGTGCGCACACGCACACGCACGCACACGCACACGCACACACACACACACACACACACACACACACACAGCTTGAAGTCAACTTTGGGAGAATAGGAACTAACCAGCTGTTGCATATAGGGGAAAAGAAAATGAACAAATTAATAACACATTTCCACAAATGTTGATCGTTATAATGATGATGAATGATGATTGTTATATCAGGTCACTCATCAATAAAACCATGTATCAGTAAATTGTAGCAATAAACTGTGCAGTTACTTTTATTAGTCAATCTAAAAAAAAGGGAAAAAAGGCAACCTATGAGTTATTTTTGGAGCGGTGAAAGCGCTCCCAATAGACAGGTATGTCCGTGGCTGGCTGGCTATGTGGCTGGCTGGCTGGGTTGGCAATACCTTGAGTGGCCACACAAGTTAAAGGAGGGGCGCTGTTGTGCAGGCACAAACACACACACACACACACACACACACACACACACACACACACACACACACACACACACACACACACACACACACACACACACACACACACACACACACACACACACACACACACACACACTTCCACTTCGAACCGAGGTTTGATTTTAGCAAAGAGATTTGGTGTAGAGCCCTGGGAGACTCCGGGCCGACTACTGTAAGTAGGGTTTAAGCCAAGGGTATTCAACAGGGGGTCCGGGAACCCCTAGGGGGTCCTCAGAGTTACTACAGGGGGTCCTCCAATTCTTTGTGTGCTAGAATCATTTTTTTCTCCTTTTTTATGAACCACTTGAACCCTAACGTTCTTAGAAGTTTAGCCAAAAATAGCAGATCTACAAGCTCACAACGCCTCGCACTGCGAGGCGTTGTGAGCTTGTAGATCGGCTATTTTCAGCAAAGAGGTTTGGTGGGAAAAATAGCAGACTAAGTACAGAGTGAAAGATCAAGTTAATTAAGTATTGACGGTTCAAGTGGTTAAATATCTGAAAACACACATTGACATGAATCCAAAATACACTGATGATCGTGCTATCAAACAATGAAACTATATGGAATAAGGTTATGGGGGCTGTCTGCTTCATCTCTCTCTCAACTAAGGGGTCCTTGGCCTGAAAATCATTTAATGGAAGTTGGTAAAAAATGGGCATTCCTCCTCCTTATCTCCACCCTTTACAGATAACCAATCGTGAGCCAGTGTTGGTGGAGATGTTCCTTACTTGACGAAGGAGCTGGCCAATAAGCCGATGAGGCCCACGGCGGCTCCAGCCACCGCCGTCGTTCTGCAGCCCAGGATGTCTGTGAACACACTGACGATGGGAGAGCAGAAGAAGATCATCCCCATGGACAGAGAGCCCACCCAGGCTGCATGGGAGAGAGACACAGAGAGACAGAGAGAGAGAGAGAGACAGAGAGACAGAGAGAGAGAGAGAGACAGAGAGACAGAGAGAGAGAGACAGAGAGACAAAGAGAGAGAGAGAGAGAGAGAGAGAGAGAGAGAGAGAGAGAGAGAGAGAGAGAGAGAAATTAGATCAAATATCAACAACAACACATAAGCCGTAATAGGGCTGTCACGATTATGACATTTTACTTGACGATTAATTATCACTCAAATAATTGCGATTAACAATTTAATTGTGTTTTTGTCATTGACAATTACATTCCTGTTTGTCTTTTTAGGCTTTGAAGTTACACATGGTAGACTAGATATGACACATGACCTAAATATACAAAGAAATTACTGACATATTTGACAACTTTATACTTAAACAACTCATTTAGTGCCCATGAAATTAACGGATTATAAAGTCCACGATGCCACCTTCAGGCTGGCATCACCGCCGTTATCTTATTTTGAAGGCCAGAAGTCCACAGCGCAATCACTTCCGGTCTGACGTCATCGGGTCGTGCGCCGGAACCGATCTGTGTCCACGTGGAGTTGTGTAATGGCTGACCGGGAGCTTTTATAACTGTGTAACATAAGCGAGCATCTGCCTCCATCCTAGCTTCTAAAGTGTAGTTTTGAGATAATGGACATTAAAGATGAGATCCCCCGTCCACCTCAATGTTATGGATGGGACTATTTTGTGCTCGTGGAGCCGTGATGATGCGAAATCAGCGACGGATTTCGTCTCCGGACCGCCGGCCATTCTTCTCGGTAATGTACTCGCCGTTACAGTAATATATTACTTTTCCCGAGATATCTCGTGAATGGCACTACAGATACTCGAGTGCATTTCACGAGATATCTCGGGAATGGCACTAGATGAGTTAAAAAAGAACATTGAGAGTGGAAATAACTGATCTACAAGATGCGACGCGTTGTGAGCTTGAATATCTGCTATTTACACTATCTTTCCACTCATTTTTTAAAATATATGAACATTTTTCAACATGGAAACGATTATGACAAAATAATTGTGATTATGTCAAATAATTGCGATTAGACGATTATGTAGTAATTGTGACAGCCCTAAGCCGTACCCCCACCCCTCACTTATTCCCTACCCAGGAGTGCTTTCTCCTCCGTCACCTAACGCAGTGGTTCCCAAACTTTTTAGCTCGTGACCCAAAAGAAAATGTTGACGTTTGCCCGGGACCCAAACTAGTGAAAAGAGCAGATCTACAAGCTCACAACGCGACTTTCACTACTTCTTATTGAGCTCTAATTCATGGAATTTCTTAGATTTTTCTTTGATTTCTTCATGAAAAAAATAAACATAGAATTTTTTTTGTTTGTTTTTTATCAATACAGGAGAAGCTTGTCTCTTAACCGCTTAATCCAAAAAGTTCAACAACAGTGGTTGAATGAAGCATCGTGAAATGCAAATGAAGGAAGAAAAGGCATCACTGGACCCAGCTTAAAAAGTTACCCTTCTTCTCAATAACAAAGACGTGTGGAGCGCGGACAGAGGAAACAGGAAGTCACAGGGAAGTTGAGGGAACAGGAAGTGATCAGGAAGAAGACTTGGGCCTCCTATCAACACTATAAGCACATGGTAACCATGGAGACGACAAAACACATACACTTCAGTAGCTGACTCTTTAGGAAAGAGGAACCATGCAAGGCACCGACCTGCTCATCGGGAGCAGCCAGGGTTTCAGTGTCTTGCTCAAGGACACTTCGATATAACCAGGGGGGGAATCGAACCTGGAACATTCGGATTCCAAGACGGCCGCTCTACCACCTGAGCTATTACCACCCCTGTCCCAATCTTATATCCTACATACAGTAGATGATGCAGTAAAAGGTAAATACATTGTGCAAGTAAAATATGTGCAAAGTACAATAACTTCAAAGAGCAAGTCCCAAAAAAGGAGAATAGTGACAGAATAGTGACAGAATAGTATGATCTATTTATTTGTGATTCTACCACTTTTTCTAGTCACGTGTTCAAATACTGGATTCTGATTGGTTTAAAACAGTGGTAAATAGGCCAACAACCTTGAGTTGGCTCATGGACCCCGCCCACTGAAACAATTAATAAAGATCCTTGCAAGTTACAACTGTGTTTTAAATTTATATGGAAAAAGTGGTAGAAAAGCAATTTACCATTCGAGGCAGTGGGTTGTTGGCTGATTTACCACTGTTTCAGGGTTGTTTGCCCTGAAACAGTGGTAAATCAGCCAACAACCCATTCCCTCTCATGGTAAATGGCTTACGTAAAAAGGGGCAGCTGGATGGCAATTTCTTTGTCGTTGCTGACAAAACTGTGGCTAAGACTCTTTGTGATGCCCTTAAGACATCTCTGTGGTGTTTGCCTGTACACATGTGGGCAAAAACTATCCACAAACAATCCGTTGCTGGGGTAATACGAGGTATAATTTCACTGGGTTGTTTTGATTTGTGTCTCTGTTCCAGCAGGAATGTGAATGAACTGACAAACACCAAGAATAACATGCCTCTCCAGGGGCGTCAATTGGGTATGGCAGGGGTATGCAGCTGCCATACGCTGGGTCCAGGGGGGAAAATAAAAGTTACTTTTAAATATAAATCCATGAATGTCTCTTTGTCTATCCGTTCTGGTTATTGTGTTGTTAAATTAACTACAAATGCAAAATTTAACAAAATGGTCACTTGACAAAATGGTATATTCCGAGGTCAGCTGCACAGGCGCAATGCATTATTGTTAATTGTGGCACGTTTACTAACATGCCAAGTTTAGCTGCACTTGAACAACGTTCCAGGCTGCCATATCCAGCCCAAGAAACCGTAGAAAAGGGAAAATTTGAATGTACTTCTTGAAACAAATGTACTGTATCATGCATGTTGCTAAGGTATGGCAACATGACTGGTGTCTTGCACGCGCGACACCAGTCATGTTGCCATACCTTACCTTTTTCTGAACTGACGCCACTGTGCCTCTCTCTCGGAAAACGTATGAACTTAAACATACCACAAACCCCCAGATACAGTATACCGTTGTCCCACACATGTCACACACATGTACACACACGCACGCACACTAACCCACAAATAAACAGTGAATGCCTCGGTGAGTGCCCTCTGACCGCAAATTAAATGAATTACACTTGTCGGTTGATACTGACGAGGGCCTTTATACTACTATGACGACAAAATGTGTTACAAATGAGCAAGTAACGAATGAGTAGCCTACTTAAAAAAGTGTTGTTTTTGTTGACATTTCTGGGGGGGGAACACTGTGGTTTCGGTTCGTCTGGAATTTGTTTTTGTGTCTGTTTCCCACCATTGGTAATGGGAAAAGTCGTTGCTGTCGGGTTTCAAGGTCACTGTCATTTGTTTTACATGTTTTATCCGTGTGTCTATCAACTAAAAACGAACTGTCTAGGAATTAAACGTGTACGTGGAAGGCAGAGGTTGAAGTCATAGGCCTGGGTATTTTCATTTAGATTCACAGATCATTCTGCTATGGCAGTGATACTCAAACTCCGGACCGTGGGCCACTTCCGGCCCGCGGCACACTTTTGACTGGCCCACCAGCTTAATGTCCTCAAAGTTGCCCATCCAACAAGCTTTAAACTGAGCAGATTGGACCTTGCGTTCCAGAGATGGCCAAAACATCTTGAAAACGGCCATAGAAATCGCAGATTTTAGCTGTTTTTTGTGCTGAATGTGGCAACGTCATAAATAATATTGTGAAGCAATTGAAAGAGAGTTGTGCTCAGCTATCTTTAATGTTATCCCACTCGATAGCAGGCAGACAGATATCAACCCAGACATTTGTAATGTGGCCCACCGGTTCAGAAGTTTGAGTATCCCATGGTATGGTTCTTGGAAAGAAAAAAAAAACTCTCTACAGAACTGTAATCAGTGGAATCCCATAATGCTGAAAGCTTGCGAATATCATTCAACGTCTGGTCTGACCACAGCATTCAGTTACCCCCACAAGCACGTGCAGGCACGCCTGCAGGCAGGCACGCACACACGCACACACAAAACATAGTTGAGGAGGCAAGAGGCCTTCAGGAAAACGTACAGTTATAAGAGAGGAAAAGATAAGGCAGGGCAAAGGAACCATGCCTCTGCTTTTGACATCCCCCTGATTCATTTTTATCGCCAAGGGGGATATGTTTAATATGTTTAATCCCTGCTTCTGGTCTGACTAAATGAAATACATGCATTTCCTACTGAGAAATGTAGACTGATTATGTTTCATAATGTCACAAGTTAATAATTACATTAAAATGTATGCCAACCACATTAAAAGCCTGGTGTTTCCACATTTGTCTAAACTACAGTTTTTAAGTTAAGAAATTGCAGATCTACAAGCTCATGCGACGGACGGGTCACGGGTTGTGAGCTTGTACATCGGCTATTTTTGTTTTGTGTATAGGGTATACAAAACAAACAGTACTAAAAAAAAGCTCCCCCTCCTCCCCCTCACAATTTAATTTACAAATCAAACCCTGGAATGAACCGTTCCTCACAGCTCTGAGAAGAAGAGGTTCATTATTTTTCCTGCTAGGCCTAAACTGACCCGAGGCTGAGTTATGTCCAAACGAACACAGAGTCGTAACCTGAGATTTCAACAAGGTTGCTCAATAGATGCTTGTTTACTGGATGGAGCACGAGGAAGGAATCCCTCACTCCAAAACATGCAACAACGTGCATATAATAATTAGTCCTGTCAAGAATAGCAATAACATCTTGAGACCTATATTTAGCTCCTTCCTCTTGCTTAATGCATCAGCTTAACTTTCCTGTTTTTCGTTTTCTTAACATTCACTGTATGAGGAAACACTTCAGAGCCAAACAACAGAGTCTCTCAGAACCAATTATTCCACAAACCAGTCCATTGAAATACTTCAATGGCAGCAAGTACAGTATTTGCTGAGTGTTCAGTTTTTGCTGAGGCATCAGCCCTCCTCCTCCCGTTTTAACCTACATAATGTAATAAATGTCAAACTGAAGTCAAAGAGAGGAACCCACATACTGTAATAAATGTCAAGTGCAGAAAAAGAGAAGGACCAAGGATTCCTTGAAAAGAGAACAGGAAATTGCTGTCCCATTTTCATCTGCTTGGCTCTCTTGATTTAGAAGCATTTACGCTTCAGACAAAGGATTGGTGGGTGGGGGGGGGGGGGGAGTCAGAAAATGTAATATTAGGACGGTCTCTTTCCCAGTGACATACATCCAAGCGGTAGCCTGCAGGCCCCAGCTTGGTCACCGACAGACAGAGCGGAGCTCGCTCTTAAGTCGTCTGTCTGCTCTGCTTAGCCTGCTTGCTAGGAAGGGACCCCTCCGTTCACTGAGCCTGAACCTGGTCACCCCACACCTACCGCAGTAAAGGAAAGACCAACACCAGCCTGTACACTCACCACCACAGAGGAACTGCCTCTCTCATGAACCAGGAAGAAGGTTCAAAGCGTGTAAAAAAACCAAAAAAACTAAAGAATGGTTGACACCTTTGTTGTTTCGTTTTTCAACTGTGATCCTTGAACTTGGAAATACTTTCCTTGCCAATAAACGTGTTTGCTGGTATGCGTCTGTTTGGTTGTACAAACCCTGTCAGCAGTAATCAATGCTGGGCGCATCGCTTCCTGTTTACTGTGATTGACGCAGAAGTACCAGATATCTGACAAACACACATAAGGCGAGAATGGCCTGTTGGCCTTTGTGCCCTAATGGATCAGGTGAGCTTGCCCTGATTTCAGTAAATACATTTGCAAAGCTCACGTTAGACATTAGGACACTAGTTGGCGAGTTATTTATTAACCAAAAGTCAATGGAAACCACTAATGGCTGGGCAGACTTGACTCATATTGCTACTTTGGGTCATTCCACAGGCCATTTCTTTGAGTTGCTCAAATAAACAATGAGTCCTCCTATCACAACACATTCTAGGAATTTTGTAAGCAAGAGGCCTCCAAATTGCTTAGGCTAATATAGCAGGTTCTGACATGGAAAGAGGATTGGACCTTATCATATAAAGAATGGAAGAGAGGACACGCTTCATTTAACCTCCACTTAACGTTGTGTCCTTCCTTCATTTATTAACCTGGAAAAAACAGTGAGGAGGAGGACCTTCCAGATGCTGAGAAGTTCTATGATTGTTTTAGTTTACATTTTCATGATAACCATGGTTGATGAGCACAGCAGTGTCTTCATTTCAGCTGCCACAGCACTGCTTGCTCCTCCCATGGGTTCCTAGAACGCATTAGGTTCTGAGAACCTTAACTTTGCCCTTAGCATATGGAAACAAATCCTGAACCTGTGAAATACGTTACAAGGCACCGCACGGTTCACTTGGTTCTTGTAGTTGACATGTACGATCTATCAGTCAATTAATTGTGCACTCTGCCAAAAACATATGTACTGTAAAGCCTGATTTATAATTAGGTGTGGGTACCAAACTGAAAATTATAACTGTGGCGATATTAACAAAGCTTGAGAGGTAATTCAATGTTCGCACTACAACATGGATGGCAGAACAGTTTCCACGGAACGGACGAGGTAACATGAAATATACGATTGTATTAGAAACAAAATTTGTATAAGATGATTTAAGTGGACTCACACAAGCTGTTACTCCTGTATACAGTATGTGAGCATTTCTCTACCTTCCTCAATACCAGAGTACCACGGCAAATGTGACACTTTAATTGTGTTTCTGGTTATTCACCATATAAATAGATACATAAACCATACACCAAGTCTCGGTCTCAGATGTATTTATATAGTGTATTATAGTGAAAGCTTGGTACATGAGACAGCCTTACAACATCTCCTAGGCACTGTAAGTACTAAAAACACAGTATGTTGGTCAACAGAAGGCAAAATGTATATGCTGATTTAAATTGAAAAACACAAGCAATCAAACGTCAAATATAGACAAACCTCTGATCTTTCACCACTCACCTCAAGAGTAGTCAGACAGCCTCGCCTGACTGATGTATTTGAGGACATTGTCCCTTTTTAGACTGTGTCCTGTCAAATAAACTAATACACTATGGTCAGACAAGTACAAAATAATTGGATATTGACGATAGGGTGTTCAAAAATGAGATGTGTTTCACACACTACAATGTGTTTGGTGCTACAGTGAACTTGTTACTGGCAGTAGGAAATTGCATCATGTGGTTGCTGCACATGAACACATGTTGCACTGTTATGTACTACCTACTATGAATTAGGGTAAAATAAAGAAATAAAAGGTCCAAGCCACTTATAAGTTCACCCACCAGAGGTATAACGTTTCTTCGTTTTGTAACAATCCATTTGCACTCATGGAGCTGAAAATCAGATGCCCTCCACGTGCAAAACCTCGCCTACTGCATGACACATATTATATACTGTACCAGGGCAGAATTTCAGATTTCACAGGTGTCAATGAACAGTTACAGAGACGGCATTTGGGGGACAGCTGCTATAGCGGTCTACCAGTTCAATTAGAGGCACGCACAGTACCTCTCGCCTCTGTCAGAGTCTGTTGGGTTTGATCTGGGCTAAGCTAAGCTGCTTCATGTTGGCAAATTGGCAAAGGTCCAGGTCGGTCCGGCAGTGTGAACCTCTGGCCCATCGTGTGCCAGGACAGGAACACAGTCATCCTAGGACAGGATGGATGCCAGGCCCCACTGAAGAGCCACAGAACCACAGGTAATAGTGAGACGTAGGCCAGGGGTTCCCAAACTTTTTTGTCTCAGGGCACCCCATGAATATTTTTTTAATCCGAGGCACCCCTACATTATAATTTTCACTCCCAGCACCTTATATTTATAGCATATCGTCGTTGTTGGGTGGGAACCTTGCATGTCCAAAACTGTTCATTTTGTATTTATCATCTATAAAATTACTAATCTAGTGAAAACAGCAGATCTACAAGTTGTGTGCTTGTAGATCGGCTGTTTTCACTAGTTTTGTGTGACAGTCTTGTATGATGAAGCAGGGTTTTGCTTTACCAAAAGACACATTTGAAACTTGGAAATACAAGGTTTCTGCCCGACAGTGACGATATTTTAGTGATTATGTTGCGAGGAAAACATTGAGATAATAGCCATTTTGGTTAGAACTGACTGAAAATAACGTTGTACTTCAAGTTTAAAATTATACTAAATAATATTTTTTCAAGTGTCCAAATAATTTCCAAATATTATCAAATTATCTCGCGGCACCCCTGGACCGCCGTCGCGGCACCCCAGGGTGCCCCGTCACCCACTTTGAAAACCCCTGACGTAGGCGACTAATTGATTTAATCAATTATAAAATAAAATACAAATATTCACGTTGCTTCATAATGTAATGTATAACTTATTTCTAATATTAAATAAAAAATGCTCCAAGATAACTCGATTAATTGAAAAGGAAATTGAGCCCTGAAGACTCTCATGACACACGTTGCATGTACTATAATCTCATATCCCCTGGCTTGTATTACAAATGTACACAGTAAATGCCATACGAGACAAATGATGGATCTGTGCACTGTACCGACCCGCCTCCACCCAGACCGGCAAGCCATTTCTCATTATGATCAGACAGCACTAATTTTAGACCCATTGACCTGAGCCCAGCAACTGTACCGTACTGTACAAGCACTACACCCACGGCTGGGCCTGAACTCCCACCAAGCAAAGGTCTGAATTCCTGTGTCGAAAGTAGAGAGAGAAAAAGAGGCAAAAGAGGACGATGGAGAGAAAGAGAGAGAGGAATTAAGAGACTAAAGCAGAGGAGAGGATATAAAAATACATGTATGAATCTACAGTAAATGATAAATATACTGTACAACCATTGATATAGCTACATTATCACCAGTGATGAATATAAACTCAGGACAAAAAGCAAGGAAACTTGACTTCAGTCCATTATATCTCCCCTTTAATAATACCAAATTGTATCGTGTTTTATATATTTTTGTATTGTTGATTTGTCACCTTTACAATGAGGTACAGCTTGTAAGCATTGGGCATTAGAGGCATGAGCTACACAGCCAAACGTGCGGGTAGTGCCGACCAATATTTTGCCAAAACGGCTTGCAATACTGTTCTGCTGGCATTTACTCTCATTTTGGGCTTCCCTGACACTGAGCTTAACATTAACAAAGTGTAAAAATGGCCAATATGTGTTGTTTTTTTCTTTTCCCTACTACTGTGGGATCATTCAATGCTCCAAGCAACAAAGGTGAACACCAAAAGAACAGTATTGCAGGCCTGCCAGGCCATTTCGACCATTTTGGAGGGGCGCTACCCACACCTGCGGCTGTGTTGCTCATTCCACGAATGCCCGATGCTTACAAACTGTACCTCGTTGTAAAGGTGACGAATCAACAATAAAAGTGATATAAAACACCATACAAATTGGGGAGATATAATGGATCGAAGTCAAGTTTCCTTTCTTTTTGTGCTGAGTTTATATATAATCAATGTGCAATCTTTCAACAATGAGTATACGGGTTATGCATGCATCAAGAGAATATATGAGAATGTCTGTCAACAGACTGTCAACAGTATCTGGATGCATATATATATCTATCAACAGGCTATGAGTTCATATAGTACAGTCTTTCAACAGTTATCCATAACAGGCATCTGTCAAAGTTCTAAATATATATGATCCTAGTGCAAACACGCCAGAGTCCAGCCACAAAGTGGGGGGATGGGAAGGTGTCCAGCTTCCTCCTCATCCTCCCCTCCATAACCTCCTCAAGATTGTCCAGTTGAACTCCAACTACGGATGTTCAGTCCAGTCCAGGTTGTTAGTGTCCCTTGTGCTGATGTTGTGTTGTGTGTTGACAGACTGCAGAACAACAACAGCAGCAGCCTGTTGCACACATTGAAGCCTCGAGGAAGAACAGCTTGCTCTGTCTCATCTCGTAAAGAGCATTAGTGTTCAGTCCAGTAAAAATGGTTGGCAAAAGGGCCTTTCTGTGTGGAGTTTGCATGTATTGCTAATGTGTCCTCCAGGACCCTGTACAGTTGGTCTCCACACAACCTCCACCTCCTCCCTTTGAATGGTCAAGGGAGTTGTGGGCCTCGTCTTGCTCCACCGGTAGTTCACCACCAGTGGAGACACTGCGGAGTCCACGTGACTGGTGGAGACCGGAGATTGGAAGAGCTGGCAAGAGGGAGAGAGAAAGAGATACAGTACACTGGAAAGTGATTTAGAGAGGGAGCGAGAAAGATGTGGAGAGAGAGACAGAAAGAGATGGTGAGAGGAGAGAGAAAGAGAGACATAACAGAAGAGGAGGATGGAGAAAGGAAAGAAAGATGGAGACAGAAAAGTTAGAGTGAGGTGGACTGGATTGAACTGAGCAGTGTCCCCAGTCAGCAAGGTTAATGAGTTTATAAGCTGTGGTCTGTGTTAAGCTACGCACATTGCTGAGACTCATTCATTACTTACTGCAGTGTAACAGCTGCTAAAACCCACAACACTTGTTTGGCCCAACAAAAGACTGATCGATTTGCTTCTAATTTCCAGGCCTCTAATTCAGAATGTAATGTATGGCACGGATCACAATGAAAGGTTTGCACAACATTTTCATTTACAGCCATTTGCAAACGTCAAGTCAATGCAAGTGTCGCCAGGGGCCAGGGGCACAACGTAGTTTTAAGTAAACAAAGAAAGGGAGTGTTAAGACAGAGACGTAGAGAGAGAGCAAAGAGACATCCAGCCACAAATCTGTTTTTAGCTCACAGGAAGTGTCTGTTAGAAAGGGGGACACGTATTGTGGTGTAGAGCAGTGTTTCTCAAAGTGGATTCCAGCGACTCTGTGGGTTCCTTTAAGGGGGTCTAAATTGACCCATACAAGTGAAGTCTGTAACTCTGACAGTGTACAAATGGAACCAAATGAACCTGTTAGGGTTCATTTGGTTCCATTTGTAGTACACTGTCAGAGTTAAGGTGAGACCTTGAAATTTGAAAGTTTGAGAAACACTGGTGTAGAGCACTGATTCTCAAACCTTTTAGCTCAAGAAAGACCCAAAAGAGATATTCGATGTCTCCCCAGGACCCAAGCTAGTGAACCCGCTAAATGATTTGAAAAATCATTGAATTCGTTTTTTTTTTTAATTCATGATTATCATTTTTTAAATTATTATTTTTTAATGTTTTGAAATAATAATTAAAAACAAAACGCAGGAAACAAGAAATGAAGGGCTATTTTATTGGTGACCCATAAAAGGGTGACGGCGACCCAGTGTTTGGGAAACATTGGCGCAGAGCCCGCGCAGAGCCTCGGTGTTACACTGAACCAGTTATGACAAAATCTGCCCCATCGCTGGCTCTCATTCCTTTCAGGGACCTCCCCCGGCCCAGCCAGCCTCCCTGTCCTCTGTGATGTCAAGCATTAAAGAGAAAAAAAAAACCCTGGATATGCCATTACCGTGGCTCCCACCAGCAATTATATTCATAATTAGAACGGTTGCCGTTTAATCCCCCAGAGGCCCCGAGCGGGGCCTCAGCCATGCTGCAACTCTGCTCACACATCTGGGCCTTAATGCCTGATTTATACCCAGTGGCGTGCCAGGGGTCACGTGCCCCCAACATAGCAGATCTATAAGCTCACAATGCATCGTGTCGCGACGCGTTGCGTGAGCTTGTAGATTTGGCTATTAATGGAGCGCGCCGCCGGCGTGCCATTAAGTATAAATCAGGCTTAAACGGACTATACATTCAGCGTCACGACTGGGACTCCATCGCCCAGCTGGAAACCATTTCCAGTTTCCACTGGGCACTGCTATAAGAGGGTGACTGGACGCTTGCAGTAGAGGCCCCTATAGGTTTAGGACCAGCCTCCTGCCTACAGTACAATCTGTACCATATTTTACATCACCTCTTAAAAACTTTTATAGTCTCTTTAATGTAATGTTTACTATTATATTTTAATGCTCCATCCTTTTATCTTGTGGACCCCCCCCCCCTCAAGGTAGGGGACATGCATGTCTGTTTGTTAGCAACTTTAAGAGAAAACAGCTGTGCGGAATGACAACTTTCAGGAAAGGTAAGCAAGGGTCCTGATTACATTTAGGTGATGATTGGGTCAAGGACAAAGGTAGTGAAGAGGGTCAAAATCACTGGTTGACCATAAACATAGTCAAAGGTTATTTTAAACTAGAAACTAAAATGCCCCATTTCAAGTATGATCTACCTTTTGAAGATCGACAGAGTTCAGTTTTGGTAAATATTACATCATGACATACAAAACCCCCCAAAACAGTTAACATGTTTACTAGGCCTACTACTGACAAATAATGAGTCACATATGGTCTTTGTGACCTTTGACCCTGAGCGAGCTAAAAAGGACAAAGTCAAGGTCACTGGCTTTGGATCAATGCCAAAATATTTTGTATTTGTGTGGCAGGGGTTTGTACATATTTAACTTATTTTATTGTTTGACTATCATTCTTTTCGTTTTAATGTATTGGTAAATCTCTGTTTAAGTGTTTTATACACTTTATGATATTAATATTACCAAGTATAAGTCAGAACATTATGGATCAGATCCTCTGTGTTGTATCTGCCTCGTTAACCTTTCATCAGTTGTTTTGTCCACACATGACAGGAAGTGAAACTCAGCAAATCATGACACGGCAGGAAAAATGTGAACATGCTGCAGAATAATTTATGGCTGAGCATGAAATGTGGGGAAACACGTGACAGCGTACTTGGAGAGACTTCTGACTGAAATGTATTCTCGAGTCGAGGACCATATGTAAGACGTTAAACGGGGGAAAGGGGTGGTGTGCACAGGCCTGTTGGTGATTGGGGAAGTTCTCTATCCACCCCTTTTCAATGAATTCTGTTCAAATGGGGCCCGACCACAGTTGAGGTACGGTTCCCGTTTAGTTTCTCACAGAACAACACTGAAATTCATCTATGCAGGCTAGTTACAAGTAGTGATATAAGAGACTTTTCACAGCCATTTGAAAGTATTTCTGTGGGCAGAATTCTTATATTTTGGAATTCACTCCCCCTTCTTTCGAGGTTAGTCAGCAACACCAGAAACAATTCACCAAATAGACAGGCCTACAGTCCAAAGCACTGGTTCCCAAAGTGGGGTCCGGTGACCCCCAGGGTTCCTTGGGGGTCAACCATAAAAATGAGGAACAGTTAAGGGTCATTCCCACCGGGCAAGATAAAGATAAAAAATATCTTTCTCAATTGAAGTGGATAGTAGCGTCCAATCTCCAGTGTGGACACTACCATCCACTTCAATTGAGAACGATATTTTTTTATCTTTATCTTTATCTTGCCTGGTGGGAATGACCCTTAAGGCCATGTTAGAACCACTGGTCTGAAATACAGTACAAAGGCCATACTGAGTAACCAATGTAACCAAATGTAACCAATCCACATTTCCACCCAACATCTGTCTGGTCGGATACCAGATGGATAACACACCAAATGTTATCATACTACTGTACTGGTATATCATATCATTGACTGTATAACCCTGGGTCTACTATCTACTTTAGGGGCGGCATTGGCTCAGGGGTAGAGCAGCCGGTAGTGCGGCCGGATGTCTACCGCAAGTGTGTCAAAGTGTCCTCGAGCAAGACCCTGAAGTAGGGGTACTTGCTCCCGATGTGCAGGTTGGTGCCTTGCACGGTTCCCTCCGCCATCTGTGTACGAATGTGTGTGTGAATGTAATGCACAATCTATGTAAAGCGCTTTGGATAAAAGCGCTATATATAAATGCACCATTTACTTTAACTTAATATGGCTTCAGCTTTTAAGATCACTTAGTTGGTCAGCCTGTTCACAGAGGGAGATTAAAGCATCTTGGTATCCCGCTGCCCGTGGACCCCCTAGCTAGCTGGCCTGTCTGGCTGTCTCCCAGTAGCCTGGCTTGGCCAGACTATATACTAATGCAACTAACTAACTAACTGCAGTATCCCCTCCTTGTTTTAACATGGGTGGATTGTCTAGCTGAGCTAGGCTAGTCTCCCAGCCCCTCAGGCTATGGGCCGATGCTGACTCTTCAGGGCGTAGAAGCCAAACAATTGGCTGTCCTGGTCGAACCCTGGTACCACTGAGGTGGAGCGCGTGTTTACCTGCTGTACCGTTTAATCTCCAAAACAACCTTCACCCAAACTCAGAGATCAAATGTCCTGTCAAATATTAACTTGTGTGTGTGTACGCACCTGAAACTCGTCAGGGTTGTCGGGAGTGATTTGATCTACCGTGTTGTTGCTTTTCCAGGCTCTGGCTTTGCCTACCCACACCAACTGTTTGCCTGACTGTAGCTTTTATGTTGTTGAGTATAAGAGTCTACCCATTTAGGCCAAGAATTATTGAATGCTTTAACCAGTGAAAATATTTTGACATGGGGGTCCGTGGCCAAATAAATATCATTTTGACATGAAAAGGTTTGAGAACCACTAACATAGTAGTCTCTCAAGAACAGACTGAGCTCCAGTTAAGTGAAAATTGCCTTTTCTTTGACGATGTCTAGCCAGATTGCTGACATAGAAACACAGGTTTTTCAAAAAAAACCTTAGAAGGATTCAAAAGACACTTATAGAATCGGGTCGATTTAAAAAAAATAGCAGATCTACAAGCTCGCAGCGCGGCACTCGGTGCCGTGCTGTGAGCTTGTATATCTGCTATTTTTCAATAGTTAAAGCATAGAAATAATGATACACAATAATGTGAACCCATTCTAAATGGGAAAGACTAAAGCATAAAAAAACTGAGATCATTGACCAAAAGTCCATAGCCATGGTTGGTTCCATATGGGCCATATATAGGTTGTAATGTCTGCTTTGAAAACTGGGTTGAAATATTTGTCTGTGTGGGGTTAAGCCCAGGATAAAGGCTAGACGATATATAGAAAGTGATATAACTATACATTTTAGAGCAGGGGTCTTCAACAAGAGGTCCAGGACCCCTAGGCGGTCACTACAGGGGGGCCGCCAAATCTTTGTGTGGGAGGATTTTCTTTTCTTTTTTAAATTAACAACTGGAAGTACACTCTGAGGGGAATAGGGATACTAGAAAAATGCCAATCTACAAGCTCACAACGCCTCGCTCTGCGAGGCATTGTGAGCTTGTAGATCTGCTATTTTTGGCAAAGAGGTTTGTTGTAGAGGGAAAAAAGAGCAGACCAAGTACAGAGTGAAAGGTCAGGTTTGCGTGGTTAAATATCAGAAGATTTACATTAACATGAATCCAACATCACAGTGCTGTCAAACAAGTCTGTGAAGCTCAATGAAATCTATTTAACAACTTTAATCTGCCACACATTTTTATACATTGTGTAGTGGAGGTCCCTGCTTCATCTCTCTCTCAGCTAAGGGGTCCTTGGCCTGAAAAAACATTGAAGACCCCTGGCTTAGATGGGTCCCTTAAGATTTCCATGAAGAGATAGATGTCTTGGTAGGACTGTGCCCCGAAGTAGGGCTGCATAATTATAGCTACAGATAACATCCCGATTTATGTTTTTGTCACGTTTTCAGTGTCTAAGAACCTCATTATTTGTCAGTGTCCTGTCTATCTAGCTTTGTAATGACATAGTGATACGCTGGATGTGGAGATGGGTTGTTCAGTGTTCTGGGTATTTGAACCCCGTCCCCAGCATCCATATTCTGGATATAACATTAGCCAAAACTAGCAGATCAAATAAGGAATAGAGTTAATTGCCAACATTCATGATTACATCATTTGAAATATAAAATGAAAGTTTTGATTATTTAATTCCCCAGCGCTCTTACATACAGGACAGCATTTTACATAGATTCAGAAACACAGTGCATCTACATTTACCATGGATTGGCCCAGTGTGAATCACATACCAGATTTGAGGCCTCAAAGGATCTGCCAGGATATAATCCAAGTAACTGATGAATAAAGGAGTAACATAAACATGTTCAGGAGGGAAGGGAAGACCATGCCCGATATCAATCTGACTAGATAACACCTCACCCCACACTCACCTTATATCAATCATGTCTGATAACAACTCCCCTATGGAGTCATTCAGACAGCTGCAATTTCACCACAATGTTCTAATGCTTAACCACTTAAAACTCTCTACACTTAGTCAACTTGACCTGAGTTAGCTGTGTACTTGCTCTGCTCTTTTTTCTACACTAAATCTCTTCTGCAAAAAATAGCCAATCTGCAAGCTCACTGTGAGCTTTTAGATCGGCTATTTATGGCAAATGTTTCCCCCAGGATGTTTAATTTATGCCCCATTGGACGATGATGTTGTGCTTACTTACAGATCATTTTCTGCACACAACACCGCCATGCGACAAAGCATAACCCTGGTTCTCTACCCCCTCCGGGGCCTTCCTTCAGCACCTGCAACTGGCATCACTGGCTCCTCCGTCCCTCATCCTCCTTTGTTTCCAGTCTCTCTCATGCCCTCATCCTCTAACACCCCACATCCTCATGTGTCAAGTGTCTCCATTTATCTCTCACACCCTTCTCACCCCTTTCTCCCTTCACCTCTCATCCTCTTCTTCACTCCTCTTTCCCATTTTTGAGCGGTGGTAAACCGCTCCATAGAGTGGCTGTGCGTGTGTCTGTAGCCACTTTTCCTCAGCGTTTTGCCATAGCAATGTGTTTTCCTCAGCGTTTTGCCATAGCAATATGTGTGTGTATGTAGCCATATTACATCACCAATTACCAATTGAAGATGTTATGCAAGCACGACCACTGCTCACTTCACATTGAGTGTGATTTTTTACTCTATTCAGGGCGTCTCCACATCAACTTTTCATACTTCAATATATAAGCACCTCAAATCATTTGTATTGTTTAAGACGTGCCCTTTACTAGTGAATTGGTTCCTCCTTTAAAGATGATGAGATATTAGATGAAACAACCTGTTTAGCACAGCCCAGTCAACTGATTGCCATAAGGGTTGTTAGATTCACTGTTCTGACATGCCCAAGACCAGTAACTATTGCTTACTAACCACTTGAAACCCTATATACTTTATTGAACGGAGACCCCAGAGGTCTAAATACTGTACAAGTCACCCTCCTTTGTTTGTTCCCTCTACATCAAATCTCTTTGGAAAACATAGCCGATGCAAGGCGTTGTGAGCTGGTTTATCTGTTCTTTTTTTTTAGAATGTTAAGGACTATGTTCCCTCATCCGACGCTGGTGAGTAGCTTTACTGTAGAAGAAAATTACCAGATTACCTACTGCCTCTCCAAAAATACAATAGAGTTTATGGCGGAGGTTCTCAAGCTTTTGAATTTCAAGGACACGCGTAACTCTGCAAATGTACACATGGGCCCAAAAGGACCTGTTACGGGTCCATTGTTTTCATTTGCATACTCTCAGAGTTACAGACCCCTCAAGGAACTCTGAGTGTCCCTGGACCCCGCTTTGAGAACCAATTATGTTATAATTATTGGTGAAAACCACAGTGAGCCCAAGTCATGACTCAAGTAGAAAGTTGTGCTGTCTTTGTATAAGGCAGTAGAAGTGGAGAGTGGTCCTCCTGTGGAGTCACTTTATTATAGGCGTGGGCGATATGGAAAAATACAATATCACAATATTTTCCCAAGCTGTATCACGATACACGATTTTATCACGATTCTTTTTTCACATCGGTTTTTATGGTTAATTTTCAAGGTACTTGACAAAAACTAGACTCTCTGGGTTCCTTTTGGGAGGTCTAAATTGAACTTTACAAGTATGTAACTCTGACAGTATACGAATGAAACCAAATGGACCCTTACGGGTCCATTTGGTTTCATTTGTATACTGACAGAGTTAAGTGGAGACCTTGACATTTTAAAGTTTGAGAACTACTGATTTAGACCAAAATGCAGGTTTAAATTGAATTCTTCAATGAATCTCTGTATTTACGATTAAACAGGATTTTTTTTACAAGGCTCCCTCAATTGTATCAGGATATACAGCATATGATACCTCTGAAAAGGCATATCGTGGAGACATTGTATCGTCTCAACGATAATTATCACCATATCGCCCACCCCTGTTTGTAAGGCAGTAGAAGTGGAGTGTGGTCCTCCTGTGGAGTCACTTTATTATTCACCAGGGCTCTGCTGCCCTGTCACTGTCTGAGAGCAGCTGCCGGCCCTCACAGGTAGAGATACTAAAACAATATTTACAACTCTGCTCAGCCATTTGTCAGAGTGTCGGTTTCAACCCCATCCCCCCAACACATCATTATGCAACAACTTTCCCTTACAACCATAATATTTGATTTTCTCATCATAGTATAGGGGTATTAAATGGGCATCATAATAGGGTAATGCGAGCCTTTTGTTTTGTTCCTTTTTCATAAAAACGGACATCAACAGATAGTTCAGATTACTCCAGCTCCATCAAAACAGACTCTGGGCCATCTGCCTGGAAGGTCCAAAGGTCTTTCAGTCTCCACGTGCAAAAGACTTTACATGGTCAGAGGACTATGAATAACCCCATCCAGTGGGACTGAGTTACTATGGCCCAAGGTGGAGGGGCCTTAATTATTTTATATACTTAAGCTATTGAAAAAAAAAAGCAGATATAAAAGCTCACAGCGAGCACGGCACCGAGTGCCGAGCTGCAAGCTTGTAGAACTGCTATTTTTGAAAAGTCGTGAAAATGGGTGCAAATCTGAGATGGGGGTCCAAATACATATAATTTTGGGGGTCCTTCACATAAAAAGGTTTGAGCACCACTGACATATATAGTTCACGATTTTTCAAAAATAGCAGATCTACAAGCTTGCAGCGCGGCACGATTGCTATTTTTCAATAGTTAAAGCACAAAATAATGCGTTCCCAGTCTAAATGGGTTAAACCCCTCCCTCCTATGAAGAACATTCATGGGGGGCCCGCAGTGAATCCTTGTACCCAGGGCCCAGAATTTGGTGCGACACCCCTGACCCCATCATTCCCCACAAGAAGGGAACCTGTGGCCATTACACACAGATGCAAAGGCCACTGACCTGGCCGGAGAGAGGAGAACAAGACGATGGGGGTTGGACTGCTGTCCCCACACCAATATGAAGCGCCGCAATTGGCTCGGGCAGGATTCCAGAACCCACCCCAGCCCAGGTCTATGTTAATTTATAATTTACTACATCTCTGGCACTGGAGACAGGAGACAGGACAGGGATGACATGAAATTAAAATACATTCCGATTACAGCCCTGGGAACCTGACAGAGTTTATGAATGTGGTGGTGTGCCTGACTTCGTCCAACTCCATGCTACATAAATAACCATTCACTGAAGTGAAACGTGCAGTTAAAACATTTCCGAATGCATGACAAGACAGAAATGTGCTTGGCAACACAAGTTCACACAAAAATGTCTTAGTGCTTCAATCTCCTTACTGCATAAAGGACAAGACGCTGAAGTGTGTGGGCTACTGCACGGACACGTTAACCCCTTTCCCTATTTTGGGGCAATAACATTCGAATAAATGACAAAATAGGGAAAATAGCACTAAAATCTCAAATCTCATGTGCCTCACATTGGGGCCTTTTCCACCAAAAGAACCTTGGTTCCAGAACCAGCGCCGGTTCAACTTTCTTGGAAACTTGGTTCGTTCTTGCGAACTGGCTTGCGTTTCCACCAGATTGAACCATGATTGAACCAGAAGAACCAATTTTGTGGTTCCCGTTCGGAACCAACTTTTACGGTTCGGAACCAACTCCGGTTCTCGTTGGGAAAGCACACCTCTGGTTCATCCCATAGGCGAGAGAAAGAACCAGAACCGGTTCTTTGCCGGTGGAAAAGGCCCCATTGTGACGTGTTGTGAGCTTATAGATTGCTTATTTTTGCTATTCGTCATACGATGAAGTGTATAAGTATAAGTGTAAGTGGTCAAGACTTGTTACAACAGCTTTGACTCTGCATGCTCAAACTGGCAAGGCCTTACAGTATCTTCTGGTGCAAGCGGTTGATGATGTCATGAACGCCTAGTTTTGGTTTTGTATTCAGTTGTCCCTTCTTAGTGATAGACTAAGAAGTGACAACACTTCACGTCTTAGTCATAGACAAAGAAGTGGTGTCCCTGGTCTAAGAGACCTGTCCATCAACTGTCATAGACTGGTTCCACAACTGCGACAGCTGGCATGTTATAATGCCAAGTAGGCTATTAGATGCACAGTTAACAACACAGGTGTTAAAGTCCTCATTAATAGCAGCCTGCTAATTAAGGCTCCACAAATTATCCCAATTATTTTACACAGTGAATTATCCTCTGTGAAATGGGGAATAAAACATGTTATTTTCCTTTTATCATCTAATATAAACATCTTGAGTTTTAATAATACTGATATACCAATATCCTAAAAGGATTACTTGACTATTGTATAAACGTTTACTTGAGGAGCCCTTCTAGTATCCATTTTCCTTTACACTACTAAGCAGGCACACACTCAACAGACATCAAGTTGCAATAAAACAGAGAGCCTGTAGTATATCATAATTATACCATGTCGGTATAGTGTGATTATATGGGTGTTTCTAAGCATAATACTATACATATAGTATGTCATGGCATGTGTGTATTAATTTATTACACAGTTATCGTCATGACACATCATTATGCAATTCTGCACTTAACTGTGACATGTTGTTAATACTTTGCAATAGTCACAAGGAGCTTACTCTTAAACCATGTTTCGTGTCTGATATCTTCATTGTTTATCTTTTTGTTTTTTATTAATCGTGGCTTCATTGTGTATAAAGCAAAGCACTTTGTAATTCTGCATTGAATAATACTGTTTATTGTATATTATAAACATCATTATATGTCCTGGTCTTTGTGGCCAACAAAGTGTAGGTGGTTGGGTTGTTTGCCTCAGTTACTATTGGTTTCATCTACAAGTCAAAGTACAAAGGTATTCATCTTTTGAAATGTAGTTATAAGTCTGAGAGACAAATAGCACCAACTTTCAAAAGACATGCCTGTTGAATGTCTATTCCATTACCTCAGCAGCAGTGAGATAAACTAAACATCCCTACTGAGTCATGAATGCCTGGCCTATGACATGAACAGATTTGTGAGGGTATCACCAAAACCTAGAAGATCCTACAAACATATATTTGCTCTGTAGCTAGCTAGGCTTTAAGTGTAAACTACACAGACTGTTCAACCCCCCAGCCTTACCCATTGAGGATGAATCTCTAGACACATAATGCATGTTGTAACATGTGCTCTGGCACGCCTTTGCTGGCCTTCATTGCACAGGGAACTCAGATGGGTTTTCAATGTGTACACACACATTCTATACTTCCCTTATCCCAACTTTGCAGACACACACGAATTCCTAAATGGCAGCTCTGGCCAGGGCCAGGCCCTGCAAAGAACATATTGTACAGATTTCCACATTATAGGTATACTTATCATAGGCCATAAAGCACACACTGGTGAACTGTGAATTGTATAGGAATTCTTTCCAAGAAAGGTCCTGGGGAGCAGATTCCAAGGTACACGAATTGAACGTAGTAGAATTCTTTACAAAGATAAAATAAAGGTTTCTTTCTTTTCTCATACCTAGATAGATACCTTTATTATCCCAAGGGGGAAAATCAGTTGCCCAGAGGCAGCACAGCAGTATAAGGTTATTTACAAAGTTACAGAGAAGTAAGAAAAAGATAAAAGAAAAACAAGAACAGAGTAGAGTACAGTAAAGAGCAAGGTACATCAAGAGAGGGAACAAATAATATATAAATATATATATACATAAAGTGTCCTTAAGCACAACTATCAAAAAAGTACAGTGTCCGTACCTATAAATAAACTTCACTACGAGTTATTTAACAACCCCAACTAACAATACAATATCTTATTAATCCCTGCTTACTGATCCTTTACTTACAAAACTAAGCCTATGACAATTCTTCACCTTTTTAAATTTGTAATGGCTGGGAACTGACCAAAGAAATGACCAAAGAATATCCACAAATCAGGCCATAATAGGCTATATTACCACTACAGTTGTACAAAGTCCATCAACTGCAGTCTAACCAGTGCCATATCTAATGCACAGAAGTGCCAGTTTACAACACTGTCGGGTGGGTTTAAGATAAAGTTGTACTCATGCGCAAAGACATTACCCCACTGTACAATCTCCTTATGCTGTCACATCTTACCACGGTCCCCTTTGAATGACAAACATGCTACAAAACTCAATTTACTCCTCTTTATTCTGAGATGACTCCAGCAATCCCCAACACACACACACACTAGGGCTGTCACGATATGACATTTTACATGACGATTAATTGTCACTCAAATAATTGCGATTAACGATTAAATTGTGTTTTTGTCGTTGATAATTATACATTTCTGTTTGGCTTTTAGGCTTTGAAGTTGCATATGGTAGATATGACACATAACCTAAATATACAAATACATTACTGACATATTTGACAACTTACTACTTAAAAAATAACATTGATAGTGGAAATAGCCGATCTACAAGCTCACAACGCGTCGCGATGCAACTTATTTTTTACTTTAAAAAGAATATATATGAAACATTTTCAACATTCACGATTATGGCGATTGTGAAAAATAATCGTGATTATGTAAAATAATTGCGATTAGACGATTATGTAATAATTGTGACAGCCCTACACACACACACACACACACACACACACACACACACACACACAGAGAGAGAGAAAGAGAGAGAGAGAGCGCAATTCTGCAGTCATATCACTGCACGGATGTTACTCATTATAGGCTTTCAGGTGCAAACAGTGGATAGACTGGATACCCAATCAAAGAGGAAACAGCGTGGTTAAGATAAACTCAGTCTTCTATAGATAGACGGGGTCATCATCATGTCATCAATCAGCACACAGTGGGTGAGTTTTGACACTCCAATAAGCCCTTATGTCAAGGAAAACAATGTGCAGGCAGGTAATGCTACAATATAGTGTTATTATTATAGTATTGACAGGTGAATCTAACCCATCAATCTAAGCCGACATAAGCAGCGCTAAGATAGCTCATGAAATGACCTTGTATCGACAAACACAGTATTTATGGGGCGTGTTATTGGACACTAATATGCAATGCAATCCCAACATAATCTCATTTGACCTCATCACCCCAGGGCTATTTTTTTTAAATATTTATCTAATCACAAAAAGACAAAAATACACCATTGGTATAAGATAAAGGATTCCATTTAGAAGATTTGTGACATTTGTCGAATATTTCTGGCTAAAGGTTCTCTCATCCTGCCGGGAGGGTCTACAGGCCCTTCTAGAGACTTCCTTTAACAGGAGTCAACCTTTCAATCCGTTAAACACTTGAACCCCAAGTCTAGAGGGTTCAAGCGGTACGTTACTATGTGTTCGTTCCTGTTGCCCCCACGTCACAGTGGCCATACATGCATACACTATACCGAGTGTCTCATAACAGGAAGACCAGTGTTGGTGTATCAGTGCTAAGGAAAAAGCAAAATACTTGAGTGAAGAGCGGTCACATTGGGAGACGGAAAGGACAATTTGCCTCTCTCTCCCCCCCTCTGGGAATACGCACTTACGCAGCCATTCTTGGAAAAGGAGTACATGACCACCCAAGATAAACAAGGTTCTACAGGAAATGTACTACTATTATTGTCTCACTGTTGGCAAGTTAGTACTGTACATCCATGACTCCAAATATCAATATCATTTTAATATTATGAATTAGTATTCACCAACATTTTAGTAAAGTTACTTGTTGATGTTTTGTATCTGGATACTGTTATTACACAAACCAAAACTGGCAGGATCATCGGGGTTTCCGAAAATAGACAATCTACAAGTTCACAACGCATTGTGATCTTGTAGATGAGCTATCCTCGCCAAATGTTTACCTATTACATGCCCCGATTAGGAATGCTAGGGTTCATTCATGGAGTTATGTAATATTGTCTTGAATTATCCATCCATACCACCTCCCAACGGCACAGCATTACTCATCAAGGAACTCTGCAGTGGTGGGTAATAATCAGGGGCATAGTTCCGCCGATTTAAAATGGCTCCAATACGGAACTAAAACTTCCTATGATTGGCCGCTAGTTTTCCCCCGGCCGATCGCAAAAAGAATTGTTCTCCATTGGACCCCATTCATTTTCCCCTTTCGTTTTCTAACCTTAATTAACATTTTCATAAATACTTTATGGTTCCTATCGCTAGTTAAAAATTGCCTTTCATGCGTTTTGTGAAAATAAGGTCCCATTTATGTTAAAATTGTTGATAAAGTTGTGGGGGGGCGTGGCCAACTAAACTAATACCAGCCGGCTGTGTTCTTCTTCGTGTGCTGTATTTCGGGAGGCTCCGACCACATTCTCCCATGTATCTCTGCGGTTGCACGTGACCGTTGGCAGCCAATAGCATCCTCTGGTGCCTTTACAATCTATGATGGCAATACCCATGCCAAGGACCCATATTGTGTCATTTGCGCTGCATAGAAACCAATGGCTTCGCTTTGTCCATATCTTTTATACAGTCTATGGTAATAATTCTCACTCTGGATGTAGTCCAGAGTGGGAGAGGGGATGGCAGGAGACAGCTGGACTTAAGGCATGCTGATGAAGAGTCTCATCACGATTACAAAGAAGCCCTCTGTGCTCCACTCCACATTGACCCTGGTGTCCCTATTTCGGGGCATGTCATAGGCGAAAATGTTCTTCTTTTTTCCAAAAATAGTTTAGTTCAATTGAGAGTCAGTTCTATCCTACATGGGCATCCAATAGTTAGGCTCAATAAATGTCTATCTAAATCTAAAGGCTTGTCCATACTTTGACCGAAACAGCTCTTTTTGGTCAAAAGGTCCGGTTCGAAAAGTATTATACCGAATGAGAGTTTGGAAATTTGCACGTCGGAAAGTTCAACTCACCGAACATTTCAGAGATACTATGGACAGGCCTTAAGCCAAGGGTCCCCAAATGTGGGTGCCCCGCCATGCCTCACAATTTATTTTATTATATTCACAACCATTGTTCATCTGTAGAATAACCGCCTTCGGTTTCTGAACTTCCTACAGCCCTCCTAAGAGACTTGGACCGAGTGTAAAGATATTGTGCTATTTTATTGTGAACATTAGTGAGGACCTATTATATGAAGATAGGTTGAAAATTGGCAAAGCCGTCCTTTAACAAACCAAAAGGCAGCATTAACAACCCATTGTGAGAGACACCTCAAGGTGCATTATTCTCATTGGTGCTTAAATGCATGTCAGAAATCAACACAAAAGGTGGACAAAAAAAACTAAATAAAAAACATGAGAGTTGAATACGTTCCCTGAGCTGTCGCTTTCGCCATCACTGTTGGCTAGACACCTTATCCTATTGAAATGGAAAGATGTAGCAACTCCATCACACAATCAGTGGATTATGTCATGCAGAATATCGAAGTGAAAAAAATTGGAAGTACTCTCAATGGCCCCACAGGGAGAGTCCACAAAACCTGTGACCCATTCATAAACTTTGTGAATAACTTACCTGGGCTTGAACTATAATTGTACCAGTACCTATGGTCTGTTTTTTTTTCTTCTTTTTTTTCTTTTTTGGCACACTGTATTATTACTGTTATCTGTGTATTTTGTTGGTATGTGTAGTTTTGTGACTTGTATGGCGTCAATAAAAGAAATACATTCAAGACACTGATGCAAAAATATTGAAAAAATTGGAAGTGGTCCTTGGGCCAAAAATGTTTGGTGAGCCCTGATGGGCTATTATCCATCACCTCAAGGCTGCCAATACTCTTGCCATGCAAAGGGAAACGCTGTGTCTGTCTATAATCTATCCTTGAACTGGTAGGGCAGCTAGATAACAAGAGAGAAGGCAGACTTTGCCACCAGATGCTGCAGTTTTTTGCCAAATCCCAGTAGAATCAGTAGCAACAGGTGGTTAGGCTCACAGTGGAACAGAACATGGTCATTATTCATGTGCTAAGGTCTAGGGGGGAAAAACAAAGCACACATAATACACATACTAGTGTACACGTTCACACAATGAGCAGGCAGACACAGACGCATGTGCACAGACACACACACATACGCAAACGCACACACAGGCGAGCACAAGGGTCGAGGGGCAGCCTCATGGCTTTGGGTTTCCAGACTTGACGTTGTGATGTAACTGACACTATTAACACATACATTTCCCCACACTTAACACCTTCACTGACACGTTTTTTTTCACTGATTTAACGTAAATTAAAAGTGAAAGATGCCTCTTGCTCTTATATAATATTATAAAAAATAATAGTTTACATTTGTTGTGATGGTCAAATTCAAAGTAAAACCTGAACATTTGAGAGACATTTACAACAAGCGGGGTCTTGTTTTGAGTGATTTATTATTATCATTATAAAATCATTGCATCACAGTAAAAGTTGAATTGGGATTCAGAAAAAAAGATTCCAGTGCCCAGCATCCACTGGTATGTGGAAAGTAATTTGGTGTGGTGGTGGGTGCAAGGGTGCATGGGGTCACTGGGGTCATGCTCAAATTGCATGGGGGGGTCCCTGCCAACTATTAGTGAGCAGTTTGATGGGCTGATTCAATCAGTGAAGCATCACCACCACAAGGCACAAACCACTGATGTTCAAAGACTCAACTTTGTAAAGACATGATAAAGAAATACCTAATAATTAACCTTTATTTCCTTGAGTAGCATTTCCGTGAAAAAGTACAATGTTAATGTTAACTCAACTCTGACTGTGGGAGTTTAAAAATGAAAATACCCATTTATAAAGTCAAGGGGTTTAGCCCAGTGCAGCTGAGGCGAATATCTCCATAGCAGGGAAAGGCAGATCATATTACATGTCTGCTAACGTTAGCTACATGTGCACAGTGACTCTACTATAACTGACTCACTCTTTGAATGGCTTGCATCATGCAAACAACTGTCACTATAGACTCACCCTCTTTCATTCATTCACACTTTGTGAGTGTGCGTCTTTGTGTTATGAAAATAGCCACTATTTTCACCAGGCCTACTTCTAAGAAATAAATTAGATTCCCCCCCCCCCCCCCCTAATTTATGGAATTTCTAAGATTTGTCTTCATTTATTAATGAAATTACTTAGAAAAATCAGTGCATTTATGTATTTATTTTTTAATTCATGAAAATCTTAACTTTTTGGGAAAGTTGTTTTGAAAAGGTTTAGAATAATAATATTAAAAGCAAAATGTAGGAAACAAAAGGGACCCATAAAAATGTGTCCGCGAGTCCGCGACCCACAAATGGCTCCCGACCCATTGTTTGGGAACCAGTGTATTAGTAACTCACATGTCTTGAACCTGAGGTCCTCGTCATCCTCGGAGCCGAACTCCTTCAGCAGGGAGACGAAGAGGATGCCGAAGGCGTTCTGGATGCCGAACACGGAGCCGTTGCACCACATGGCAGCCAGCATAACTATCCATCCCCAGCCGCCCTCCGGGTGCACGAAGTCCGCCTCGTCCTGGTCCGCTGCCCCGGCCCCGCCGGATCCTCCCCGTCCCGGGACCACCATCTCCACCTCCCCGTTCTTCTCCTTCTTCATCTCCTCCACCACCACCACCTCCTCCTTCTCCTCCTCCTCCTCCTCCTGCAGCCTCTTCTTCTCCTCCTCAGGAGGAACGGTAGCGACAGTCTCCTCTGTCGCGGCGGAGGGGTCGTTCTCCATCATGCCGTTACCTTCCGTCAAGACTGTCATTTTAATGGCTTTTGTTTTGTTCTATTTCGTTTTTAAACCCTTCTTCTCTTCCAGACAGTTTGCCCTGTGCTGTCCTGCCTGTCTTGAGAAACCTTCTTCTCACTGGAGAAGGAGGAGGAGGAGGAGGAGAGGAAGGGAGGGAGAGGGGAAGGAAGCCCGTGACAACGTTTCAAATAAACGACCCCGTTATGTCTGGGATGTCATGTAAAAGCTAGTGAATGCTGTGTTAAAGTTGCATCCATTCAGACACACAGACAGACAGAGAGGTTATGGTCCGCTGCTTTGCTGCATGGAGAGCTGCTGTCAACGCGCTCGTGTTGCAACCGCTGTATAAATAGATAGCACGGAGGGGGGCGGGGCGTCGGGACCCCGCGGCCAATCAGAGCCCGGCCGAGCCCTGACAGCATGGCAGTGAGGTCGAGCCTACAGTTGAAATATTAGCCTATTTGGCTGCAGAAGGGACTACGATGACAGATACACCCAGCTGCTTCTATGCATTGTGAGCTTGTAGATTTGCTATTTTCAAATTCTTTTTATACATTTGAAAACTTGAAATGGGACATTTCATTACTTTTGGTACTTTAAAGGAGTAGTTCACCCCCAAAATGACACCTTTTCGGGGGGTGCTCTCCATACCGACATGTCTCCATTCCGACACTGACTTCTTATTTATTGTCCAACAGTATTGTCGGAGTGGCAACACTTCCATAGAGGTTAGGGTTAGGGATAGGTTTTCTATTGATTACTCATTACTCATGCCATGGCCCATGGAGACTTGAGTTCAATAATATTTCTTTGTATTTATCACATTCCTAAGACAATAATTTGATTACTATAAACCCAAATGCATTTGGGTCCCCATCCGGAATCAATGGGGGTACATTTACTAAAAATCTAATTATTCTCTTAGGAAAGCGACAAAAAACAAAACATATTGATATTATTGAACTCAAGTCTCCATCGGGTGAGAAATCAATAGGAACTTTTGTACTCAGGTACATTTTGAATTCCGGACTTTTACTTGTAACAGAGTATTTCTATATTGCAATATTGATACTTTTACTTAAAGATGGGGGGACACGCCCACTTTAAGTAACAAACGTGAGTACCTTTTCCATCACTGGATATACCTCTTTATACAAAAATTCAGCATGTAGTTCCCCACAACAGGCTAAAAAGACACCAAAGACAGCCCTAGGCTAAGAGAAAACAAACGCATCATCACCCAAGAACAAACAGGTCAGATCAGTGGTCCATTTTCGTGTAGGCCTAAATGTAAATAATTAATCAAGCTATTGTATCATGTAGGCCTATGCTAACTGAATTGAATATGCCTACACAGGACCACAATAGAAACAAGCCCTTAGGACTTTTTGTTATCCTTTTAGCATTATTGTGTACCTCTGTACTATTTACTTCTGTACTATTTTGCTAACTGTAAATACAAGTATTCAATCAATCAAAACTAAGGCCTCGGAAATCGGACCACTAAAGCAGTAGAGCTGTGAACTAATCATAAATGTGTGATACATTGAAGATATTAATAAATCAGACAACACACTTTCAGATATCAGTAAAATAGCAATGGATGTATGGTTAGTCAGTCAGAAAGAAGTGCCAATGTTCTTTCTAGTCCCTTATTATGGAGCAACTGTTTCCAAATACTGACCTCTTGTGGTTTTCAGTTATCTTACATTGTATTACCCACCAATAGAAATACAGAATGAAACATGGAAAATTACATTAAATCAACCTATGTAACCTGTAACCTATTCAGATGAGCTGCATAGTTCATACCTATTACCTATGGAAGATCAAATACAATGTTAAAACATGCATTATGTGACTGCCTGGACCCCACCTTTTTTGCAGAGCAGCCTAACAGCCTTCAGATTGGCTATTTTAGGCAAAGATATTTGGTGTAGAGGGGGAAAAAGGAGGGGTCCTAATATAGACCCCTGCGGGATTCTGGTCAATGAAGTATATAGAGTTCCAGAGAGCATGAAGTCATCTTTATCCTGTGGCCAGCTAGTGCCACATGGGAATGGCATTGTCAGCCTGTAGGATTCAGTGGTACCACAGTGGGGGCTGGCAACAATTACAATTTACAATTTAAGCCTTTAGCAGACGCTCTGTAAAATAATACAATAATGTTCTTAAACCAAATGATAAATTAGATAAGAAATAAAAAGTGGGACAATCTAGAAGGTGAATATGGCCCACCACCACAATGATACCCTGGTTCAATTCTTGTAGTGGGAAGCAGACAAGACAAGTCAAGTGACTATGTTGTTACTCTCTCCGAATGACGTTCACTGTTAGGTGAGAATAAGTGGCTGGTGATTCCATGGTTAAATTGTACATATACTGTGTCTTGTTCCATTTCCTGAGCACTGAGGGTGAGGTGATGAGGCTGAGAGGCGCCCCTAAATGTTAATGGAATATTATATAACAGCGATGTCAGAGCGTGCAGTCAGAAAGTCAAAAACCCATAGACCATAAAAAACCTTACACGGCCGGAGACAAGATGTGCCGTTCCTCATACTAAACTACCGCCTACGGTAGCAATACTTTTTGTTTTTGTTTTTGTCCTGATTAAGTGTTTCCTATTAGGATGTGGGTTTACTTTTGGGAACCCAACCCTGCACTCATTTTTAGTCCAACGCTGCCCTCTAGTGGCAACTCGGAGAACTTACAGCCTCACCCACAGCCAGCCTGCATTAGGGCAGAGTGGCACTGCCATTTAGCCTGACACACAGCCTGAATTGACATTTCGTTTCACTCCATCACCAAAACAAAAATGTAAAGGGGTGTGGCTAGCGATTCAGGGTCTGGAACTAGGCAAACTGCCATTATAGTAGGGTCTCAAGATGAGGTTCTGTGACCATCCTCTGGGAAGGATGGTTTGATGATTGATTTGACTGACCTCTATGGACCCTTTATAAAAGATTTAGCCCCCAGGTCCCTCGCAGAAATGCCAGCAAAATGTTTGACAGCTAGGGTAATTTTCAGTCTCATTCACTTACAATACACTACACTATAAAGGCAAAAATGACTCCTAAAAAATCTGCTTTAAGTGGGATGTGAGGGGTAAAAATAGGGGTGTTTAATTAGTCTGAATCCATTGGAAGCATTTGTTTTGCATGAAAAACATTCCTTGGACTAAGAACGGCCAACAAATCTATGGTTTAGCGATGAGTCATCAATTTTCACAGTCTTTTGGGGTCCATTCCTTGGGCTTTTGGGGCCCAAGGAATGTTTTTCATGCAAAACAAATGCTTCCAAAGGATTCAGAATAATTAAACACCCCTATTTTGACCCCTCACATCCCACTTAAAGCAGATTTTTTGGGAGTCATTTTTGCCTTTATAGTGTAGTGTATAGTAAGTGAATGAGACTGAAAATTACCCTAGCTGTCAAACATTTTGCTGGCATTTCTGCGAGGGACCTGGGGGCTAAATCTTTTATAAAGGGTCCATAGAGGTCAAATCAATCATCAAACCATCCTTCCCAGAGGATGGTCACAGAACCTCAGGTTGAGACCCTACTAATTACAATCAATCCAACATAAGCTGCCTACCACACGTTTATTCATGAAATGATTTTTTTAGATTAGTTAAACTGTAAAGGCTGTAAAGTTAAACTGTAAAGGCTGATCATGTAATAGGCCAACACCTGCCAATAATCTAATAACTTATTACATTATACTTAAATGAATAAGACTTTGTGCTACTGAAAAGTAGGCATGTTTGCCAACTTGTGTCTCCGTTCTTTATCAGTCATATTTATTTATTATTACAAAGAAAAGCATTACAAGTGTATCTTAATGTTTAATGTTTGCTGCATGGTTCATGAATTCTTGAAAACATTTATAAACAAACAAGTATATATATACTGTATATTTAATTTTCAGCTGGCAACCCAACAATCTGGTCTGTGTGGTGTACTCAACTTTCTTTTTAGGGCAACGCTCACTGAAAGGGTCATGTACTCATACATAAAGTAACCGACGTCACGGACATAACCGCCCATACAAGGAGATGTGCGCGTGTGTTGTGTTTGCACCGGCGCCGCTCACTTCGCACAGGTGCGATTTATTAAACTTTTAGTTTTAACCAATGAAAAAAGTATTACCAAGGGCTTCTGAGTTGTGTCTAAATCAAAACTACAAGGGTCCACAGGAACACATTCTTTTTTCCATTTCTTGAAAAGTAAAGGTTCACGCATACAAGGTTTCTGTCTGACAGCAACGATCCAGTAGCATTAAAGGAGCTCTTCAACCATTGTTTTCAACGTTATCTTTTATATAATCTGTCCATCTTATGAGCATTAGGGAAATGCTCGTAAGTTTGCACAATTTCTGTCTATGAAGCCCAGTGGTGGGATACAGACAGTTCAGAAACCTGTCTACCAATGACATAATTGATGGGGATTCCAAGCCAAAAGAAACTACAGCCTCTCTCCCAGGAGAATAGACTGAATGCATAGGAATTGGGCCATCTTATGAGCAACTAAATGAAGATATGTTGAAAATGTGGTTCTTTAAACTGATGCATTTTTAATACTCAAGCCAATAATCTTGAAATCAGAACAGTTAAGAAAATGAATAGGGAACAAATACACAATCCCCACCCCCCCCAACAGGAAACAGCCAATGGTCTGAACCAATCATACCACAATCCCCACCCCCCAACAGAAACAGCCAATGGTCTGAACCAATCACACCACACAAAGCAGTGACGATCCAACTGAAAGCTCTTCCCAGTTAAAGCTCTCAAGTGTCTACTTTGACCACTTTGGGTGACTGTCCCTCGTCTGCGTTGGCGACCACTTCCCCTTTCCTTTTTTTGAGGCCCTTCATCTTACGTGTCTGCAGCTTGCTCAGGTCCTGCTTCTGCATGTGCAGCCGACCAAGCTTGGTGCCGAAGACATTGTGGGAGATGTTCTTCTTACTCTTGGTCTGCAAGAGGGATGGAGACAGGAGTTGGGTATAGAGGGTATGCACGTCCACTGGGACCCGCCCCCTAATCTAGACTGAGTGGCAAAACATTGAGCAGCATGGAGCATTGGAGTTTGGAAGTGCTAGTTGTAAATCACTCAACGGTCCTGCATACCACCTGTTTCTAATTTGCACATAATGCAGGAGGAAGCAGGATGTTGTGTTGTTGAAAACGAGTGCTTCCAAACTCTGACACTTGGAAAAATAAAAACCTGCACAGAATGTCTTGACAGAAAGTAGCTCATAACATGCCTATGGTGGATTTTTATGAAACAAAAACTTTGCAGATAGAAAGAGGATAATTCAAGCTTTCAGTACAGCTGCAATGTTGGTGAGTTAACTTTGTTTAATACAATCAGATAGGACTTTTCTGTTTGGATGTATGGGCTGTCAATGGCAGAAATGAGTTTTTTGCCACTCAGTAGGCGTGTTCCCACATAACTTCCAGCAACAGTGATGTCACGCGCATACCCTCTATTGCATGACTGGTATACATTATATAATTGGGGAGGGTGGGGGTATTCTGCTGGCATTGGAGTAATATAATGACAGCACTCGCAATGTACTAGACTTGTGCAATGCATGTGTCTCAAATTCAGCTGCTATGAAAAACAAGTCTTTCTATCCATCCATGATTGACAGGCACAAAAGTGAATTTACCAATGTGTGACTTGACAATGTGGTCTCGCATAGCCAGGTGATCAAAGATCTCCAACCACCGATATGTTTGGGGAAATCTAAATGCTTGGGCTAGAGCAGCACACGAAAGTCTTTGTATTAGTTCTGCAATGTCATTTATTTATTTTTTATTCCACCCAGTTGTAGTGCATTCACTGAATTTAGATGTAACCAACCGTAAGTATCAGTCGACAGAGATCTCTAATTGCCTGGCTAAGCGAGACTAGAAATAGAAAGTAACTATGTTGTACATTTACCTTCCGGTTTTTGGGCCGTTTGTGAGCTGTCTTATACAGGTCATCTGAGGCAAAGTGTGTTCTTCTCAAGGCAAAGTCAAATGATGGTCCTATTTCCTCAAGCTCTATCCTTGGTGTCCGGCATCCAGACTTCTTCAACAGAGTCCTGCAACAACAACCTTGTTAACCTAATTTTGCTTTTCTGTTTTGAAAGCATAAAGTCAGTTAGGAAAAAGGTTACTGAAAGGGAATGCAAAAATAACCATAATCAGGACAGGAAACAAACTCTTCTTTGTTTACGTATCAAACCAAAATGATTTTACCTGGCTTGTAGATGATGATAGTAGACACATTTATAAGCACCAGATAACATTTCACTTTCAAGCTGGCATCCCTATTTTAGGCATGCCGTTAAAGGTGAAAATGTCGCTGTGTCCTTGCCAATCGGCTAGTTAAGCGAGTTTTTAAATAGGGAAACAGCATGACACTGTCGTGTCATAGACAAAGTATAAGATCGGGCTCAAGTGTTAACGAGTAATGTTAGCATTCCATCTGCCATTTTTATTCATAGTGATTTATATGCAATATTGTTATTGTGAATTACTGATGTGATTTGGTGACATGACAGATTGTAGTACCTGTAGCTGCGCATGTAGATTTTGCCTTCCAGTGAAGTAAAGTGGAGCACATGTTCCAAACCAGCCAGACGTACTGAGGGTACTGTGGGCCCTCTGAAGAAGTCTGGGAGGACAAAGACAACATTACGTTGTGACATGTTCATTCTGACAGACAGCCGACAGCACGGTCATGGAGTAGTGTTGAGCATGTACCTATGAGGAGACTCTTGAGGCGTCTGTGCTCGTTGTCCGTGTCAAAAGCATCCCCAGCAAACACCAGCATCGGTTTGGTCCCCTCGGAACATTTACTGAGCTGTGATTCAAAACAGAAATAAAATGATACATTTGAAACGTTCTTTTAAAAACGTTGCTGAAATGTGATTATTGAATACGTTGCTATGGCCAATGGTGCCCTTGACTGTCTGGCACCACTAGGCCTGTCCTCTAAAAATCGACGAATCGACGCGTCGTTTTAAGCCCCCGGAATCGACGCCAATTGTTTGAGTCGTGCCGTCAAAAATATATATATTTTTTTTATCACACCAGTATACTGTGGTGCGGTATGAGAGCGCTGGACTGTGACTGTCATGTAATTCTTATTGAGTCCATACTTCCTACTACTAGACTTAAAAATAAAATCAGTTCACGTGACTTGAAAGTTGTCTTGATCATATAACAGGGAGCTCTTATTTTGAAGTTAACCGCTTGGAAAGGAAATGCGTCGACGAGTTGTTATTCTACTTGAGAGCTGGCCAAAGAAGCAGCAGAGCCAGCGCGATGCGCTTTCACTTTCACTGCCGTGGGTGTGTGGTGGTTGGACTCAGGCTGAGGAATAGCGACGGGCGAACTGTTTTCTTTTTATTATCTCGCACCAGATCGGCAACATAGCTCTTTTGATACAGCAGCGGTGCTCTGAGAAAATACAACTTGTGGAAATAATACACGACATGCTGTCAAAGAGATGCATTATTCTCTCCTCCGTTGTTCTACTCTGCTCCACAATTCACAATTACGCACGGCAAATTACGCACGGCTGGACGCAATCTTATCGTCATTAATGTCCAGTGTCCACCGCTATCATGTCTCAATATGCACGGTAGTTCATGGATCTAATTCACTTTAAAGGCTTAAAACATATTGCTGTTTTATTGTATTACGTTGACGTGGTTTAAAAGCTTAAAGCACCACTTTTTTTTTCTTTTTTTTACATAAACGATTCGTCGACGCGTCGGATTAACCCCCGCGACTCGAATCGACTTGATAAATCCTGCGTCGAGGACAGCCCTAGGCACCACACATTAAAGATTAAAGAAGAGGCTGATAACTAGCTTGAAATAACACTTGCTGGTTTTTGGGAATGGGTTAGGGTTAGGTAACAGTAACAGTACACATCTGAATGTTTTCAATGAGCTGCGTAAGTGGCTGGTACAACCGATAGACTTGAACATTACCTTAATGTCACTCAATGACACATATTTCTCAATGCCAAGTTCAATCATATCAAGCACATGGAAGTCGAAGAGACGACCTATAGATGGAAAGAAATGAGAAATTAGCAACTTATCTACGTGTATAACTTGACCCCCCACCTACAACAACTCAAAGAACATTACTGTATGCAAACAGTTCTGCAACAAAAATGTACAGTATTATAAACCAGTAAGACTCCCTAATCGGGAGAGAAGCGACCGGCAGGTCACAGTATACACAAAGAGGCCTGTAAGTGGCATTGGTTTCACCCACAAGTTTGTATGACAAACGGTTGATGAGTAAAGCCAAATAAAGTTTCGGCCAATCAGAGGAGGGGGCGGAGCGAAGTTAAACCAATTAGGGCGGAGCGAAGTTAAACCAATTAGGGCGAAGGACTCTTAATCAAGTCAATTGACACCACCCAGAAGTTAGTACGATAAACGGTTGATGAGTAAAGCCAAATACAGTTCTGGCCAATGAGGGGAGGGGGCGTGGCAAAGGTAAACCAATGAAGGTGAAGGTCTGTTGGAGCAGCAGGAGTTGGTGGTCCCGGGGATTCCCTGTGAGCAGCCCAGTTGGGGTGTTGATTTGGTCATTTTTGCACTATTTGGCGGCGGTGGCAGATGGTCCCTGGGGGTCCGTGGAGGTCCGGGGGTCCTGAAGGTTGTGATTTGGCAGGCAAGGAGTGTGTGTGGGAAATTTCACCAGGATAGGGGCAACGATGGCGGAGATATGAGTAGGGCAAAAGTATGACGTGACGTGACGTGACAGACAGACAGACGGACGGACAGACAGCCGGTGGAGGTTTTGATAGTAAATGCGAACCTGACGGTCGCAATTAAGTTGTGCTTCTCAAAGTGGTCAGAAATTCAAAGTTTTCTACAAAAGTGTAAAGTCATTGTATCCTTCATACAGGATCAATGTTCAAAGTCAGAATACGAGCATTCATGTTATTCAAAAGGTTTGTTAGTGACTGTCCAGATTATAGAACTACATTCATCATAATAATGTCAGTAATTACAAAGCTGTAGAGAGGTTGTTTTGTCAGAAAATGTGCTCTATGCACTATGTCACTTTCCTCTTCTACGCTGGATTTGAACCTGGTTTCCTGCACAAGTGCTGACATTTTTTATATAATTGAGCTAATAGATAATGATCTGCTTGCTCAGGGGATAAATAGAATCTTGAAGTAAAAATTCGTGTCAAATCCTGGGTCTGTGATATTTAACACGATTGAAATGTCTCAATAAAAGAGCAGGGACACAAAATACAACCACGCCAAGTTACATAGTGCCACTAAGTGTAGTTAGTAGCATATATTTGAATATCTTAGTTCAACAAGTACTATTACAGTACAGTAAATCTTTGATGTTTCTCATAAATATGTATGAGTAAGACTGTATGGACTATGACTGGATTTATTTTATGCAGTCAAAGTATAATATTTACTGTAACAGAAAATGAAAAATTTGACATTGTGTAAATTGTATAACATTCTATAATCTGTTTGCAATTAAACATATTTGACAAAAAAAAGTATATTTACCAAGTATGAGATTGTTTGGACGTTTCTTGTTGTGTGAACCAAACAGAAACAGAGAACAGTCTGTCTTCTTGGAGAAGAATTCCTGAGACAAGCAAAAAGAAAAGAATGATATACAGTAGCCATTGGAAAGTATGTGAATTAATTCTAATATATGAATATTTGAAATTTTACACTGACCAATGAGGTTGAATCTTCAAATGGGCGGGTTATGTTTTTCCTAAAAGAGAAATAAGAAACAATGTAAATCCATTTATTTACTTCAGGCAATAATGGAAATTGTGCTGTGGAACATCAATTAAATGTAATTTCATTCATTTCTCCCCTGTTTTGTATCTGTGTCCATCTTTTTATAAGGCATTACAATAAAAGGGCAAAGACACAAGACTGATTGGTGATTATGTGGCCCACGCCACCCACCACACCATGATTGAAACACAATGCTTTATTCTCCCATTTTATGTTCTGCATATTCTATATTCTGTATATTTTCCTCTGGCTGCAACACACAGTTGTAGATCCTACATCAGTAAAACAGGGAAGAAGATGAATTGTTTTTTTACAAACCTATGTACACATTTGTTGTTTGTACTTAATTACAGCACACCACCCTCATATTGGAATATCAAGTGCTGTGGTGTGGAAAACAAGCACCAGGATGATGTTTGTTAGGACTATCAAATTAGTGCATAACGTTGCTTACTTCTTGTACAGCACTGCATTGGGCTTCTTTAGTGAATACTGTGGGGTGAACAGAAAGTGCCATGTCAAATGTCACATAAATCCAGTAATACCTTTTTTGTATGGGTTCTCTCACCATGCAAGTTTAACAGCTAAAAACATTTTCACAGCATGTGCCTAATTATCACATCATCAGAGTACTTACAATGTCCTTCAGTGCCTGTGTAACAGTTTGGCTTGTGTTTCCTCCTTTCATAATCATAGCACTTTTCATCTGTTCTTTTAGCATGGGCGCTCTGGCTGCTAGGAAGCGCTTGGAGCGCTTCGTCTTGGGTTTTCTGGGGAAACAAACAGTAGAAAGCAAGATAAGTTATATATCAACAGTGATGTCATTACGTGCGCATCCCGCATCAAAAACTCATTCAAGTCGCCCAGGGACTCATTCATGTCATGGTCCTGGGGTCCCGGGGATGCGCCTCCATTGGAGTCCATGTTAAAATAATTTACCGGGTCGCGGTAAAAGAAAAACATTTTTCGCAGGCAAACATTTTGAAAATAGCCGATCTACAAGCTCACAGCGCTCGAAAACATTGTATTGAGGACTCATAAAACTTTTCTGGGACCCATTTGAATGACCACCTGTGGGTCCCGGGACCCATTACATTGAAAACCTAGTATCACTGTATCAACTATTCATATAGGCCTATACCCCTTTGTATGACCAAGTCACTCGCCGAAAATCTACAAGCTTTTTAAGATGTCAGTCTTGTCTGTGTCTCGTGTTTGGACAAATGACATCAGTACTACTATGATGTCACTACCTGATGCCAGTGTACCAGTCTATGGCGTATGTACTTTATCATGCACCAACTTGGGAAGAGTTTGGGGACATCTTGACTATGGCGTGAGTACACATTGTTTTGTCTCTGTCTAGTGTTTGTTTCATAAAAATCAAATGTTGTCATGTTATGAGCAACTTTCTGTTGACAAACTGGTGAACAAGTCTTCGTCCTACTAGTGTGATGTGACCACAATTGTCTAGACTAGAAGCAGTGGTCCTCAAAGTGAGGGGCAAGACCCCCAGAGGGTCGCCAGAAAAAAAGCAGTTAATATACGTAGCATCACAATCAGTTCAACCAGTTTAACCTTATTTTATACTATGGGTATTCAAAAATCTATGTGTAGCAGTTTTGAATCATTTAGTTAGGTTTTTTTAAAACACAAATCTTCTCTTCTGTTGTTTTCAGATGGGGGTCTTTAGGGCAAAGGTTCATTAAGTGGGGTCCTTGGCTTGAGGGAGTTCTATTACATGGGGGTCCGTAGCCTAATACATGTCAAACTGGGGGTCCTTGAAATTAAAATGGTTGAGAATCACTGCTATAGCCGTAAAAATCTTCCCTTATATGGGGGTCCCTGGCATATCTTTTCAAATGGGGGTCCTACGGGACAATAAGTGTCAATTTGGGGGTCCTTAACATGAAAAAGTTTGAGAATCACTGCATTAGGGGTACCGTAAGTGAAATGTTTCAGAAGCTACTAGTCTAGAGCTAACTTGCTAGCGCTCTTAGTTTAGCTATTATTTAGTTTACGACCAAAGCCGAGTACCGATTAAAATCTACCACTAACGTACACTTCCACTGACCGTATGGACACTGAATAAACAACACATTAGAAACTTACATTATTCCATCCATTGTGGTGGATTTATTTATTCTTCTCCCTCACGCTGGACTTCCACGAGACAACTCACTTCACAGGAAGACAACATTCACAACGACACGTGCTTCCGCGTACGTCACATCCACACGCATGCACGCGCGCTAGCGTGTGTGCGTGACGGTGTGTGTGTCATACTCATAGGTCACACTAGATGGCGTCGTTGGACTATATGATAGGCAGCAGACAGTGATTCTTGGTATTTTATGCATTCATGTCCATGATTGGACATAGTCTGCATTCATGGAAGAGAGAAACAAACACGTGTCTTTGTGACATTATTATGTTCTTTCTCTCACATGGCCAAGGGTTACATTTGTCTGTCTTCGTGTAGCCTGTTTGTTTATACTCCCAGTTTATTGCTGCAGGAAGGTCAACGGGAAGAATGTCATACTCCATATTCACCTACTTTAACACATAGTGATGCACTGTTAATAGTGATGCACTGTCTAATAGTGATGATATATTTTTTGCTAATTGTTATATCCATGAGTTGCATACCAAGGACTTCCGACATAAAACAGATCGTAAAAGGACTTATTTGGGATGCTCCTTTTAGGCAGGGTGTTTAACTGTCTACTTGTACTGTAATATTGTCTTTTATTGTATTCTATTGACCATACTTCTTCTGTTCTCCACTTTTGTCTAATAACACACTCAATCAATCAATCAATCAATCAATCAATCAATCAATCAATCTTGGATACTGTCATGAAACTGTGTCTTTTCCTGTGTAACAGGTGTGCCTAACTTCTAATTCATTCTTCAATCAATCAATGCTACATTAATGACAAAATCCTTTCAAAATACATAGGCCTATGAAGCTCACTGTGGTAAGCAGCTACCTAAATGGCAAAATGACTCTTGTAGAAATGTAATTTCTGCCCAGTGCCCATAATAGGATAGTCTAAAGGCATTGTGACTAGTTGCATCACTGCCTGGTATGGGAACTGTACTGCACTCATGTGTAAATCACTGCAGAGGGTCAAGTAGACAGCTGGCCCAGTTTGTCAGCCTGTGGATATTTCCAAAATAAATACAAAATAATATATTTCAAATACCTTTTGTTGTGAAAAGTGCACACATACACTTATAATGTTAGGAACCTATGCCATACACACATCCCCTTCAAGCACCAAAAGGTGTACTATGATGACCAAGACATCAGTGACACATACTTCCCAAAGACTTTGCACACCCAAAGTGAGTTTGAAAACATGACCAACGACGAAAAACTCCCATACCTACTGGGAGAAATACAACTACGTGCGAACACAGCAGTAAAACGTTTCATACCCTGTATATACTGTACATAACGACAAAATGTGCCATATCTCTGTTTACACAATGCTGTACCCCCCTCCAACTGTATATAGCCTACTGTATATATGTTCCCCATTTTCAACTGTTTTTATTATATTTTGACACTTGCTTTGCCAATACAGATCCTTTGAATTCAATTGACTAATATGCAGTTGCCTGGCTCCAGCCAATAGATCCGCCCACTCTGAAATCAGGCTAAATATGCAGTATTCTTCATTTCCTGGATCCTCAATATTTTTGACATAATTGAAGAATGTCCAGTACTATCTTTTTGATTATCGTTGCTATCAGGTGGAAACCTCATATGTATGAAACCTTTCAGGATTCAATTTTTTTAATCTAATCTACAGCTCAAAACAAACAAACTTTTATGTAACACTGTAGTATCACACAGGACATTGATATTAAACAGTTAAGATAAGGTTTTTGCTTGACAACAATAATGTATTTTATAACAAAACTCATAATTTACTGTCCAATATTTTCTACCGGCTTAGTTCGCTGGCTCCACTAATTGCTTTTATGCTGCAGGTCTTTAGTTCATAACAATGTCATGTCTGATTTTCTCTATAGTGTACCAATGATAGTATGAGGCGTGCATGAAAAATGTAACACAGCATGAATGTACAGATTATATCACAGGTGGCTTTTACATTTCATTTGGTTTTCAATTGTGAGAAATCACAGAATTTGTGATTCTTAATGTAATATTTAATATTACATGTCAGCCTATCCAAAATAAATCAATACATTGTTCCCTCTCTTTAATCCATAAAACATGTTGGAATTTCAGCACTCAGTTTGAATACATCAGCACTTTCTTTTTTTACCAATGTTATCTGCTCTCTGCCTCTCTCTCTACTTTTTAATGTTTGTAAATGGCTTTGCCTCTTTTTAACGTGCCTGTTGCTTTTAAATCTGACAAGCACCATAAGTTGTGGAGAACGGTATTTTGCTCCCTTGAATGCCTAGTGTCTATTATGGAAGCAACAATAAAACTGATTGACATTTGACACGACTGACTGACATGAACAAAAGACAAAAGGACAATACAGATAAGCGAGCATTTTTTTTATTATTATTATTATTGAAGCATCAAGCTCATAGTACAGATATAATTAGCACATCTTGACCATTCAAAGAATAGCAAAAAGAAAGAATTAGAACAGCAAAGTTTCCCTTCCGTACATCCTGATACTTCCTGCAATTGCTCCCTCTCTCTCTCACTCAGGGGAGGCTTTTCGCTTTCCTTTCCCATTGGGATTCAACAGGTAAGGCAAGATTACCCACTTCAACCCTGGCATGTGTCCTTATAGGTGAACATTTTCAAAACATTTTCAAGCTACAGATTCTTTTGAAGATGTTTTGAAAATAGGGCTCAGGTGGTTAAAAAAGAAAAGAAAAGGAAAAAAAGAAAAAGAAGTGTAGAGCCACATGATTGAGTTCGCCTTCAAAATGTCACCCCTTAACTAATTAGTGTTGAACACTGGTTTTACAACAGAAAGAAAAAAACAGTTGGACAAAGAAAAAATAAAGATTGGTCCGCAGCAAAAATGCATTCCTTACAAAATGTTTTTGTAAAAACTTTACCATCGAACAGCATAAAATGCATTTCGGGTTTTAGTATAAAAAGGAAAATGATTCATACCAATAGGACTACCTACTACCAAAGGTTGTCGAACCTATGTAGTACTTAGCCCCCCCACCCCCCCAAATAAAATAAAAAAACTATTGTGGAAAAAACAAAACAAAAACCTAAAAATGTAACGTGATGAACATAGAGAACCTATGACAATTGTGGCAGATCACTTAAAGGTAAAGATATTTCAGGTAAGGACTCCAACTAAAAAATTGGTCCTCTGGCAAAAGAAAACAAAACAAAAAACTAACAAACAAATAAATAAAATAAGAAAAAACACTCCAAAAAAGCCACGACAGACATACTGGAGGAGGGCAAGCAATTCCAATTGTCAATTTCACTTGGAGTACTCGCATGAATTGTTCATTCATCTAATGGTCCACTGTTATTTTCTGCATAGTTTTCAAATACTTATGCCTTAAGTGATCCAATACACAATTTACTGTTATAGGTGCCATCCCAATAAATGTGATATTTAGTTCCCAAAATTGTGGGTGAAAGAACATGTAATCCATGTGTGCTGAAGTCGGGGCAAGGTTTTGTAACTCTTAGCTGCGCACACAGATTCAAACCAAGTCTGCATTCTCTGGAAGAAAGCATACAAATGCCAATGATAATTCAGCAATGAATCAAAAGGCAACCCTCCCCATGTAACTACTACATGTCTGGCAACTAGAATTACAAGAATGCTCAAGCTTCAGCACTGGGCTTGATTTATAGTTAGTTGCGCACCAGTGCCGTACATGAAAATAGCCTGTCTACAAGCTCAGAATCCATCGCAGTGCGACACGTTGTGAGCTTGTAGATCTGCTATTTTCGGTACGAGACCCTGGTTCAACTAAGTACAAATCAAGCTTAAGGAATACAAAATGTGATTAGACAAATGAACCCAACCACTCAAAAAGGAAAAGTGTCCCCACCAGTCCATTAAAACCTGTATCAGGATGTGGCGGTTCCAACCGAGTATTAGCCAGTATAAAAAATAAAAAAAAACAAACAAACAAAAAAGAGGGTGAGGAACATAGACCTTACTTACACAGGAGGAAGAGACGGTAGCACACTACACTGTCAAGCAATACAGCACTAGTAGTCACATGCACCATAGTGTCACAGGATTTCCCCTCACTGAACAAAGGGCGATAGAACAAAAAAAAAGAAAAGGGGAAAAAAAGAAAGAAAGAAGAAGAAGGAAAAGATAAATAAATAAAACTGCTAAGGGAGCCACATTTTGGACCAATTCACTGCAGAAAGAAATGTCTGCGCACAAAATTAATAAAATGGCAGTTTATGCAACAGTTATGTACGGAATGATCCGGGATCACCCTGGCATGCTCAGATAGGTGGGCCTCTATTGTGTGCTTACCGATTTCTGTATGGTGGGGAAAGGGAGAGAGAGGATGTATATTGTTTCAAAAAAGAAAAAAGGCTTTGCTGGGCCAGCGCTGCAGTAAGCAAAGTGTCTGATTCATTATTTCCCATTCAGAGCCCCAGTGGTGCAGCCAGTAGGGTTACTCTTGTCATATCACGATTCTAGGACCAGCTGACAGTCTGACTTTGTTGCAAGGGGTGGTGGGTGGGGGTGACTCTGCTGGGACCAATGGAACAATGGCTGCCATGCTGGACGGCAGAGGGCATTGTCCTGACCTGTACACCATAGCTACATGGTGTGGGGGCGGAAGGGGTGGGGAAACTGGGTCTCCTCGAGTCATACATTCACAGCTAAAGCTCTTCTCTAGAGACCTCTACATTCAACAGGTAGGACAGCCCATTTGTAGCTGGCTGCACTACATTCAGTTGGGACTCAAAGTACTCCCCCCATTTAATCAATTTATGTGAGCATTTAGAGGCTTTGTGGGGAGCGTGGCCGGGGTAAAAAAAAACCTCTGGAAGGTTCCCATTCACAGCGTTAATAAGCTTAATTTATACTTTGTAGTACAAATGTGTAAAATAACCGAGTTATTTTCGGCAAGCGACACAGTATAATATACTGTGTGTATACAGTATTATATATTATAAGCCTAATATATTATATTAGGTTTTACAAAGGAGAAATAAAGGGAACCCTAAGTGCACGTTCACCCAGACCCATGCTGGATACGCAAATTAATGATGGATTCCATTACTGGGCATTAAACTATAAATGTGAGACATTCAAATGGCCTAAATGATTGTCGAGGTGTAGACCCATGGCTGACCGAACAGGGGTGTTTCAGACTAGATTATAGCTTGGCTTCAAAGCCCAAATAATGAATAGCCAAATAAGGAATTCTATTGACTTCAGTGCAGTTCACTACCAGGAGCACCCACAATTACACTGACCAGTAAGAAGCCTTGCGCTTTTCATCTCAATAGTGCAACAATAATCATGAGGATATAGTATTAAAAGTGTTGTTTAAAATCAACAGAACTTTTTACAGAGGTACAGAACAACAAGGAATAGAAATGGATCCTTCCATGTATGTCGCATACACAGACGTGGTGTATGAAATACAAATTCCATAAATTTCATTCATTTTATGTATTTGACAGTTGGGTTGGATTTTATAGATCTATTTTGTTACTGTAAAGAACTTAACCCTAACCCTATGTGAATGAAGGTTAATGTTATTATGGCCAAGCACTTTAATTGATTCTTAAAGACACAGATATTCTTGGCCTCACCTATAAAATATGTGAATCGTTAAAATGCACGCATAGCAAATAATATAAAATTATTAAACCGGGCGTTATAAGCTATGTGATGTTAAAAGACAGTTGATGGTAGTTGACTGACAAGGAAGGGATGGGGGTTTGAGCTCAATAAAAAAAGCTTAATAAAATAAAAACCTCAATAAATAGAAGACGTGGACTCATCTGAGCATGCCAGGGCCCCTGGCTTAGTGAGGGCGAAAGCCTTGTCTGTGAGGAATGAGCGGGGAAACCTGCAGGAAGGGACCACTGCACTGGGCACGGCGGGTGGACAGCCTGAAACAGAGCATGTTTAATTCCTCTACATGCACTTCAAGATCACAGCAAGAGTGAGCTAGGATATCTAAACAGAGAAACGAGCTTTCATGCAAGAGTCCTAAGGTACAACAATGCATACGATTCCAACTGGAAGTTAAACTACGGGCCGGCGCGGCCTCTTCTGTGCCAAGAGATCCTAAACAACGACGACAATCGTGGAGAACGGGAACGGGAAGGGGGAGGAGGAGCCTCTCCGTCGGGGAAGAAAGCCGAGCGCAGGGGGGACGCGCCCCCCGCGCGTGGCCGATGACTTTCTTTTTGCGTTTCTTCTTCATTCTGGTCGGCTCAGCTCTGCTGGTTCTGCTGGCGGTTCTTGGCGTAACTAGTAAAGACAAAATTGTAATCGTTGAATTGGGCCAACTGGCGGTCGAGGCGCTTGTAGCCCTCCAGTTTCTGGGCGGAAGAAAAGACACTGCGACACTTGGAACTCTGGTGGAAGAAGCAGAAGAGAAAAAGGGGACAATAAAAAGGCTGTTACACTTTTATTTAAAGCACTGGCTATATGTCAGAAGTGTTTCTTAGTGTTGTGATACTATAGTCATTTAACTTTCACTGTATAGTGCACTGGTTCCCAAACACTGGGTCGGGACCCATTTGTGGGCCACGGACACATTTTTATGGGTCCCTTAATTTTTTCCCCCCACATTTTGTTGTGAATTATTTCAAAACATTAAAAAAAAACATTCCCCAAAAAGATAAGATTTTCATGAATAAAAAAAAAATGCAATGATTTCTCTAAGTAATTTCATTAATAAATTAAATAAGAAATCTAAGAATTTCTATAAATTAGAAAACAAATGTTTAAAAAGTAGTGAAAATAGCCGAATCTACAAGCTCACAACGCAGTGCAAAGCGACACATGAGCTTGTAGATCAGCTGTTTTCACTAGCTTGGGTCCAGGGTAAACGTCTAATTTCTCTTTTGGGTCACAAGCTAAAAGGTTTGGGAACCACTGGTATAGTGTGTAGCTTCACGTAGTGCATCCTCATAATTGGATCCTCAAACGTTTGTCTGTCTACGTATACTGTCCTTACTGCCCGCTCATGCGCCAAGACAATCTCCTAAGTCCTAAGACATTCAAACGTAGTGTACATGAATACCCCCAAGCCCTTGATCGTTCCAACATACCTGATTCACAAAAAGTGTAGTCACAAATTTTCCTGGCTTGAAGATGTCCACCACCTTCCTGATCAAATCATCGTAGGACGTCTGGGAGAGATTGGTTTCGAAGCTGACGTAAGAGAACTCTGGCTCTGGAGTGATGTGGATGGTCCAGTACGTTCCCTGCTGGAGACAATCACATTTCAGTCTTCCAACGGATGTCAGCAATCAGGGAAAACAGAGCAATGATGGACACCTGATATCTCTTCTGCTTCATCAAAACAGGACAGTCAATAAAGAGAGCGGGGACTGCCCCATGGGTCGAACTCCTGTTGGGTCGAACTGAGGTTAGGGTTAGGGTAAGGTTTAGGCATAGTTTTACTGAGGTTAGGGTTAGGGTTAGGTTTAGGTGGTCGGACCAAAGGGTGTTTGACCTAAGAACATGTTACCAAAGAGAGCTGCTTATTGAAGATCTACATACTTATTGAATCTCTCAGTCAAAACATGCAAAAAGGTGGCTGCCTATTATAGTTGACTGCCAGTCGACTGCCAGTCGATTATAGGCAATATTCGGCCAATCAGATTCGACTATACAAAACATGCAGAAAGAAAGTGCAGTTCTTTCTGCAGGTGAAATATTCACTCTACAATGTAAGTGATCTATCTCTATGTGAGCTTGTAGATATTTTTGGTATTTCTTAAATTCTGTTGTACCCATAGATAGATTAGATTTCACAGAGGCCATTATAAAGGTTACCACAGTAACTTACGTCAGTCTTCATTCCATTCATTGAGTATCCACAAGGGTTGAACATTGTGGCATCAATCACTGAACCTGGAATCAGGTCACGTATTCCACTCATCTGAAAGAAGAATACAAAAGTTTACAAAACTGTTTTACTATTCAAAATTAGCATGAACATAATATGAATATACAAAATGTACATAGACCAGGGGCAGATCCTAACTCTATGGGCCCCTAGGCCTGAGACTGATTAAACATGTGCACGCACAAGCGCAAGCCTGTACTGCGGGTACCACAGCCACACAACGCTGTGTGCCCACTGCACACATCGATCACTGTGAGCAAGTACATAAACCTAAAACCAGTAACTCTGTCTGCAAAGTACCAAAAGCAGATAGTATCAAGGTATACAAAACAAACAACATACTGTAATAAATAATGCATAATTCCATGTCATAACTTACTTGTATGTCCTTTACGCACAAGTCAGAGGTTATTGATAGGTATTATTATTGTATTTTGATTAATTTTCACAAGAAGAAAATACATTATGCTTGATAACTCCTGAAGAGTTTGGCAGAGCTGTGTTTTGTTGAGCTCATTGCCCACAATGGAGTGGGCCACTTTAAGGGAGTGAATACGTCTCAGCAAGTTGCAGGGCATGTTGGGAGACTTACACGAGTGACATCATTTGCAGAAACACCATCTTTCATGTAGAACTGGTCCATGATCGCTGGGTCAAGGTCACTCATCAGAACTTCCAGGGTCTGATCTGCATGCTTGTTCTCCCAGAACTCTGGCAAGTCCAGGGTGAACAGGTACCTAGAGGAAAAGAATGAAACGTCTTAGAATGTCAAATAATGATATATAGTCAATATTTGTACAGCTATTTATATCACTCTGTATTTGTCTAACACCAGTAAGACGCCTAAGGGCTGTCTTGGCCATATATGGATTCTGTTAGTGTGGTTCTCCAAACAGGGCATCATCTGGGATACAATCCCTTTTATGCCCATATACATGGAGATCCCTAACAGAATCCCTTTTATGCCCATATTTGGAGATCCCTGCTCTGAGTATCTGACATCACTGTAATTTCACCTATGATGTCACAGTGATGTGTCAGGGGAACCACAGTGGCAGGCGTTACCCGTACGAACAGATATAAATGGTAAATGGTGCATTTATATAACGCCTTTATCCAAGGCGCTTTACATTGTGCATTACATTCACCCATTCACACACACACATTCATACACCGATGGTGGAGGAAACCATGCAAGGCACCAACCTGCTCACCGGGAGCAACTAGGGGTTCAGTGTCTTGCCCAAGGACACTTCGACATGTTGACAGGAGGAGCCGGGATTTGAACCGCCGACCAATGGATCAATGGCTACAGCCGCCCCACAGATATGGACAAGCTGTGACGGTTCTGATAGTAAACTGCGACTTACGGTCACAATAACAACAACAACACACTCAAGGGACTAGCATCCGGCTTGTAAGTTGTGGCCATATAGGAAGTGACAGTTCATATGAATGGTCGGTAGTTTAGCTTTAGATGTCTAGATGTAGAAAGATAGTGGATTTGAAACAGGCTGCAAAATAGGCTTCATCTGTCTTTGTCTGTAGTCTATGGGCGTACCACTGTCACACTGTACATAGAAAAAACCCAAGTGTCACATGTGTCTATCATGTGTCTTACCAGCAGTCAGAATTCAGGCGGCCCATACAGTAGGCTGCTCCATCTGGAGAGGGAAAAATGATGGACACTAATGTCAGTCGTCATGTTTGTTCCCATGTTCATGAGCTCATGGTGCACAGCACAGCTTGTGCTGCGTTGCTGAGTCACACAACACATTCTGTCACACTCTTGTGACTGTCATTTGAAACATACAAGACTAGAAGTCCAAACCTCGTATGCATCACGTGTATTCTAGAAACATTTTTAAGACGGTGATACATGGCAACAATTTAAAGCTGCAGTCATTACGTTTTATGTCTGTATTTCTCTATAACGCGATGAGGTCCAAAATAGCAGTGGCATCTAGTTATAAAATCCGGTGCTTCAAATAACTTTATTGACATTGTTGGAAGAAGGACAAGCTGGTGTCCTTCTCGACATCTGGGTCGGAATTTCGCAATGGAAGACTACAGGGGAACACACACCGGACGCGGAGGCAGCGCGGAAGCGGCGCGTAAAGAAATACGGCCCCATTATTTTCAATGACCTAACCTGCCGCATCCAGTTGGGGTTACCATGGGGCACTTCACGTGTGTCGATACCGCAACGCGACGCTGCACAGCCGCCCGCGTCCAGTGTGTGCTCCCCTTAGTAACCACTGCAGATGTGCTAGTTGTATTGTACAGTATTAACATACTCTACCATACAGAATGGTTAGAATGTGTCCCAGAGTGTAGCTTTAAGGGTAAAAGGCCAGCATTTACCCAGGTATTCCTTACTTGGGAAAATCTGGCTGAGAAATTCCACTTCCTCTTGGAAGTTTCGATGAGGAAATTCCTGATGGATGGGCTTCATGAAGTTCTTGCGAGAATAGAAGAAATTCTGTTCAGAAAAAAAAATGCCAATTGTAATTTAAAATAGTCACAATTTGGACATGAGATGTAAAAAGAGAGCTAGTTCAATTTAAAATAGTCACAATTTGGACATGAGATGTAAAAAGAGAGCTAGTTCAAAATTAAATATACTCATTGCAATCTATAACAATCAATCAGGATAATCTATTTTACGTAAAACCTAGTAAAGTGTGTTTATCTGCAAACATGTTGTAATGGCTCAGCAAAGTAAAATCCTCATTATTAATTTAACTCAGAGTTTAACCACATTAACCCTTGCGTGCCCATTCTGGGTTGTTAGGGTTCTGTCATAATAGTTGAACATTTGCAAAAATAGCACATCTAAAAACTCAAAAAACATCATGTTGCCACACAATGAGCTTGTAGATTGGCTATTTTTGGCTAATGTTTCTCTATTGATGCACCGGTAAATGAATTACAGTATATAGGGTTTAAGTGGTTAAAGATAGAATCAAGTGGACCCATAAGGTCCATCATGTTAAATTAACACTGAGCATTTAGATGTAATGCATGTTGATTACATGCAAGATGCTCTCCTCTATATATGCACCATTTGAGGTTGAGTCAACATGTTGCGCAGAGTGTGCACTCCTTTTCTCTCTATTTTCTTTTTCCTTTTCCTCCTTTTCTTCTTTTTATTTAGTCTTTTCCCCCCTTTTTTGTTTTTGTGGGTGGGTAGGTAGGGGCGGGGTATTTGGGAGCAGGGGGAAAGCTGGAGGGGATGTTTTAAAAATAAAAGAAAACACAAGAAAGCACTGATCAATATGATACTGCTGGTAGATCTACCAGTAAATGTATCTATGTATGTTGTATCTAGGGATGAGACGATATGACAATTTCACATCACGATTATTGTGACAAAAGAAATCGTGATTTACGATATTATCGTGATAGTCAAAATCCATTATTCTGGGGCAGAACACTTGACAAAAAATTGCAGATCTACAAGCTCACAACGTGTCGCGACGCGTTGTGAGCTTGTAGATCGGCTATTTTTTGGCGAAGACATTTGATCTAGAGTGAGAAAAAAAAGGCTGCATCAAGTACGTATATTATAAGTACGTATTACGAATAGAGGGTTTACATGGTACCGGATATGCAGCTCAGCAAATAAAAGGTGAATTGACCCCAGTGCATGACGGAGGACGATATCACGATACGATTATCGTGAGTGTTTTTTATCACAATAAACAATAATATATCGCTTATCGTCCCATCCCTAGTTGTATCTCTGCAGAATTGCAGAATAAAAATGTAATCATAAAAAGAAAATATGCTCTCGTCTCACCTCGATGGCATCAAAGCCACAATACTCCCTGGCGAGTTCCAGCAGAGGCACCAGTGCTTGCAGTAAGAGGGTGGTTCCACATGTCTTCAAAATGAAACGTCTCTTGGAGACAAACATGCTACTCTCACTGGGGAGGACAAACAGAGGAACAAGGCAGGACAGGGGAACAATTAGACCAGTATTTCCAAAACAGTGTGCCAAGGCAACTGCTGTGTCATGAGAGACTAATCCCCAAGGTACACATGGACTTGTCACGCAAGTCCAGGTGTACCTTGGGATATGATATTATTATTGCAATATAAAGTACATTTACGGTTCTATTCAATTCAATTCAATTTTATTAAAGTGTCGAATCACATCAAGTTATCTCAAGACACTTTACATAAAGAGCAGAGTCCCGAGCAGAGACCCCACCCCGAGCAAGCAATTTTGCGACAGTGGTAACGAAAAACTCCCCCTTAACTGGCAATATAGTGGATATCAGTGCCTTTATTTGTACTTTGTGCAAACACGTTTCCCAATACAGAGTTTTTCTTTCTTCAAACATTTTCTAAAATGATGACAATAACCTCACAAAGCAGCACGCACGATGCGATGCATTGTCAGCTTGTAGATTGAAGTTAAAGTATGAAATGGAGTGCGTGGTTAAACTTTTTATTAGGCATTAGGATATGAATAAAGGTGTGCCTTGAGCCCTTGACATATTAACCTTCCCTTTGATGTGCCTTGGGCACTAAAAGTTTGAAAACCACAGAGTTCACAGAGACTAAAATGCCACTTTGACCATAATTACACCATGCAGTGGCTAGGCTTATAACTGGTCTCCCGAGAGTCTGAACTGTGACCGGTCGAGTTTGTGAAAACAACTGGGTTTTTATATTATATCGCCAAGTTTCAAATTTGTACGTTCTTTCGTAAAGTAAAGCCCTGCTTCATCATACAAGGCGGTTGCACAAAAGTAGTGAAAACAGCAGATCTACAAGCACACAACGCCTCGCGTCGCGAGGCGTTGTGTGCTTGTAGATCGGCTGTTTTCACTAGTTTAAATCATTTTCAAAATGATAAATGCAAAACAAACGGTTTTGTACATACAGGGTTTTCACCCGACATCGACAATATATTGGGCAGTCCAGTCCCCTTTCTTTTCTCTTCAGTTAGAAAAAATATAAAGAGGGAGACAGTCTAGGTCAGCGGTCAGGCAGGAGGAAACTGGTGACACTAAACCTGTTCTTGGTTAAGTGTGAGCCTACGGGGTATGCAGGGTAATTGTCTAATCCAATACAATGTCAAAACTGGCACAGAGACAGACTACGAGAGCATCACAATGAAGTGTTGACTAACACAGGCCATCTATTTAGAGTCAACCATGACGTGGCAGTGAAAATAGCTGTCATGACCTGGATTCACCTTGTGTCTGCTTAATGCGCTGTCATGTACACTGGACACCCAACTGTCAGACAGTTTAAACTGCTTAGCATGTCATAAGCCAGTATACACTTTTGGAACCAGATGGAAGGACTGGGTGTGGGTGGTGGCGTGGGGGGGCTTCCTATGGCATATCGCACTGGTATTGTTGTTTGACAACCCTGACTGGCCTATTTGGGATACCGGAGGATGGAATTTGAATATAATTTCATTATTTGGATGCTTCATTGTAGAGACAGGACACCCGTGCAGTGTAGTGTAGTTGATATGGACCTTTTGAAAGCGAGGCAGCACAAGTCACTGACCAGTTTACAGTATTTATTTAGGTTTGTCTCTTAGACTAGAAACACGTGTATTATTGTTGACCATGTACTGTACATTCCATGCCAAAATGTAAATTGTCATCGTTGTGCATATAAACTATATGAACATCAAAATATACTATCTACGCCTCCCGAGGATGGTTCCAAGCAACCATGGTGCTGCAGACAACAAACAGATTACTGTCTAAGCCTTTTTAATCTGCTGAACAGGAAGGGAAAGGAAGTAAGAGAGTATATACTGAACTCACCTGAGTATATAAGCTTCCTGCTTGTCAGTTTTTGTCACACTTATGATCAAACAATGCACATTCTCCAAAAGTTTGTCCCACTCAAACCTGAAACAAGAAAGAGAGAGGGGAAGGGATATAGTGTCACAATTATGCACAAATATACCCATATACCGTAGTCTAGTGCCCTGTGGGATTATCCCACCTAAATGCCCAAACAAGGAAATAGAAATGTCTTATATATACAATGATGATGATGTCATTAAATTATCCAGTTAGGAATGTGAGCCATCTTGAGCATGATTATTCAAAAGGTTTTTTTTTTATTCGAAGCAAGCAAGTAGACCCAAAGTACAACAGTGCAACATTCCTTGTTATTCAGACAGCCTAAGGGCTAGTTGTAAAGAGGATGTAAAGTTCCAGTATATTAGGATGTGCTGGAATGGGCTTATCAGATACCAGCAGCAAACTATTAAACTACAGTAAATGAAATTCCATTTCCAATTTTTGTTTTTCATCTGGGGAAACAAAAAGAAGGCTACAATAGAGACTCTCACATTGATTGCCTTTGCTTTCACAGGCAAAACAAACACTTTGCAGTCGAAGTTGTGCAGCAATAAAAAGCAACTGCAACTGAGCAGAAAATCGGCAGGATATTGTGGATTTGGGCTTTGGGTCCCGTTTTAGATCCCTGGTATTCATCGCTTGGCAGAGCACGGGAGGCAGACTGGCGCAGACAACACAAGCTTTCTCTAAACAACGGGCAGGCTTCTCCCTCTCTCTCTTTCAGCACCCCTCCCTCCTCCAGCACTCGGTACTCAAGGACAGCTGCAGTGTTGAGGCAACCGCGTCACATTCCCACTACAACCTTGGAAGGGCAGCCCAAGCGAGCAGGAGAGCGCATGCGGAGCGTCCATTATGGAGCAGAGACTGGTAGAGAAAGAGTGAAGAGCACACACGGCTCAATGGGAAAATACCAGTAGGGAGTATTGCACAACCCCACCCCGCCCCCCTGCGAGATGGTACAGGGCTGCATGAATCAACCGCCCCTTCTAGTGGTCCATATTTTAAAACAGAAAAAAAGGTGACAGTGCCCCGTTAAGAATCCTTTCGAAACGTCTCTCCGGGCATCGGGTACATTCCTCAAAAGCCTTTCCTAAAAAGCAGCAATGCAAGCCATGACACTGACTGGATTCACAAATGTCTTAACACACAAATATAATATTTCTTGCTGACCAAGTAGCATAAAAAGAGGATGATTGAACTGAGATTTGATACCCTCTAAAGTGGCAGCTTGGACTGACAAGATGCCAATAAGCCACTTTCAAGCTCTGCAGGTGATAGGTGATAGACAGGATGATAGACAGGATACAAGATGACGGATCACAATGATAAACAAACCACATACCGGTATTTAAGAGTAGGCCATTTATAAAAATATTTATATAAGTATATATTATAATCATCACAACACAAAATATCCTATGCCACACATCACAACCAATTCCCCCACGAGAAAACCACAGGATTTTTTTGACATTTGGTTCTGTAAAGGCAAAAACTCCACGCACACTGTCTTCAAATGCAAAAAGGGGAATTTAATAAAGTGATGCAACGTTTCGGCATTTAAACCCCCATCAGGCAAACCACATTTGGTTCTGTAAATTAAATCCAAAGTAAGCAGATATGAAACATTACTTTTTAATCATTATTATTATTAATTGTTAACAGCTAAATCCACAAATTGCTGCAAGATAGCAGGGATGTCAATGGTTAGCAACAAAGTATTGAAATTGTAGTATGCTTAACAGCTTACTGGTTAATTTGCACCAATTTTCAAATATAATGAAGACATGTTTCACATTTTGTTTACATCTGGTTAAATAATGAAATGTCAATCAAATATTTTAATCAATGTCATTAAAGTACACTCTGGGAGTACAGTAAACTCTATTATTATCATGAATATTATTAGGCTTTTCACCTTTATGTATCAAGTTGAATGTTGTATTTTGAAAGGAGCCAAAATAAATAGCATTCTGATAAACGTGCATGATGTGTACACATGCAACTATTCAATCCCCACTAATACATTGGGCCTAATTGGGCATAGTAATTACCATTGTGACATTAAAGTCCGGAATCAAGAAAGGTTTTGTTTGTCACTCACTCATACATACAGTACAAAAGCAGCAATTTGTGCAATTAAGAGTGGCACTAGTTTACAACACGGAGGTATGTGTGCCTTGTTTCTTTGAAACTACAACACAAACTTGGTTTTCAGGATCGACAGGTTTGAACTTGACTGTAACCATGCACAGCCCAAGCTGGGTCACTATAGTTCCTGCCCTGTGACATCACAAGAGATGTTGCAACATGCCAGCTTCATACCAAAGAGACCCTGTCATTGGAGACATGGGTAGGCTCCCGTTTCAGTGTGAAATAGACACTGAGGCTATTTCTGGTCCCTCAGCAGCAGTGTCAACTTTCCCAGGAAAGATGGGTGTAAGAAGAGGGGGGAAGGCCAGATGAGTGGCAGGAGAGGAGCGCACCTCCCTTCAAAACCAACATGTGCTGAGCCGTGAGCCAACAACGTGCCTGTAACATTTCTTGGGAAAGTTTATTTATTTGGGTAAACTGAAGTGATAGGAAGGTTAGTATGGCAAGACAGGTGATATGGTATGTGTGTGTGTGTATGTGTGTGTTGTGTGTGTGTGGGGGGGGTCACGGGACACAGGTGGGGAAGGTTACACAGCTGTAGTAACATTCACCAAAGTGTAAATAATAAGGCTTCTATTTGATTTATTCAACACCAAATGGCCTAAAAGCCTGTATTTACATTGACACAGGTGGGGAAGGTTACACTGCTGTAGTAACATTCACCAAAGTGTAAATAATAAGGCTTCTATTTGATTTATTCAACACCAAATGGCCTAAAAGCCTGTATTTACATCAAATAAGTGTAGTCTTGACCTGCAACCCTGCTCCCTGAACCCTGCAGAGAGAGAAGCTATAGTGGAGACCATCAGCTTGTGCGTGAACTCAGTGAAGTCCAGATTTGTGAATCAGATGCCCTTGTGGACTTATTTGGACATTGGCAAGCGTCCAGCGCCGGCCTGATCCACTGACAGCGTCTCTCTTGAGCCGTTAATCTTCCCTTGCGGCAGTAAATTAATGCCAGTCGTCCTGCACTCCACTGGCCCACACACACACACACCGGTCTTAAACTAGCCTCTGTGATCTGGTTAACAACTGAGAAACTCTGGCTTTTCGGGCACTGGACTAATTAAAAGGACTTGGACATTGCCAGAGAGAGGAGGGGAGGAGGTAGAGAAGATTACAAGGTAAAGAAATAGGTCATGGATCAAGCCAAGTTTCAAACAGAATACCTGTTTGCAATATAAACAGACAGGCTATAGGCTAGGCTGTTACTGGTTATAGCCTATCAACAAGACAGGTTAGAGCAATGACTCATTATTTTCAATCGGCTACTTCAATATCACCATCTGTGAACTATATTTACTCATGCCATGACAACAACACCACACCTCCAAGTTCCTCCCCCTCATTTCACACCAAGGATTCAAAACCAAAGTCTTCTCTATAACCAACAAAAGTGGATGTTTCTTCCAGAACAAATTGAGTTCAGCAGCCCATTCAAAGACATCAGAGAGAGCAGCTGACAATGCAACCATTCACATGATGTCTGCTTTACTTATAAAGTGGATTTTCATGGCCTAATGTTCGATGATTGATTGATGCCATAAATGTGTTGTTAGTGACAAACACTTTATCTTGATGAGGGGGCCAGGGGGGTGCATGTCTACGGCATTTCCTAGAATGCATCCATATACTTCGAAAGGCAATCATACGTAAGAGAGAGGGAGCCCTAGACCAATCACATGAAGAGGGTGGAGAAGGTCTGGCTGCTGGGAAACGTGACTAGACCGACTCTGCAAGTATGTCCCACGTGGTAATAAATATACCTAAAATGCTGCTGATCGCAGAGCTACAAGTAATCGCTGTAATGTTAAATCAGTTGAACCACACAAACGTTATAACATCATCTCTCCAATCTCCATTTGTAATATGGAAGTACATTCCTCAGTGAGTCATGTATTTATTTAGGAACTGCGTGCACTCGTGCAGCCAGTTTCACGTCTTCCGTATTTCATTCATTCGTAACGTTTGGCCGACTGGAGACTAAATCAATACGGTCGTTTGCATTAAAAGCTGCGTCAAATGTGGCCGTTTCATGCGGGCTGTAGTGATCTCCGTGTGCCGCAGAGGTTATAAATCTTGCCCCGGTCGTCCGGAATAGCAAATGCCGCATAAGGAATGGCTCGAAGCCAGCCAGAGCACGCGGTCCGGTCACCGTCTAGCACACGCTGTCTGCCCGGGCCGTCTTTTGTAAGAACACGGCCTCCTCCTCCTCCAGTCCTCGGCCACCTCATGACGCACTAAACTATCTATGGACCCCCTTCTTTGGCTTTCCACAGAAAGACGTTAAAACGCCACATTCAAGCAAAAAAAGCGGCGCTAACGGCTCAACGGCGCTAACGGCTCAAAAATCGTATTTTTGGCTTGAATGTGACGTTTAATGTTTTCTGGTCGGGATCACCATATGATATCATCAGACAGTTATAACACACGACAGCCCCTTACAGCTTGACGTGCCGTTTCCATGCGCGTGTGCGCAGATAAATAAAAGGAAAAATGTAAAGGGGGAGACGGTGACTGATCCATGTGACTGAGGCCTCATCAGTCATCATAGTAACTCAAAAAGCTTATATACCAGACCAGCACACACACCTGTCAGCTGGGATTGTGTCTTCCACCATCATTACATAGGCTATTACACGGCGTTATAACTAATGCATAATAATATGCATGTCATTTTTAATTCAGACTGTGTGAGGCTCGCCGAAAATAGCAGATGTCGAGGCGCAAAACGTGAGCTTGTAGCTTTGCCATTTTCGACTTGACGCTGGGAAGAAAAATGACGGGGGGGGGGGGGGGGGGGGGGGGGGAATGAATGACTCCGCAAGTGCCAGTGTGTGTGTGTGTGTGTGTGTGTGTGTGTGTGTGTGTGTGTGTGTGTGTGTGTGTGTGTGTGTGTGTGTGTGTGTGTGTGGTGAAGTGGCCATTTTTTAACAGCAGTGACGTGTTCTGGCGCCAGGCCCCCCCGACGAGGCTCATTAAAACCACGAATAATGATAAAATGACCAGGGAAGAAACTGGGAAAGGCCAACAACTAGTTAATAACGTTCGTTGTGAGCTTCTTATTCCAGCGTCGTCTGACAGACAGGTCGCACTGAGAGAGAAGATGCGACAGGCAGGCAGCTGTCTAGAGGTGATCAAGAAGAAGCGTCGTTTATTACAGCTACCCTACGACGTGCGACACCACGCATGGTGTCACTTGCCAACATGATCGGGTCTTCATGTCGGCCAGAAGTGACACTTGTTTTGTCCGTTATAATACACAAATAAACCCTTTTTAGCGACCCGATTTGCTCCAGTGGGAGTTGAGAAACACGAGCAGCCAGCAGCAGCAACACACTACACTACACTACACCAGACACCAGCAGACACACAAACCTCGGGATGGTGCGGAGGTCCCCGGTTCCTTTGGTCTCATCCTGCCGGGAGAACCACACCTCCAGCAGCTTCTCCGTCCCCTCGAAGAAGTGTGCACCGTTCTCTTCCATGTCGTGAGACAACAAGACAACCAACAAAAACAGAAAATTAAAAACAAAAAAAACGAACGTTGAGGACGAGGAAGGAAGGAGGGGGACGGGGACGGGACGTTGGTCGACTTAGTCCTTTTGCTCGTCGGTTATAATTTAACGACTCAATGTCCTTTTTTTTAAGCAGTCCAGGTGTTAAATTTCTTGGGTTATATTTTTACCGTCTTCCCTTTTTACAGAGAATACCGTTAGCGAGTGCTAGCTAATATCGCCGGCCATACTGTGTAGAGCGCTGAATGAGCGGTGCGCACTGGTTTTATTCAGCAGCGCCGACGCCACGGCGCGCCGTCCGACCAATGGCGTCGCGCGGATCCCGTCCAGGCGCGTAGCGATTGGTCCGGGGAGCTGTCAAACTGACAGGGACGGGGAGGGTGGGCGTTGGTCACGTGACGATGCATTTCCCAGCGTTACATTTTGTTCTATCAGAGTCATAGATCACCATGGTTTCCCAAGCTCTGGGTCGGGACCCATTTATGGGTCCCTTAATTTTAGTTTTTAGTTTTTCATTTCTTATTATTTCATTTATAATACACTTTAATGAATACAAAAATGCAATGATTTTTCTAGGTAATTTAATGAATAAATAAAAGAAAATAGAAGAAATTCCATAAATTAGAAAACAAATCTAAGAAGTAAGCAGGCCTATAGTGAAAATAGCCGATCTACAAGCTCACAACGCGGTGTGAAGCTTGTAGTAGATCTGCTGTTTTCAATGGTTTGGGTCCCAGGTAAATGTCTAATTTCTCTTTTGGGTCTTGAGCTAAAAAGTTTGGGAACCACTGACTGTCATGGATCTCATCAACATGCTGATATATATTTTTGCACAATGTACCTGGCCTCAGTGGCCTGGTATGCTTTTAGACACTGTATATTAAATTATACTTGACTAAATAAATAGATCAATAGATCAAGCTAGGTATGCCTATTCAATCAAAGTAGACTGTGTAGACAGATAAAAAAGGAATCAACTTGAAAGAAGCCTGGGTTTCCGAGGCTAACTTTTGGGTTATGTTGTAATAAATTGATTATAGAACATGAAAATGACACGCACGTATAGGCCTAGCCTATATAGACTCCAATTTAAACAAGCCCAAAAGCTTTCTTGTGGTGTTTATCCTTTTAGTTGACCTTGTACCAGTGTACTGTCCTGTACTGTACCCTTATATGCAAACCAGTCTTCAAATACCCTTTAGCATACGACGAATTAGAAAGGATGACAGGTCAAGTGTCTCATTTTGACTGGCAAAGTCACTGTCATATGGAGCTTATTACATCGAATGTCACACTGTCACAGTGTGTGTGTGTGTGTGTGTGTGTGTGTGTGTGTGTGTGTGTGTGTGTGTGTGTGTGTGTGTGTGTGTGTGTGTGTGTGTGTGTGTGTGTGTGTGTGTGTGTGTGTGTGTGTGTGTGTGCGCGTGTGTGTGGTGTGTGCGTGAAACCTAAACCCACCGATGCCTGCATTTTTGAAGAGCGTCCGCGAGTACGTAAAAAGTGCAGCAACTGCAGCGCGAAATGCGGGTTGTAGTTCCCCGGGCTCCTCGCAACGCGTGCCGGCGAACCCGGGCGGCACGTTCGAAAGACTACTTTGCCCAGCGTGCCTTGCGCGCCAATTAGAAACGTCAACGAGCCAGTGAACATTAAGCGGAGCAGACCAAAATCCCAAACAAGGAAATGGTGGGGGAATAAAAACGAGCAGATTATTTAATTAATGCATGTAATAATTAATATTTTATTTTATTGTAAATTAAGACGTATTTATGGCTTAAGGATGGATTACGACTTCAAAACAAAGCTGGCGGCCGAACGGGAGAGAGTAGAAGATCTGTTCGAATATGAAGGTTGCAAAGTGGGTCGAGGGACCTACGGGCACGTTTATAAAGCTAAGCGCAAAGACGGGTAAGATTTGTGAGATGGTTATTGTTTACTGGGGGAAGAAGAAGGGGTGGCGGGGGGGTTAGTGGTTGTAAGAATGCATTTTCAAAACGCCGTGCCATTGTGTTGTTGAACGGTGTGCGTGTGTACAGTGTGTGTGTGTGTGTGTGTGTAGCGGAATGGATTTGAGCCGTGTCCCCCGAGCGAGCGCTGATACCCGTGTCTGTGTTTTTGTTTTCATGTACGCACTGCCACTCACTCGCTCACTCAGTGTACACACACACACACACACACACACACACACACACACACACACACACACACACACACACACCGTCACCCACACACACACACTTTCGCTCGCTCGCTCGCGCACACGCTCAAACACAAACACACTCACTCACTCACTCGCTCACAACAGAACACAACGGTCCTCCCCCAAAACAACACTGATGTGGTGATGTTTTTATTTTATTTTATTTGACAGTCTCGTCATGGGAATCAAAGGCAGCTTGCGTTGTTGTTATAAAACTGGCGACAGGTCATCACATCAGCATCACTATAGCCTATACTTTTCAACCGGCGACACAATACATTATTATGCCAAACTTTTTAAGCTCTCAGTTTCATTTTGATCTCCTATATGGTAGGCTAATTATTTGATGACGACGTTAGGTCACGCGTGTGACAGTGCATTGCATTTAACAGCATAATAATGTTGTTATAATACACAGTAGGATAATAAAGGGTGGGCAAAGGAAATTTTTCTATATGCTTGTGGGCTATATGGCTAACAGGACAATATTTGTTGTTTTATGCAAAACATCTGGTTTATACCTTCATTATAATACCATATAATGTATCATATAATTTCTAGGCCTATTATTTGTAGGAAAGAATAGCCCACCCACCCAATATGAATCCTTATAGACTTAACCACAACTCTAAATGCTTAGTTGACTGGTGTTCCCCAAAGGTCAATACTAGGCCTCCTCCTTTTCCCCTCTACACCAAATATATTTGCAGAAAATGCCAGATCTACAAGCCCATATAGCGTGTTGCATTGTGATAGCTTGTGTGCTTGTAGATCTGATATTTTCACTGACCATTAACTGCAGTGACACTATAGGTTGTTAATGTGGTTACTAATTAGGCCTAATCCAGTGGTTCTTGAAGACCAGTGCCCTTATCAAGTGATGCATGAGTTGAATTTTAACAACATTCCCATCAGTCAGCCATCAGATCAGATCAGCCACCTCTCACATCAGAACTAAACTATAATTTTGTCTGCATTGGCATTGCTACCACACGTGTGTGTGTGTGTGTGTGTGTGTGTGTGTGTGTGTGTGTGTGTGTGTGTGTGTGTGTGTATTTGATCCATTAATAATAATAATATTTTTATTATTATTACGACTACTACTACAATTCATATAAATGAATGTTTCAGTCATACTGTTGGCCAGTTTAGTTCGACAATGTATTATCCAGTTAATCTCCAGAGATGATGGGATTTCCTGTGATTCTGTTTGTGCTGTTGTGTTTTTACATCATTGTCCATATTACAATACTCTTGTTTTGTGGAACAATTAGCCTGAATACTTTTAGAAGAACATGTATTCCAGTGCTTTATATTTTCCTCCAGTATGAAATAATTAAGAAGCGTTTAATGTCACTTAATGTATAGTGGTACAAGCTGTGAAATGTTGTTGGGTCATGTTCCACATGTCTGTGGACAACAGCAATATAATAAGACAATTAATAATAACAGAGATCAGATAAAGTACGGGTAGATTATAATAGGTATTATAACGCATTCTGCAATTACTAGGAATATAACATTTAGCCTATAAATCTGCCATTGCAGGGCCATGGGGCATTACCCACCAACACGAAACTTATACCAAGTAGTACCATTTAACTGTAATGTAAATGTAACTTCCATTTAAATAACTCAATATTTTATTATAACAATAGTAATACAACCACTCTGCAATTACTAGGAATATGACAGTTACCACATCTGCCCTGTCTGCTAGCATTGCATAATATACTCACACAGTTTAGGCCCAATTAGGTTGGGAATATGGGAGGCCCAGGGGAGGATGAGAATGAGAAGAAGGAATTACATCGGCCTTGGTTGATGAATGGCAAAAGCTTCTTTCAAAGAAGTAATACATGTGCTGCGAGGGGTTTTACCTCCCTCTAATTATGTTGTATTTATACAAATAACAGTTTGTCAAATGTTCTGCAGAAGGATGTAAGCTGCCACACACTTGTTCAATTGACTGACTAAGCTTGCATTTCTATGCTGCTGCATTATAGTCTAGTAATTCTAGGAAAAAAATCCACTCAGGTTGGAAAAAATTGTGTTATTTAGTTTCTCAACTGATTCTGACAGGAAATTAGGTCTACTAGCCAGGATAAAAAAATCTACCATAATCTGCTCACTGCAAATACCCACAGTGGCCAAATCAAGTTGGGCTCCCATCGACTTTCTTTCTATACAGGAGGAAAATACCCAGAAAAAAAATCTGCTTTAAGTAGGATGCGAGGGGTCTAACTAGGGGTTTGTCATGATGCTGAATCCATTGCAAGCATTTGTTTTGCACGAAAAACATTCCTTGGGCTAAAAATGGCCCCAGAAAATTATGGTTTAGTGATGAAAAGTGATGAGTCATCACTTTTCATCAGTTTTGTGGGCGTTTTCTGGGGCCAATGAATGTTTTTTGTGCAAAACAAATGCTTGCAATGGATTCAGCATCATGACAAACCCCTAGTTAGACCCCTCACATCCTACTTAAAGCAGATTTTTTTCTGGGTATTTTCCTCCTGTATAGAAAGTCGATGGGAGCCCAACTTGATTTGGCCACTGTGGGTATTTGCAGTGAGCAGATTATGGTAGATTTTTTATCCTGGCTAGTAGACCTAATTTCCTGTCAGAATCAGTTGAAAAACTAAATAACAAAATTTTTTCCAACCTCAGCTTTATTTTTACTGGACTATTAAGCAACATGCAACAGTATAGAGCAGGGGTCTTCAAAGTTTTCCAGCCCAAGGACCCCTTAGCTGAGAGAGAGATGAAACAGAGACCCACATTACATATTGTTTAAAATTGTGTTGCAGATTAAACTTTTTCTTCATAGACTTGTTTGACAGCACTATCATCAGTATATGTTGGATTCATGCTAATGTGTATTTAGATATTTAACCACTTAAACTGTCAATACTTATATACTTGACCTTTCACTCTGTACTTGGACTGCTCTTTTTCTCCTCTACACCAAACCAAACCTTTTTGTCTAAGATACCCATGTACATGGCAAAATACTTTATAAAGGTTAAGGATGTCCATAATTACAACACCAGAGGCAGCGCCACAGATCACGTTCAACCCAGAGTCACCTCAAAGAAAGGGTCAAACTCGTGGAACGCCTTACCGAAGGCCTTAAAGGAGTGTGGATCACTAGCATCCTTTAAAATCGCCTTGAAAAACCACTTACAGGCAGCAGCCGTTCGCAACTGGTAAAAACAAACATAGCCCAGCCCTACCCTATACTGTATGTGTTGCACGGCTTGGGTAACTAACGTGCCACCTGCGTTATAACTAAGTGCTGGGAGATGGTAGTTGGTGCTGTGCTCCACCTCAGCAATTAATCTCACAGCAGTCTAATATGCATTGAAAATGAGCTAGACACCCTCGTTCTCGGCTGATACAACATTAAGCCAATCTGACCTACTTTAAAAACCCATTTGCTGAAATTAATGTCGAAAGTATCCTAGTATGATCATCAGCAGACCAGACTATGAAATTGAAATTGGTGCTGAAGAAAGTGAAGGAAATGAGGAAGCGGTGACTGTAGGGCCTGTCATCTCATGCCTTTGTTTTGTCTGAGTCACAATGTACATCTCTATCATTTCTATCCTGGTTATGTTTGGTAAATTACCACATACTTCTTACTACTACTGACTTTACTACTGTACCAGTAATACATCTTCAGGTAAAATGTATGATAAATTGCAGACCAAGAGCTCCAATGTTAATATGCTAATAAATGTACCTATGGAGTGGCTTTGTAGCCCAGTCGGTATTACAGATGTGCCTGAACACTGCACTTCAGTGGCGATCCCTTATGCAAATCAAGTTGTCTACTAAAGACCATGAGGACCTGTTTGAGCATCGAGGACTGCTCACATAATTAACCTGTTTTTAGATGCTGTTTGTTTTTAATAAAGCCCCCTTTCACAGATTTGAATAGAATGTCTTTGATTTACCCTTTATATTGTGTCTTTATTATTCTCTTCACTAGAACATTGCTTATTTGCTTAAAGTAATTAATATTTGTCTGCAGGCAGCACAGTGTGCAGAGCATATTCAGCGCTACAATAAGTGTCACATTTCGCTTATCCCCCTGCACAAGCAGGATTTTACAAGGGCACAGGCTATCATATCCTCAGCATTTATACGTGTGTGTGTGTGTGTGTGTGTGTGTGTGTGTGTGTGTGTGTGTGTGTGTGTGTGTGTGTGTGTGTGTGTGTGTGTGTGTGTGTGTGTGTGTGTGTGTGTGTGTGTGTGAGTTTGTCTAGCTATACTTATGGGGACTAAACGGCATGTTCACACAGTCACCTGCAGGGGACATCTGACAGTGTGGGGACAAAATAGTAGGTCCCCACAACGGTTAGGGTTAGGGTTAGGGTTAAGGTTAGGGTTAGGGTTAGGGGTTAGGTTTAGGGATAGAGGTTACTGGACTTGCATAAAAATGAATGGTCTATGTAATGTCCCCACAAGTGATGTAAATATATATATATATATATATATATATATAGTGTGTGTGTGTGTGTGTGTGTGTGTGTGTGTGTGTGTGTGTGTGTGTGTGTGTGTGTGTGTGTGTGTGTGTGTGGAGGGGTTGGATGAGTACTGTTTCTGCTCTGTGGATAATCTGTGTTGGTTCATAAGAAAGCGTTGTGTCCGGAGTCAGACTAGTGTGTGCTGTGAGTTTGAATCCAGGTTGGACCTGTGTTTGTGTCAGCGGTGAAAATCATGCAAGGATAATGATGCAGGCTCAGGGGAGAGGTGCCACTCACTCAGCAAGATAAGCCCCCTCCAGGGAGCAAAGGGCTTCCTTCAGCCAGAGGGTGTTGCTAGTGGCAGGGATTCCACTGTTCCATGAGCATAAAACTCTCTATGTTGATGTTTTTTAGGGGAAATCCCGTTTTGGCGAAGTGTACTAACATGGGCAAATGTACGAACGGGGTCTCCTACCTTACTGATAGGGCGACATGCAAATTTCCATTCACGCTTTTCTGCCGCGCCGATAAGGCGACATGCACATTTCCATTCATTTCCGTTCAACACACATCACATCACTCAAGTAAATCCTGGCTTTTATACTTCTTCATCGTGGCGTGTTCCGTGGACAAAAGTGTCTGACAAAAGTGGCTGATCTACAAGCTCACAACGCCTCGCATCCGCGACGCGTTGTGAGCTTGTAGATCTGCTATTTTCCAGGCGCAGAAACTTGAAGAATGAATGAGCGAGTCACTGTGTCAGACGTCCAGCGCAGCGCACGTTATTATTTGTATTATTTAATAATCAACGTAGCCTACAATTGTAACACTTTCACAAGCCACAGTGTGGCTTAACATTCACATTAAGGGTAACAAGCAGGCACGCTGCATGCACTGCACATTATTAGAACAAGTTTGCTAGTGAGTGTAAATCAGTGGCTTCCTCAAAGAAAAAGAAACGAGGCAAAAAAGCGTTGGTACACTTGTATTTCGCCTAATCGCTACGTCGCCTTAACGCTACGTCGCCTTAACGCTACGTCGCCAAAACAGGACGTGCCCGTTTTTTATAGCCTACTTCACAGTAAAATCCTTTGGGTAAATCTTTACACTCAGTTCAGTTAATCACAAGAACCTTAGCATCCCTATATTCTGGGCCTGTCAAAATAGGCGAACATTTAGCAAAAAAAACTAGTTATCATGTCCCCTGGGGAACCCCGGACAACTAAGTATATAGGGTTTTATATGATTTTACTGTGCACAATTGCCACCACACACCACGCAGGTTATCCAAACCTGACAGGCTAAAGCACGGGCTGAGTCCTGGAACACGACTGCATTATTACATTGTTACATGGACAATGAAAGAAATGGAGCTGTTTTATAACGTTGTTCCTGTGTTTCTTTTCTTTTGTGTTTCTGCAGGAAAGACGAGAAGGAGTATGCACTGAAACAAATAGAAGGCACTGGAATATCAATGTCTGCCTGTAGGGAAATCGCTGTGAGTCTAAGAGTTTTTCCTTTTTCTTTTCAAAGGGCCATGGATGATGTTTTTCCTGTCGATTGTTTGATGAATAAGTAAATCGAGTCAAATTCAACATGTCAAAATATCCCTTTTAGATTCCTTAAGAGCTTTATTACATTTCCATTGTGATCATTCTCGTTAGATAGACTTACAGCATGGTGTTGTTTGCCAGTTTGCCATAGATATTCTGCCCCTGCATGCATACTTAACTCCAGCTCTCGCTAGAAGTGGATTACTGTGGGCTGTGGTCTTCTTAGGTTCATCACACTTGCTGATAGTTCAATACTAAGCAGAGAAAACGACACAACTAGTGTCCCTCATCTAAACAGTCTATATAGGTATATAAGAGAAATGCATGCGCTAATAATATGTGTGCTGTAAATGAGAACAGTACAAAGCAAGTAGTTAAACTTAAACAGCATCTCTTCTTTGGCCCTGGCCTGACCTTAAGATTCTCTCAGTATGTCACTTAATTTATGCCTCAAGCTACCGGTATGTGTGCTGTATGGCTGTTTTCAGTTGTTTTCTTCTTTTTAAGTGGCATTGCAGATTGCACACACACGCATGCACACACGTGCTCCCACGCACACGTACACAGAGGTCAACTCAACTCAACTTCATTGTAACATCACAATTTGTAGGTGAAAAGTGTCTGAAATTCTTTGTCATATAAGTTCCATAATTGCAGTTTCAAGAAAGGTGGAAAGAGATACAGAAAGAAAGAAACAAATAAACGGCTCCGATATCAGTATGGGTGATACTGTATAGAAATGTGTGCACAATGGTGCATGTCATGATATGTACATACAGTAAGGTGCATGATTTAAGGAAAATATCAATGCAGTTAAAACGCAGCAGATATACCGTAATAACACGCACGCTCGCACACACACACACACACACACACACACACACACACACACACGTGTGCGCGCGCACACACACACCTAGATGGATCTCTACTATCAAGCAGCAAAGTTTAATCACTGATCTAGCCTGATCAGCTGAACTGTACTCAGCTTGCATGTCAATACACATGTGTTTCTTTAGATAAGAGCATACACGCCGCGTATTAACCATATTACATCCATATTTACATACTCAAGAGATTAAAACCAGAAAAGGCAACACTTCACGATATTATGATCTCAGATGATAGTCTTATATAATGACATCGATATACTGTAGATATACTGTATTGCCCATCAGCCATAGAGCCACACATTACATAGTACTGTACAGAACTTCAGAAGTCTAGTTTATACACAGTAAAATCTGTGTTAATCTATCCATATGCAACTCTAAGAGTGCGCAAATGTAACCAAATGGACCGTAACGTTCCATTTGGTTCCATTTGTACACTCTGACTACACCCTCACAGGGTCTTACTGTGTACATAGTGTAGCTTAAAACTGGCTTGGCTAATCCTGCACAGACAGATCCCAGGTCGAACTCAAGGCCCTCGTGCTATATGATCTTCTATGGAGCTGAGGTTTCCTCAGACCAACGTATTTGTTTTGTAGATCCTTTGCACCTTCGTTTCATGCAATGATTTTAATAGCAAGAGGTCTGCACACCTAGTCACTTTTGTGCATTAGAGTATAAGTGTGTGTGTGTGTGTGTGTGTGTGTGTGTGTGTGTGTGTGTGTGTGTGTGTGTGTGTGTGTGTGTGTGTGTGTGTGTGTGTGTGTGTGTGTGCAATCGCGTGCAATCGTGCATGCATGTGTTCCTGACATTACAATTCTACCCCCAAGAATATTATTTTACTGAATTTCTTAGTGTTGGGTTTAGGATTACGGTATTATTATGGTCCCCACATGTTTGCAAAACCAACATATCAAGATAATAAATGTGCAGGTGAATAAAGTGGCTGCAGTAATGGTAAACAATGCAATAATAAATACACACTGCGTGTCAGTATGACGGGTGTGTGGGTGTTGGGTATGTCAGTACTGTATGTGTAAGAGAGGGGGAGAGCACAGACAGTCAGTGTGTGTGTGTGTGTGTGTGTGTGTGTGTGTGTGTGTGTGTGTGTGTGTGTGTGTGCGCGCGCGCGCGCACGGGCACATGCGCATGTTTGTGTGTGTCCTCCTAGAGAGCTTTTAGATACAGAAAGAATGTAGTCCTTGCGACACACTTAGCTATAGCCTGTTATGCAATAGAGGGTCTGGTTTCAACTCCTGCCACATATGCTAGGTGGAAGGTATATGTGTGTGTGCCATACAGCCTACGCAATGTCAGCATTTCTGTACACTCACCACACTTAGTTTGTTCTTTTCTTTGGGAGTTTGCAAACATACGGTATAAGGCCAGATTGTTCTATTTTCTATCCATAATAATATTGCAAGGCGACACATGCACAGAAAAACATGTGCATGCCATAATGCCATGCACACACATGCACGCCAGGGCTGCTACTTTTGATTATCTTCTTAGCGATTATTCTATAACCTTTTTGATTAATCAAATAATCAGAGAAGTGTTGTTTGGGACCAAAGTGTACAGTAACAATCAATAGAGTCCTACCACTAGTGTTGCACTAAAAATATGCAAACTGGGTCAAAGTTACAGTGCTGTGACAAAGGAAGTCTTTATCGTTCAAGTGCAAGGCCAACAATTGGATGAATGGATGATTTTCTAAGTCGGTGTATGAGAGAAAGAGAGAAAGAACTTATTCAAAAATGCTGACGCTCGGGGCGCCCGCTGGCCTGGTGGTCAAGGCGCATATCACATACTAGGCTATGATGCCTGCTGGCGTCGCCAGTTCGATTCCCGATCCGGATGACCTTTGCCACATGTCATTCCCCATCTCTCTCCTCATTTCCTGTCAGTCTACTGTCCTATCAATATAGGCATAAAAAGCCCAAAAAACGAATCTTAATAAAAAAATTAAAAAAATGCTGACGCTCCTATTTATCAACTCTAACCAAGTAGTCTCTCAACCCCATGCCCCCACTCTCATGGTCATTTTTGGCCGTGTGTACACATACTATACAGTACACTATATATTATACTGTATGTATATGTCTCATTTTAAGTGTCTTAATCGTTTAACTTCGATTGTCTTCTGTAATGCAAGTTACGCCTTGTGGCAACCGCATGTTTTATTTGGCACAAATACAATAAGAGTGATGATAATAGAGAGAGAGAGAGAGAAACCGTGTCAGAAACTGGACCTGGGCCATGAGGCTGTTTCCTGACATTCATCATATCACCCAAACACCTTCTGAGTAACCTCAGCTCCTCCTGCAGCTGCCAACTGTTATATACCCAAGTATTGTATGACTCAAAAAGCTTCTGCACAACTTTAAAGACCTAAAACTGCTATGTGGAATGTGTGCAGGTGCATGCTACTACAGGGGTCTTCAACGTTTTCAGGCCAAGGACCCCGTAGCTGAGAGAGAGATGAAGCAGGGACACCCACAACCTTTTTTCGTAGATTCCATATAGTTTCATCGTTTGACAGCACTTTCGTCTGGGTATTTTAGATTCATGTCAATTTGTGTTTTCAGATATTTAACCACTTGAACCGTCAATACATAATAAACTTGACCTTTCACTTTGTACTGCTCTTTTTTCCCCTCTACACCAAACCTCATTGCCAAAAATAGCCGATCTACAAGCTCACAACGCCCCGCAACACTGTTGTGAACTTGTAGATCTGCTATTTTTGGCAAAAGTTATCAGAATATGGACACTAGCGTTCAAGTGGTTAATATAAAAAAGGAGAAAAAGGTTTCTATCACACACAGATTTGGAGGACCCCCTGTAGTAACTCTGAGGACCCCCTAGGGGTCCCAGACACCCTGTTGAAGACATCTGTGCTACTATATGTCTTTCACTGCAGTAATCAAGTTTGCAAATGCAAATCAGAATGACATTTTATCTATTCTGTTTTCCTTGCCTGAATGGCACATACGGACGTCAGAGCCACTGACTGTGACATACAGTACGTTATTTGTCATTTGTCCTATTTTGTACAGATAAGCCTTACTGTCACTGTATGCATTTATTATTCTTTAATATGTGTTACATTATTCCCATGTGGAGATGTTTTCCATAATGCTATGTACACCAGTAGATTCAATCTTACCTGTTGATCTGTGGAGGATGTTTAGAATAGTCCTCCCAAGAATTTGAATTAGATTCCCATGACTCAAAAAATAGAAGCTGTGCAGGAATTTTGTCCGAGTGAACTTGACTCATGACACATTCTCATATTCACGATGCTCACATACTTTATATGTGTGTCTGTGTCTGATACTGATGACATGTAACGGCTAAAGCAGGGGTTTTCAACAGGGGGTCCGGGACCTTAGGGGGTCCTCAGAGTTACTACAGGGGGTCCTTCAAATCTTTGTGTAATAGAAACCTTTTTTCTCCTTTTTTATATTAACCACTTGAACCCTAACGTTCATATTCTGAGAACTTCATCCAAAAATAGCCGATCTAAACGCCTCGCAGCGAGAGGTTTGGTGTAGAGGGGAAAAAAGGAGGGCAGGCTAAGTACAGAGTGAAAGGTCAAGTTTATTAAGTATTGACGGTTCAAGTGGTTACATATCTGAAAACACAAATTGACATGAATCCAAAATACACTGATGATTGTGCTGTCAAACGATGAAACTGTATGGAATCTGGGGGTCCCTGCTTGATCTCTCTCTCAACTAAGGGGTCCTTGGCCTGAAAACGTTGCTGTGCTAAAGTGTATATTTGCAGCAATGTCAGTGTTATTCCTTTGCCCTTGTTCGCTGACCTCCACCTCATAGAAATGGGATTTGTAGGGACTTTCTTTCTGTGTCTCTACAGTATTATGCTCTCTCTGACAGAATGTCAATAGGTGTCGTATTACCGGCCCACTCACCAATCCCCCCCCACCCCACTACCCCACCCCTTGCCAGCTGGGTGCAGCACCCAGGCTGACAGTGACTCACAGGAGAGACTGAAAGCTGTTGTTGTTGACGACGGCCGTTGGCATGATTAAACGCTTAGTCACTACCTGATGGATGACGAATGACCTCCTTACCCAGACGAGACGTGCTCCCATCCGAAATAGTATTTTTGGGAACCCTCGGTAATTATAGACTGTGGGGATGCCGTTTGCACCGTTCATTTGCTGTATATTTTGGAGTGTGTGACGCCGACATCGCTGACTCTAAACAAATAAAATCTATCAGTCAAATCTACTCCTATAGAACTCCCCCTTGAACTCATAAATAATCTCTCATTGTCTAGAATATAAGTGAGTTGATGAAGGTAATCTCTTAAGCTGCTGAAGATCAACCGTGTTTCCCCCTCAGCAGATAATGATGACTGTGTTATGACTATAATTGTGTAGGTCTATTTGGAAATTCAGCTCAAGCGCTGCGAGTGGAAATTAGATTAGACGTCTCTCTGTCTCTCATGGCTTTAGTAACCTTCTTCTCAGAATAATCATATCAGTCCCCCAGACCATGACAATCTCTCCGGAGGCAGTCAGACAGAAGCATGGGCGCGTGCGTACTGTATAGGATGAATGCGTGTGCTCTGAGCTGGTTCTGTGGCAGAGCACTTGAATCGACAGTGGTGGTCAGTAACATCAGTGACAAGTACATTTATTTGAGTACTGTAGTGCAAGTCCAGTTTTGGAGTAGTGACTCCTCTACATTTCTAGGAAGGGAGTCTTGGGATGCAAACTTACATAAATATATTATGAATTAACCTCTTAATAAGCTGTATTTCAAATAGTATTCTCAATTTACTTTTCTTTTGTGGAAATGTTCTAAATTTCAATACAGCAATGCATTGGTATTAAAAAGAAAATGTACTTCGTAATTTGTACTTTTGAAAACGCGAGTAGCCCATGTGTTTACTGGAGTATATACTTTGTCCACCGCTGGGAATAGAGGCACTCTTGGGCTCTTGTTTGCTCACTGAGTCAACGTGAGGGGAAGTGAAGTGGTCTAATTATACACTGAGCGATCACGCAGCACACACTGTGTCCCAGAGACATGTGCCCACATTTGTTGTCTACATCAGAGGTTCCCAACCTGTGGGTCGGGACCCCCAGGGGGGTCCCCTAATTATTTTGGGGGGTCCCGGGCCCCAGATAATTAAGTTAATGTGCAACATTGTTTTCTCAATTCTCACTCAACAGTAAACAAACCAACATAAAGTTTAAGTGTATAGAGGGTATCTGCAGTCTGCACATTTCTAACGTGACAATTTAAGGACTTTTTAATACCTCTAAAATGACAAATTAAACATTGGCCAAATTGTCAAATATTAGAGGCAGAAATTGTGAAAATAGCCGATCTACATGCTCACAACGTCTCGCAATGCGAGGCGTTGTGAGCATGTAGGTCGGCTATTTTCACAATAGAACCGTGATGTAAAAAATCACACCCGTGTGAAGTGGAGCTGTGTGTGTGTGTGTGTGTGTGTGTGTGTGTGCGTGTGTGTGTGTGTGTGTGTGTGTGTGTGTGTGTGTGTGTGTGTGTGTGTGTGTGTGGATCATGTGTACCGATTTTTGTGACATTTGAAGAAAATATGTAGGAAAAGGAGCAAAAAGTGTGTTTTGGAGAAAATTCAAGATGGTGGAAAATCTATCATGGCGCAAATGGGCGTGGCCTATATGGGGAGATGCGTCATGACCCAAGGAATCCAGGGAAAAAATATTTTTAATTTTCCGACCTACGGTTCAAGAGTTACAGGCCAAAACGTAAAGTGGGGTGTTATGGCGCCACCATGCGGCCAAATGACACAATTATTTTTTATTTAATCCTTGAAATCATTATGAACCTCCTCTCCAAGTCTTGAAACTCTAGCCCCTATGGTTTGCGAGAGACAAATAATTGAATGTGAGTTTTTGCGATTCCCATTATAAGTCAATGGGGAAAATTAATTCACTAATAAATTAATATCAATTAAACTATAGAACCTTTCTCTTAGAAAAGTAATAGCCCACGATTCCCGAGTAAGCCGGTCGATTTGACATATGGCGCGAGTGTGTGGTGGCAAAACTGTGGGACTAGTGGCGTGCCGAAGTTTAGGAAGTTCAGGCTACATACAGACAGACAGACAGACACACAGACAGACCCACACGGCCACGTATAGGGAGCCTGTGCTTCACACAGCTCCAAAAATGTAATAATGCCTCAACTCTTAGTGCCTGTCAGGGTGGGGTATCCCCAGTTAAAATATGATTATTTTGGGGGTCACGGCCTGAAAAGGTTGAGAACCACTGGTCTACACCAGAGGTTCTCAACCTGGATCCCAACCAGGATCGCGGCCCACCCATCTGACCTTGTGGTGTTTTAAATAAAAATGTTTTCAGAACATTTTTATTTGAATGATCAATCAATCGATTGTGTTCCGGTTTGGATCAATGGAACTAACATACAGTATACTTTAAGTTCTTATTTATCTATATCACAATATTTGTCAAGGTTTTAAATGAATGATACCATGAAATTTCTTTGTTTTTTGACATTATTTTTGTTATATTATGCGAATTATTTAGGGGGCCAGTTGCAACATCCTCACGGCCCACCAGTGAGTCCTGTCCCACAGGTTGGGAAAGACAGTAGGAATCAGCAATGACTTGGACTAGGGTGAGGTGACAGGGGGTCATTTGTGTAACAACTAAATTGTGAGAAAAATTAAAACATTAAAAGAAATTTGGGGAGGAATTTGTTGTGTCCTGTCACTGTGAAGAGGCACGACATGGAGGGCAGAGAGAGTGTTGTATTCAAACTGGTTTTCTTCTTCATTTTCCTCTCCCTTCCAGATGGCCCCCCTGATATTAAAGCTGCAGTAAAATGGCATTGTTGCCAAATCCTAATCAAAATTGATAATGGTATCGGCAGTAGCAAATACATTAGTGCTGTATAATTGCAGCCGTGCTCGTGACACCCTCCTCACATGTCCCTTGCTGGAGGTGGGCCCCTCTGTTCAGGGAAATGGAATGGGGAGGGAGGGGTGGGAGCCTCAGGGTGCTTATGAAGTGGGTGTGTAGCCTTTCAAGTCTCAAAGTTCTGAGGGGAGGCCCGGCCAGACCCCCGTGACCCAGGCTGGGGAAAGCAGGTAAAAGGTGAGCGAGGTACAGGGCAAGAGTCATTATTATACACTCCATTATATATGATAGAGCAGGGGTCTTAAACGTTTTCAGGCCAAGGACCCCTTAGTTGAGAGAGAGATGGGAAGCAGGGACCCTAACTCTAACCCTAACCCTAACCCTAACCTCAGTAAACCTAACTAAATTCGGACTAATGAACCTTCGGACTAATGAACCTTCAGACTTATTAGTCCAGTAAAAATAAAGCTGAGGTTGGAAGAAATTGTGTTATTTAGTTTTTCAACTGATTCTGACAGGAAATTAGGTCTACTAGCCAGGATAAAAAATCTACCATAATCTGCTCACTGCAAATACCCACAGTGGCCAAATCAAGTTGGGCTCCCATCGACTTTCTATACAGGATGAAAATACCCAGAAAGAAATCTGCTTTAAGTAGGATTTGAGGGGTCTAACTAGGGGTTTGTCATGATGCTGAATCCATTGCAAGCATTTGTTTTGCACAAAAAACATTCATTGGCCCCAGAAAACGCCCAAAAAACTGATGAAAAGTGACGACTCATCACTTTTCATCACTAAACCATCATTTTCTGGGGCTATTTTTAGCCCAAGGAATGTTTTTTATGCAAAACAAATGCTTGCAATGGATTCAGCATCATGACAAACCCCTAGTTAGACCCCTCACATCCTACTTAAAGCAGATTTCTTTCTGGGTATTTTCCTCCAGTATAGAAAGTCGATGGGAGCCCAACTTGATTTGGCCACTGTGGGTATTTGCAGTGAGCAGATTATGGTAGATTTTTTATCCTGGCTAGTAGACCTAATTCCCTGTCAGAATCAGTTGAGAAACTAAATAACACAATTTTTTCCAACCTGAGTGGATTTTTTTCCTAGAATTACTAGACTATATGGGCAGTCCCCAGACCCCAGAACCTTTTCAGAGATTCCATAGTTTCATCAGTGTATTTTGGATTCATGTCAATTTGTATTTTTCAGATATTTAACCACTTGTACCGTCAATACTTAATAAACTTGACCTTTCACTATCTGTACTTAGTCTGCTCTTTTTCCCCTCTACACCAAACCTCTTTGCCAAAAATAGCCGATCTACAAGCTCACAATGCCTCGCGCTGCGTGGCTAAAGTTCTCAGAACATGGACGCTAGGGTTCAAGTGGTTAATATAATATAAACGTTTCTATGACTCAAGGATTTGGAGGATCCCCTGCAGTAACTCTGGGGACCTCCTAGGGGTCCTGGACCCCCCTGTTGAAGACCCTTGCGATAGAGGAAACCACTCCAATGGTCCAAGAGCCCTGTTGGAACCGTAACCACATAGGAGTGCTATACCACTATAAACCACTATATCTGCTTGCACCCCGGCCATCTAAACTCTCTCTTTAGCCTCCAAGAGCAATATGGCCTGGTTCCAGCTAGGGCTGTCACAATTATTACATAATCGTCTAATCGTGATTATTTGACATTATCGCAATTATTTTGTCATAATCGTCATAATCGTGAATGTTGAAAAATGTCCGAAATAGTGGAAATAGCAGATCTACAAGCTCACAACGCGTCGCATCGCGACGCGTTGTGAGCTTGTAGATCGGCTATTTCCACTATCAAAGTTATTTTTTAAGTATTAAGTTGTCAAATATGTCAGTAATTTCTTTGTATATGTAGGTTATGTGTCATATCTGCCATGTGCAACTTCAAAGCCTAATAGCCAAACAGAAATGTAATTATCAACGACAAAAACACAATTAAATCGTTAATCGCCAATTATTTGAGTGACAATTAATCGTCATGTAAAATGTCATATCGTGACAGCCCTAGAACTTCCAGCCCATAGACCCGCCCACTCTCAGAGTGGACTGTTTCTCTGGTCTGGAACTGTGTTCATAATAAGTGATTTCTGGAGCCGAAATGACGGCTCCTCCAATTAGCGCAGGGGGTGGGGGACTGGGGGTGGGTTTAACAAATAACCAATCTGTGCCGTCAAAGTCCCTCCCCTCCAGAAATCGCTCAAACAGGGCACAATGTCAGACTAAAGCTTCAGCTGAGTCTGAAATCAGGCTAAGAGCAATACAAAGTTAGCTGGTTTGCTCGTTGGCTTTTGCTCTGCGTGAGGTCAGGTTTAGTGGTGGTGATGCAAAAGGCATGTCAGTGATAGCAGTTATTGATTGCCAACTCCACGCCTGCACACACACTCAGCTTGAGGGATACTTGATAAATCCCTGATGTTGCCGTTTTAAAGCCATGTTTTGAGCGACACCCAGAGGTGTGGGAAGAAGAAGGCCCGCGGAGGAGGGCACGGACTCATGAAGGAACCCAGTCACCCCGGCCACCACAGGCCACAAGACTCTTGAACTTGTAACTGACACCGACAGCCACATCCCACACACACACACACACACACACACACACACACACACACACACACACACACACACACACTGTCTCCCGCTCTCTCTCTCTCTCTCTCTCTCACACACACACTTACCGACATAGCCAACAGCCACACACCCTCATACTCACATGCGGTGTGTTTATTTAATATTGCATTGTTTACTTTACCCATAAGGCTGCAACCAATTTATTCACCTGTGCCGTGTGTGTGTGTGTGTGTGTGTGTGTGTGTGTGTGTGTGTGTGTGTGTGTGTGTGTGTGTGTGTGTGTGTGTGTGTGTGTGTGTGTGTGTGTGTGTGTGCGTGCGTGTGCGTGTGCGTGTGCGTGTGTGTGTGTGTGTGTGTGTCAGATATGACACCATGTTAGCCTACCTTGACCTGAATGAGTTATGTAACATTACATAACCTGTCTGTCAACCATTGATCAAGGATCACAACCAGTTCTTTCGATTTTGGATGCTGATTGTTTTGGCCTCCCAGATTACATCTGAGATACAAACGACAAACGTGAGAGAGAAGTATGAAAGACATGCTTTTTTAATTGGACCCTATTTAGATTATTATATGGCCTCCAGTTTTGCTAGAACGTTATCTGAGCGCAAAGCTCTGTGCGCGATGCAAAGGGGTTGTAAAATAAATTAGACCAATCGATCAGTGTATTAGATGTGCATAAGCTATGCGTTGCTATTTAAATTATGTATTAGAGGAGACAAAAACGAATTTCTGGAAATGTTGGTAAATTGGTAAAATAGTCATATTTACTTTATGTACAATTGTTCAAATCTAATGGTAGATTAAATTGTATAATAGTACAATGTAATCTACCAATCCACACAGATGTGGTTATTATGAGACAAGAGCTGAAAATAGATTATCTACAAATTCACAATGCATGCGATGCGTTGAGTGGGATTGTAGATCTGCTATTACGAGCGAGCAAAACCACCAGCATCGCACAGGAGAGAGTATAAAATTAGGCGTTACATAATAATGGTCCCGCTGAAGGTCTCGTGCTAAAAGCGTACTACTGTAAACCTCCGCGGCACGACACACTATCTTTAGATAGGCTAATGCTTGTTGCTAAAGTAAATCCTCTGCTAGCCATCCAGGTTGTGGGTGGTGTGACCAGGGGCGTCACAAGGGGTAGGAAAGTGGGACTGAGTTACCAGGGCCCAAGGTGGAGGGGCCCTAGTAACTTTAGCTATTGAAAAATAGCAGATATACAAGCTCACAGCGCGGCACCGAGTGCCGCGCTGCGAGCTTGTAGATCTGCTATTTTTGAAAAGTCGTGAAAATTTGCGCAAATCTTTGAATATATGTATTTTTTAAGTGAACATTTGTAACTCAAATTTTGCTTCTGGGGGGGTCCCTGTAACTAAATATTTTGAGATGGGGGGTCCTTCACATGAAAAAGTTTGAGCATCACTGACATGAAAACATAGGTTTCTTGGCACAAATTTTCACGATTTTTCAAAAATAGCAGATCTACAAGCTCGCAGCGCGGCACAAAGTGCCGCGCTGTGTATCTGCTATTTTTCAATAGTTAACATTCATGGGGGGCCCCGCAGTGAATCCTTGTACCCAGGGCCCAGAATTTGGTGTGACGCCCCTGGGTGTGACAGACCCTGCGTAGGCCAAGTTCGACAGCAAGGGGCTTTTAATGAATGAATGAACTCAGCATACTGGGGGGACAGCGGGACCTTTGTTCAAAATTGGTCCATCATGTCTTAGGGATGTAGACATCATGTGTTTCTCTTTCTCAAGAAGGATTATATTGTTTTTGTTTTCTAGACAGAGATATGAGGACATAAACATTGCCTAATAGCATACATGGGCCGCATATGCACACCTCATAATGGCAGAGATAAACAATATAACAATATATATTTATATATATATATTTTATGCCATTACCAAAGGTGAATGCACTTCTTCACACCTGTAAACTCTTGACAACGGGTAAAACTGGTCCTCTGACAATGTGTATTGGATTGGTATTGCATAACGGGCAGAGGAGAATGTGACTGAGCTAATGTATCATTGAAATAATCATGAGTAATACATAGGCCTACATAAATGGTTAATGTGTACCGTTCGTCTCTAGTTATCGCCATTGATCATTATGTGACCCAAAAGGCCTTTATATTGGCCTGGCTATGCAGCTTTTCACATAAGTAATTATTTTTTCAACGAGGCGTGATCGGTCAGGTAGGGATGCGCTGGCAATCTGACCGGTTTCACTCAAACTGATCTTTGCACATGTCCGGCCACGACAAGCTTTTTTCTATGCAACGTGTTATACATCAGTATAGTGCGGGGGTCAGCAACCCGCGGCTCTTTAGCGCCACCCTAGTGGCTCCCTGGAGCTTTTTTCAAAAATGAAAATGGAAAAAGATGGGGGGAAAAAGTGTATTTTTTGTTTTAACGATTTTTTTATCGTCACTGTCGGGCAGAAACCTTGTATCTCCAAGTTTCAAATTGGTATGTTTTTTTTTTTTTTTTGCAAAGTAAAGCCCTGCTTCATCATACAAGACTGACGCACAAAAGTAGTGAAAACAGCAGATTGGCTGTTTTCACTATTTTAGTTCACTATTTTACAAAATGAAGTTTTGGACATACAAGGTTTCCACCCGACAACGACGATATATAAGGCTTTTATAATTTTTTTGCGGCTCCAGACAGATTTGTTTTTAGTTTTTTTGGTCCAATATGGCTCTTTCAACATTTTGGGTTGCCGACCCCTGGTATAGTGCGACCTCAGGGATCCAAGTGAGAAGGCAGGCGTTGTGTTGCTCCCCGTGTTGAAAAGACCTTTGTCTGTGTTCATGGGTCGGCATTGCCCTGCTACTGTATGTATTTGTAAACCCGACAGGCAGGGACGTGCTGGCCATTGGGAAAAGCGGGACAATTCCCGAACGGCCGGCTCATTCCCGGCCGGTCCAGGCCGGCCATTAGGAAAAAAATACAAATAAAATGTCGGCCTTCGTTCCATTTTGGTGGCTGGGCGGCCAACAAAGTAAATCGTCACTGTCGGGCAGAAACCTTGTATCTTTCAAATTTGTAAATTTCTTCGCAAAGCAAAGCCCTGCTTTATCATAGAAGGTTGCACAAAAGCAGTGAAAACAGCAGATCTACAAGCACACAACGCCTCGCGTTGCGAGGCGTTGTGTGCTTGTAGATCGGCTGTTTTCACTAGTTTAAATCATTTTTAAAATGATAAATACAAAACAAACGGTTTTGGACATACAAGGTTTCCACCCGACAACGACGAAATATAACTCATGTACAGTAATTGGCCCACTGGCTTGTCACTTGCAATGAGGGCCTCTACAACTCTTTTTCCCGGGCTGAATCAGGGGCCCAGCACGTCCCTGCCGACAGGTGTGATTCAGGGACAGGTCCGTCCATTGAGCTTGAAATCGACCTTCGACATTGTTTTTGTATTTCATTATTCCCCTGAAAGGAGTCTTGTTTTCCCCTATGGTTCACCGCAAACAATGGCTTTTGTGCAGGAGAGTAACTGACCTAAAGAAAGGAATTAGCCAATTTACTATTTTTTTTCCCTTGCTCCCATAGTACAGAATAGTTATTCATAGGATCATCACGTGCTTTCATAAATAAAATCCACCGGATGTTATTTAGGCTTCCTTAGCTTTGTTCCAGGTTGACCAGTCTGCACTGCGCAGCCGTAGCTGCAGCAATTGTGTCCAACTTGACAAAGAATTTACACTAATAATGTGGCCAAACACTTTACCAAAAAGTTGAATAAAACTTCAAGTTGTGAATGTATTTTATTCTTAAACATGGAATATCAGTTTCTCTTTTGACCCTTACTGTGTTTGCTTAATGTTGTACAAAACACATTAGCTCCTCGTTCTTCAAGGAGATTAGCACCACATTGCATTGATACTTTGTTCGATGTTAACATTGCATTTGAAGGCAGTCCAAACGGTCTTTCACCAGGATACATATACTGCATGGCTGGGCCAGTGCTGTTCGCAAACCAAGAACAGCCGCAATGATAGACTCATTTTATGGATCATTTTAATATGGATCCTACGGTCAGCCAATTACCCCATCTGTTGCTGCTTGTCCCCCTGCCTCCAAGAGACATGCTCTGTGTTTTCTGGCCCACGTCAGCTATTCTTCCCCAGCACTTTGATCACTGAGCAAACATGGCCATATTCTGGTTGTGTTTGCAGAGGGTGTTGGCCCCGGCCGCTCTCCCACGTGGTTGCTGGGGATGAAATGATTACTAATGTGCTCTTGCTGTCAGTTATATGGCAGAGCGGTGTGTGTGTGTGTGTGTGTGTGTGTGTGTGTGTGTGTGTGTGTGTGTGTGTGTGTGTGTGTGTGTGTGTGTGTGTGTGTGTGTGTGTGTGTGTGTGTCTGCTTGTGTGCAGGGATGTGCAGAGAATGTTAGAGAGGCAGGGGCTGACATTTCTAAAAGGGCCTTTTGGTGAATGCTTGATTTCTATACAATCACATTTCTTGATTTCAACATGAGATGCTGCATAGTTCAGGAGAGTTTGGACAAGGAAATTATCTTGAATGCTGCCTCAGGTTTAGCATGGAAAGAGGGCATTTGCATGTCTTTCACCATAGTGAAAAAGGCATTTGTGGTCTGGAGATGGATAAAAGGGAAGCGGCTCGAGCCTCCTTTGATGTCTATGTGTGCACGTGACTGCTTGCTTGCGTGCGTGCGTGCACGCGTGCGTGCGTCTGTGTGTTACGAAGAGAGACAGAGAGAGAGAGAGAGAGCTTAAGACCGGCTTAGAAAATCAAACAGATGCATTCACTCTGCCACTAGACACAGCGATTGTTGATCTTTGTTATGTTACACCTGCAGCAACGGCGCAGTGCAGTGAATAATATGTGCATTACTGTAATCCATTGCAGGCCCTCGTGTTGTTGTTTCTTTTTTACCCTCAGTGGCATTCTGGTTCTGCTCTGACGCACGAGCGCATATCCACCCCGCTGGATCCTGCGCTCTAACTAATCCTCCTTGAAGCGGCCGCAAGCCAAGCAAAGGGTCTACTCTCTATACCAAAGACACAGCTTCTATAGCCTCGTCAGCACTATTGGACACTGAACAACAGCAAATGGTCGCCGCTGCTGTGCAGATTGCTTGCTTAGCCAATTGCTGTAGCTTTGTTCACTCAGTGTTGGGGAGGGGAGGCAGGGGGAAAAAAAAGAGCTTGGCATGCATCTCCTCACAGACAGAGCTGTAGTGTTTCTCTCTTAACTACTTGCAGGTTGTAACCCACAAACATGGCAGAGGGCTGTCCATTGATCAAGCCCTCTGCTCAGTTGATGTTGCTAGTAGGGCTGCAACTATCGATTATTTTCTTAGCGATTAGAATATTGATCACTGCTCTGAATAATCGAAAAATCAAGAAGCGTTTATTTTATTTTAAACATCGTCGTTGTCAGGTGAAAACCCTCTATGTCCAAAACTGTTCGTTTTGCATTTATCATTTTAAAAATGATTTAAACTAGTGAAAACAGACGATCTACAAGCACACAACACCTCGCACCGCGAGGCGTTGTGTGCTTGTAGATCGGCTCTTTTCACTACTTTTGTGCAACGGCCTTGTATGATGAAGCAGGGCTTTACTTTTCGAAAGAACGTACACATTTGAAACTTGGAGATACAAGGATTCCACCCGACAACGACGATATGCAGAATAAATGCACACACTGTTATGCAGAATGACCCACAGTGGGAGCAGTGAAGACGGTCAGGGTCTTGCTCCAAGAACAGGACACGAGATTTCTGATGCACACCTTTTAGGTGTGGGAAACAAACCTGTGACCTTTCAGTCACTCCAGCCCAGAGGCCATTCTGCAACCTGATCCCACTCCAAGTACAGTTATTAGGCTGTCGCTCTGTTCAACACCGAATACTAGCACTGACATTGCATGATTCTCCAAACTCTCATTAGTCGGCCACGAGGAGCAGAAGCTCCATGCTGTTTTCTTTTAGGTTTTCGGGCTCCCATAGAGCCTTTCTGTAAGTCAGTCTGTGTAGTACGGTATGTCGGATCAGGGTGAGATACAAAACCCTTTTCATCCCAAACCCCTATAGTTATATTAGCCCAAATAGGATATTTTCTGGCCTACCCAAAGCTGGAGTCCATTCCCAGTTTTCTGATACGTGGACTGAATTGTTAATTAACCCCACCATACAAAGACCTTTGCCTGCATGGTTTTCAGATTAAGCCTGGGTTCTAAGCCTCAACTAACAATCAACTAGAGATCCCCTCTCTTTTAAGCTTGGGGTTAAAAGAAAATGCTGGTGGTCTGGCTTTTTTAGCCCATTGACTGCAACTCATGGTATACATTTTCCAACGCTTACCATGGTTTGTTTGATTCAAGGAAGCCATGAGATTACATTCATTCTAGAGTGAATTTTCTTTAACTTTTTTTCTTCTGTTTCTTTTATTTTTCGCTGGATGTAGTCATTATGCCAATACCCATGTGTCACTGCTATCCCCAACTGTTGTCTTGGGAAGGGTGAAGACAATGTAGATGTGTCTCACTCTCCTCAGATACACTTGAAGTCGCCAGACACTTTCACTTCACTGTTCGGAGTTTCACCTTGAGGACGCAACGCATGCAGAGGAACATACGCTATCTCTTCCCGTTTCACTCCCTGCTGAACAGACACTCCAAGCCAACCTGTAGTTTGCCCTCCCCTAAAGTGACCTCTGGCACGTGTCGTGCACACGGCTAGTTGTGTTCATGGGAGTGCCCCGGCCAAGCCGATTCAAACCCCACCCCAGTCTACACGGTCGTGGGCAAGAACTTTACCCCTATGCCATGCACCACCCGGATGCCCAAGTTTGGTAACTATTTATTGAGTTTCTAGAAATGTAAATGTGTGCCAAACCATCCACTGGAAAATGGTCTATGTTTATTTATGACATATGGCGACATTTCTCCAACTTTGCGTTGGTCCGACTTACAAACCCTATCCCTAACACTAACCGCACGCGTAGCCACGTAGTCGGAGTAATTCGATGTCGGTGGACCTGTGAATGTGAAATTACGTTTATTGACACTGGTGTGCTCCTTTAAGTTTAAGGTTACATTCCAGGAACCCACTAATGCTGTGTGATGCTCAGTGACCTGAAAGGAAGATTTGGACGTTGAGTGGCCTCTTTAGAGGGTGGACGGGCAGGGTTCTGGCCAGAGCCTGGCTTAGCTGTGAATATCTGGAACCTCTCCAAATGCAGCGCTTTCCCTCTTAAAACAAAAAGAAAACGTGACCCATTTCCCTCAAAACGGGGACAAACAGCCTGTTCTGTTTCCCCGCTGTTGTCGCTATTCTTGTGCTCCCTTTAGCTTCAAGTGTTATGCCGCTGATTTGCATATGTTAATACATATTATATTTCTTTTCTTGGGGGTGGGTTTATAAAACAGAACTCTATTTAGTTTAGTTTACCTAAACTAGGCTTGAAGGTTGGTTTATAATATGAAAGGAGGGCTGCAAAACAACTATCGATTGATTTCTTTGTCAGAATTTAATTGATTACTCAATTAATCAATTAATCGCAAATTATTATTATTATTTGAAGAAAAAAAAGGATCAGTGAATCAATGGAAAAAATCTAATTGGTTATTTATAATTAACTGAATTCTAAGCCCTTTGTCATAATATAGTGTCCCACAAAATACTGAAAATATCAGCTATTCTTGGTACTTTTAATACAATTGTAATCTATTAGTTAGATTAACTGTTGCACCCTAATAACAAGTACAATAGAAATGTACATTTATTGGGTCCCTTTTATCAGCAAACTTAGCTTCTTCTTTGCAACAGTGGAGTCTGTTCTCCTCTATGGCAGTGAATGCTGGACCCTGAAGCCAACCCTGCAGAAGTCTCTAAATGGGTGCTACACTAGAATGTTGCGTGCAGTACTCAACATCAACAGGAGCGCACATGTTACCAACAGGAGCCTGTATGAGGGAATACCAAGGGTAAGCGAGAAAATTGCCACCAGAAGAATGAGACTAGCAGGACACTGCCAAAGACACCAGGAGCTTCCAGCCAGCAAATTGGTACTGTGGGAGCCAACACATGGGCACCGGTCGCGAGGACGTCCCACAAGAACATACGTGGACATACTCAAGGAAGACGTAGGGACACAGAACACCAATGAGCTGGCCAGATGTATGGAGAACCGAGATGACTGGAAACAACGATGGAGGGCTCGTCTGAGGACGACCTAGATAGATAGATAGATAGCATGGAGCAGGAGAGAATGTCAGAGGGCCACAGTTGCCTCAAAGTGAGCTTAAGAGAATTCCATTGTGCCTCCCTCCTGTCTCACGTGGTTAAAGGCCCACGTTTTGAACATTATTGTGTAAATTAGGGTATTACTCAAATAGCTTCATTTATAGATAAAATATGCTATTTGGAACTACCCCATCTCACAGATCTATAAGATAAGACCTTTTGTTTATCCTGGGAGGGACATTAAGTCACCAAAAGCAGCACATCAGTTAAGATACAGTTGCATGGCAAGAAAAGTTCAGATACAGCAGGGTAAAGACATCACACACAAAAAACATCAATAATGAACAAAATATACAACAGTATATGCCCTCAACATAAGAAATAATAAGAGTACACACAGGTCTATGTTTACTGTAATGATGCCAATGTTTACAACCATTTTTACCAATGTAAACAAACCTATTACTGCCTCAAGCTACAGCAAATACAGTTTATTTGTTATACTCCTAAGAGCTACAGCAGGAACGGCGCGCACACTAAAGGTTCAGGAGCAAACTTAAAAAGAAGAAGAGCTAAGAGGCTATGTTAATTACCCGCCTAATAAATACCTTTTGTCAACAACAACTGTATCAACCAGTAATTGTTGAGGAAAACAGAATCAGCGTCACTTTGCATTATACACTAGAAGTTTAATCCATGATCTCATGGGAGAAGTCCATCAAACAGCAGGCACGTGGGTGGTCAAGTAGTTATCAAACAAAACCAGAGAGAAAACATGTAGGAGGGGAACCACTGGGGGTCACGGGACCAAGCTGTACCCAAAACAATAAAATACCAGGCCTGCGCCATGGCAGCTGGACTTTATGATATTCACATGGTAAGAAAGAAAATATCATAAGACCAATGGTAAACAGCATAACAAGGTGTAATTCTAGCCTGGTAAACCATCCCGGTCACATGAATTCACATTATCATGTATGTGTCTTCTTCTGCTGAGCGGTCTGGCCCCAAGCGCTGGTTGGGCGTTTTGCAGAAACCAAAAAGTGGAAGAGCCAATCAACGTTTGCGTTCAGGGCCCTGTCTACATGATCTACATGCTCACAACACGTCGCGTTGCGAGGCGTTGTGAGCATGTAGATCTGCGATCAACTTCCACTTTTTGGTTTCTACAAATCGGCTGCCCAGCGCTTGGTGCCAGACCGACAGAGACCGTATCTGCAGAAGACACGATAATGTGAAATCACACAACCAGGATGTTCACCAGGTTAGTGTAATTCTACCATAATCCTATAATAATACCAGAACTGCTTTTTGGGGTACCCATTTTGTTTACATTTGTATCACTGATAAGGTCTTTAAGAAGCCATCCGAATGAGCTGTGCATAAAGCTGAGTCACAAGTCCTGTGTGTGGAATTATTTTCTCCCGGGGGGACGGAATGCTATGGCTTAGGGGGGATTATGAGTATCTGATCATGGCTGTGAAGTTTGCCTATGGTGATCTCGCACTCAAGTGACCTAAACAAAGAGTCACGTAAACATGTTTACATGCAACATAACTGCTCTTCTAAATGTAGCAGCTAGACCATGACAAAGGGAGCTTCATAAAAGATCTTTTTATGCTGTACAGAGTTGCTTGGCTTCCAAATGACACTACAAATAAGAGATTATTATAATACCCATGTCGCAAACTTAAAACGATTGGCCCCTTTGAGAGGGTCCAATTGTAAAATGTGATATCTTTCAGAGTGTGTTTTGGGCTAGAGGTTCTTCTGTTGCTGGTTCATGTCACAGCTCACAGTCAGTCCTCCTCTCTTTGCAGTCATGTATAAATATATTGTGTCAAGATGATTCTGGAGTCTCTGTCATCTTGCTTGCTGTAAGGGTGGACGATTGTCTAGGGATCCCTATTAAATCAAAAGATTGTATCACCGTATCTTGCTCTCGCCCTCGACCATCGTTGATTCTATTGTAATTTATACAGTGTGCTTAGCTACAACATCATGCACCAAAAAAATCATATCTTGAATATAGTACCTTTTCCAGTCCAAAGGCCAGAGTGCTTTACTTTAACCCATTTAGGCCTAAAATTATTGAATGCTTTAACTATTAAAAAATAGCAGATATACAAGCTCACAGCGCGGCACCGAGTGCCTCGCTGCGAGCTTGTAGATCTGCTATTTTTGAAAAAGTCGTGAAAATGTGTGCAAATATTTGAATATATGTATTTTTAAAGCGAACGTTTGTAACTCAAATTTTGCTTCTGGGGGGTCCCTGGAACTAAATATTTTGAGATGGGGGTCGGTGGCCAAATAAATATCATTTTGGGGGTCCTTCAAAATGAAAAGGTTTGAGAACCACTGACATAGCAGTCTCTCAAGAACAGACTAACTGAGCTCCAGTTGAGTGAAAAGGACCTTTTCTTTGACGATGGCTGGCCAGATTGCTGACATAGAAACATAGGTTTTTTTCAAAAAACCTTAGAAGGATTCAAAAGACACTTATAGAATCGGGTAAAAATTCTAATTTTCACGATTTTTCAAAAATAGCAGATCTACTGTACAAGCTCGCAGCGCGGCACTCGGTGCCGCGCTGTGAGCTTGTATATCTGCTATTTTTCAATAGTTAAAGCATAAAATAATGATACACAAAATGTGTACCCCGTTCTGAATGGGTTAAAAACAGTTGATCTTATCCTCCGTCACTGGCGTCACTTAACTCTGGAGGCAACAATCACTGTCAAACTCAGTTAGTTGTTATATGAGTGACCAGCCCAATGGGAACAGCCAGCATTGGGCCGGTCGGTGGGTTGGGGGTTGGGGGTGGGGGGTGGGGGGTGGGGTCCGGAGCCTCGGCGTCAAGCATGGTGCCACAGAGCTGGAGGTCTGCCCCCTAAGCCCAGGGCTCATTTGCACAATGCCCCACTATAGCCCACGGATTAAGGTTGTGATTAAAAACTAACCTCAGCAACCGCCTTCCTCGTTTCGCCCAACCAAAGGCCAAATCAAACAGGCTTCATACAATCACTGTATTATTCATCCCTCACTTTGTACGTAGCGGGACCAGTGCTGTTCAAAGAGAGGGAGGTCAGAGGGCAGTGGGGCACCAGGGCGCTGGAAAGGAGAGCAGAAATGTGTATACAGAAATGAACAATACTGTATATCGTCGTTGTCAGGTGGAGACCTTGTATCTCCAAAACCATTCGATTTGTTCAAGGTTCAAGGTTGTACTTTATTGTTACGTCTTTTGTACAGGTACATAAGAGTAAAACGTATTCTTGTTTGGCTTCCTTACAGACAATGCAGTGATATATATAAGATAAAGCAGAGCAACAAAAAACAACACATCTAAAGATAAAATAATAAGTAATAAGTAATAATGACTTAAGAAAGACAGAGAGTGCAAAAGGCAAAAGAGCAAAAGAATGGAAAAAAAAGCATCCTCAGCTGTACATGTGCATAAAGTTTGGTGTATTTTATACACCAATGACATTATTTCCCCGTAGTAGCTACTATACTTTAACTTTTTGTAAACAACTTCACAGTGTGTTCTGTGTGCAACAGGTCGGTACAGGTTGTAGTTATCATTTTAAAAATTATTTAAACTAGTGAAAACAGCTGATCTACAAGCACACAACGCCTCGTGGCGCAAGGCGCTGTGTGCTTGTAGATCAGCTGTTTTCAGTTGTGTGCGACAGTCTTGTATGATGAAGCAGGGCTTTACTTTGAAACTTACATGTATTAGCACGGATCTCCATATATGGAGGTAACTGACGTCAGGGACAGAACGGCCCATACAAGGAGATAACTGTCCTGTTTGATACTCACTTCACGAAAATAGCTCCCCTATTTGGGGTCTATGGCATGGAAAGATTTGGGAAGCCCTGGTACTTGAAGCACGAGAAGTTAGAGAGGTAATTGTAATGTGCGTGAGGGTTAGGGTGCATTTGTGTGTGCTTGCGTGTGTTTGTTTGTGCGTGCGTGTGACGGAGGAACTATACGCCTGCTGCTTTATGGTACGTCTGGAAGAGAGTAGGCATCAAATGTCCATGTTTCAATTCAAGACATTGAATCATCAGAATATGCTTAACCACTTAAACCTATTTAGTTTGTTCACTGGGGTTTCCAAGAGGTCTGTTCACTCTGTTGCGATTGTAAACATTGTGAGCTTGTAGTAGAGATCTGCTATTTTTGCTACTTTTGCATGACACTGTTGTAATAGTAAGTATAACATGTCGTCTATTAAGTGTTTAAGCAGACCATTATTGGTTTTCTCTATGTATTAGACGTTTTTTTCTCGTTGATTTATTGATATATTAAAAGAAAGAAATTAGAGTAATCACTGAGAAATTAATTGATAGTTACAGCTCTACTCTACTGCAGAAAAGGACAACGTTTCTGCCTGGGTGAGTAGTTGGAGAATAGGGGTGCATCTGGCTTGGCACCACTCAAGGTAGTGGTCTCCACTCTCCAGGTCCATTTTTCCAAGACGTGGTCCAAAAGCCTCAGCCCCCTGAGTTAAGCCAAGATTGTCAAAATGTCCTTCTTTCACAAACTCAGTAGTTCCATTAACCCATTTAGGCCTAGAATTATTGAATGCTTTAACCAGTGAAAAATGTAGATCTGCTATTTTTGAAAAAGTTGTGAAAATGTGTGCAAATCTTTGGATATATGTATTTTCAAAGCGAACGTTTGTAACTCAAATTTTGCTTCTGGGGGGTCCCTGGAACTAAATATTTTGAGATGGGGGTCCGTGGCCAAATACATATCATTTTGGGGGTCCTTCACATGAAAAGGTTTGAGAACCACTGACATAGTAGTCTCTCAAGAACAGACTAACTGAGCTCCAGTTAAGTGAAAAGGACCTTTTCTTTGACGATGGCTAGCCAGATTGCTGACATAGAAACACAGGTTTTTCAAAAAATCTTAGGTTTTTCAAAAAACCTTAGAAGGATTCAAAAGACAATTATAGAATCGGATCAAAATTCTAATTTTCAAGATTTTTCTAAAATAGCAGATCTACGAGCTCGCAGCGCGGCACCGAGATCTGCTATTTTTCAATAGTTAAAACATAAAATAATAATACACAATAATGTGTACCCATTCTAAATGGGTTTTAACAAAGAGTGATAGCTGCAGTAAACTGCAGCCGGTTCTCAGGCACTACACACACAATGGTATAGTCTGAGATTGTGCCACAGTAGCTGTGCCTTTTATTCTGGCCATGTAATCGCCAGGGATCATTTATTCCTGGGACAGCAGATGAAGTTAACGAATGACATTATCAACTAACATTACCTGGTTGAATAGAAAACTAGCAGAAGCACACAGCCACATCCAGACTGTTTATTTAACTCTTTAACACTCTTTAATTGACCCTGATATATTTATTCATTTAAATTTGTTGTCTACGTTTTTTTGATAGTTTCTTGACTGCGTGCACGTGCATGCATGTGTGCACGAGTACGTGTGTGTACAGTATGCGTTAGTAAGTCTACACATGATGTCGTTCTGGCGTGTGCAAGGGAAGTGGAAGACGGCATGAACCAAGAGACCTTCCGCGTCACTCAGCGACCATGTCGGTGATGGTCTGAAATTACAGCCTCTCCTTCTGCGCCACTGCCCCAGTTTCAAGGCTACGGTGTCTTGTCTTCACCTCTACTGTTACACGTTTCACTTCAGTGGGACTTATATCATCATGAGACAGAGTAGGTCACAACAAATGGAATCAGAATTAGTAGCCTGAACGACGCCAGAGTTTTCTTCCAGATATCGTCCCGTACAACATCGATTCAATTTAGTAAAATCCTAACTTAATTATTTGAAGATTTGTGAAAGGAGCCCAGGTGGTCCAATCATAGACGGGTCCAATCCCCTTTGTATTACATTCTTTCAGCACATATATTAAGAAAGCCACAATAAAATCTTGAGTTTTATCTGAGAGTTAAAGTTAACACAGCTTTACTGGCTGTTCTGCACACTCAGTTACCCTCAATCTCATTCACTGGTCCCGCGTAGCCAGACAACTATTCCAGATGCCAACAGGAAAGTTGGCATCTGTTCGTCATTTCCGTTCATGAAAAAAAAGGGGAAAAAAATTGTATGTTATGTATATTATGCTTAGATGACTTTGATTTATATTAGGACAAATTCGCGCGACAGAAAAAGACAAAATCGATGTGGAGGCTGCACATCCGCTTTATCGCTGGCTCGTGATCAGAGCTTCCGTGCTCCAGACTGTATGACCGAAAGCATTTCCAAATTGCGGGAGGCAACAGTCTGACTGCTAGCAAGCTAATCACATACGCCCTCAATCTAAATCTACTGTCTTTCAAGCAGAACACTCTTCATACTACACACTTAGCACAGGTTACAGCAATCTCCCTCCACCTCCCCAGCCTCCTCCTTGTGGCATTTAGTTCTTCACAATGTCCGTAAGCTAACTGTATTGATTTCTGTAGATTGTATGATGTTATAGCTGTGTATATATATCTTGAGTTATGCCCTTGAAGGGTTCAATAGTATGTCCTTGTAATAACTCTGTATCTTGGGTTCTGGTTCAGGGGGTTCATGATCTCAGATTCTGTGTAATCCTTGTGAAGATCATCTGTAGTATCACTAGAGCAGAGTCATGCCACCAAATTGAATGCAATATCATTGCAATAAATGGTTTATCTTGATGAAAGTATCTGACTGAATGTTGATAGTGAAATATATTTATTTTGAGCTACTCTCTGAGTTAGAGATGCACTGCATCAACCTGTATAAAGGAGGCATCACCTATAAACTATATGAATAGTTTTGATGTGATATTCGCTGGAGAGTATTTAGCATTTTCATATTGTTTACTCATCATACTCCTGGTGTGTAAAGTAGGACTGTTATATTGTTTATTTTCTTAATGATACGTTTTTTGATTAACCCAATAATCTAGAAGCATGTTTTAAAATGTATCCACAAGTTTCCAACGTCCCATCGTGCATTGTGCAGAAAGAAGGTGTGCGGCAGTTCCGGCGTCGCAGCCGAGTGTGATCTACAAGCTCACAACGGTTGCATCTGCCACGTGACGTGAGCTTGTATGTCTGCTGTTCTCCGGATGTGCCCCACACATAATGCTACCGTAAATTCTCACGGAAACAGGTGGATATATTTTGTAAAACTTTTTGCACAACAGTGTGTCATTCAAATAGTTAAAATAGCTGATTTATTAAAATAATATATATATTTTTTACTATTATGAAATGCCCAAAACATGGATAGATTATTTATTAGTTATTGTATTTATTTTATTATTCTTTTATATTCAATTCATTTGATTCGTCCTATTAACTGTTCTACTCCTAGTGGAAAGGCCTTAAGAATGATATGGCACAGCAGTCACGGTACAAATGGAGCCAAATGACCCTAAACCAGTTAGAGTAGGTGTGTTTCCACAGACTGTAACCAGCACCAGACACCCAAAACAACAACCATACGAAACCATAATACCACCAGAATGGCCATTAGTGTTTTTCCTAAGGATTCCAGGTCAGGTCACACACACCGTAATCACATTAGCCTGTAAGGATAGGTAGGTATACATAATTAATTTACTGGATTGGAACCTGTTTCAGCTCTGTTTCGTGCTCACTCCTTTGCCCATACCCCACACACAAACACATATGAGCACGCGCACACGCACACACAGAACTTTCCTAAAGGGCACAATTGATTATAGATTGTCTGGCACAAATGGGTTGGCAAATGACATACTGGCCAGTGACCACTGGCTGCGCTGAGTGCTGAGATGAGATCTACAAAACAATGATCTAAAACACATTGCAGATCTACAGGCTCTCGAGCTTGTAGGACAGCTATTTTAAGCAGACAGAGAGAAACATTTTGGTTGAGGTACAGTGGTATGTATGTGTAATGCTTGCCTGTGCAGAAACCTTCAGTATTGTATCTACTGTAACTACCTCACCTGGCATTGTACAGCCATTACTGAAGTCACACGTCTTCTGAATAAAGCACAACGTTTTTAAGGGGGTGTGATGTTTAGTTCTTATTAAAATAAGTGTCAAATAATTCCATATTCCTGTAGTAATTATATAGAGTGTTAAGGAGTCTCTCCGTCTCTCCATCTCTCCAACTCTTCAGTAAACAGAAAATGTACATTAACACCACCTACTCATTCTGTGCCAGATGCCAAAATGGCTCCAAGGTAGCTGTGCCGAGATTTTGTATGTTTTTCTTTACTATGCAATGAAAAAAAAAGATTTTTTTTTTATAATTTTTTTCCCCACAGAAACAGACACAGTTGTTGTGATTCAGTGGCAAAAATAATTTTGGCAATCGGACAAATGGTTCCAGAGATAGAGCTGTTTGAATGAAAAAAAGTGTCCATCCACTAGAATGGACACACATGAACACACATTTTCTCAATCAGCTAAACGAGGGAGCGAACACACAAACAGAGAAAAGCATCTCTCTGATCTCAGGTCATTTTGACATCTTTAGAAAAAAGAAAAAAAAATGTTTTTTTTTTTTTTTTTTTTTTTTCTATGTAAAAAACACAAAAACCGTCATAAGCCGTCATTGGCACACAGGGCTATTGGAAAAAAAAACCGTCATAAGCAGTCATTGGCACAGAATGAGTTAACACCACCTTTAACTTTACTGTGCTTTCAGGGTCAGTAACGTGCTGTCATAAAATAAAAGTATCAGAATACACAAAGTAGGCCAGATGTGAATGACTGTGTTTCTATGAGACAGAGACACGGACACTCAACTGCCGGTTGACCCATTAGCAGAGTTGCATTACGTTACGTTTCACTGCAAACAGCACTTTAATAGCTGGGCCATATACTGTAGTAGACCTTACATAATGGATCCTGGGTAACTTCACCATGGTTAGGGGTGTGTGTGGGGTCGTGATACTGTAGGTGTAAGAGGGTTAACGGCAATGGTGGACAGGCACGTGCACACATAGACATCAAAGGGGGCTCAAGCCCCAGCGCTTTTCTCTGTCTGTAAAAAGTGCCCTCTGTCTCCAGACCATGAATGAAGATTTTACTGTGGTGAAAGTAATGCAATATAGCCGACCTCCAAGCTTTAACATTCTCTGCACGTCTCAATTAACTAAGTGCATTTTGTAATTTGTACTTTTTGATACTTAAATATTTGTCCGGTGCTAACCGGTCCGACTCCTACATCTGGCTTTGTGTGTGTATGTATGTCCTCCTGCAAAGCCTGGCATTGGCCAAGCTTCACGGACATAATGAAATGAACCCATAAAAGACACTGCTCACTTCCCACTGGGTGTGATTTTTTTGAAAGCAGCAAGTACTCAAATACAAATTTGACTGAACAACTTCTTGTGGAGTCATATATTTGACTAGGAGTATCTATACTCAGGCAAGCAGCATACAGAGCAACGTACACATTTCGGGGTCACCTCACACTCAGGCGCCGCTCAGACAGAGATGGTCTCTAGAGAAAAATAAAATGTAAGATATGCCGTCCGAAAACGCAACAAAGTGAAACCACCTTCCAGAGTGGAAATCTTTGAAGACGCTCCGCCTTGCGTCTCCATGTGAACAGGAAAAAACGGAGGAAACGACAAAACGTGTGATGGCTCCCGTCTGCTCACGGTGCAGACTAGAGCCGAGCCACGCTGTAATGGTGAATGTAAACAACGAAGTACAACGGACCGTGCATCACTGGTCTATCTGCAGTGCGTCACCGCCACCTAGTAGCGACATGGCATGCACATTACAGCGTTTTCAATCACTTATAACGTCTCCATGTAAATGCAGAATAAAAAAGTGTTCTGATCGTCGTCATCTGAACGTGGCCTGTCAGTGTGACTTGCCAGGAAACTGTAGTTGTTTTATTTCCGTTGCCATCTATAAATAAATACTATTGTGTTTATTTATAAAGAGGTTTATTTCTTTAATCTATTTTTTGATGTAAAATAGATTAAAGGATTTTTATCTAACCTGTATTCTCTGTATGTTTTGAGTGTTTTGGGTATTAATTCAATCCGTTGATTGCAATTTTTGTATTTCATGGATGGCACTGAAGGAAGCCATTATGTATCTGTATTGTACCAACTTTGATTTTGAATGCTTCAATAGAAAATCCAAAAACTAAACTAAAATAAAATAAAATAAATACACAAAAAACTGCATTATAACTGTATGTAATAATCAAATATTTTGTGTGTTCTAGCTGTTACGAGAACTGAAGCACCCAAATGTAATCGCCCTGCAGAAAGTGTTCCTGTCCCACAGCGACAGAAAAGTGTGGCTCCTCTTCGACTATGCTGAACATGACCTGTGGGTGAGTCTCTGAGTGCACCCAGTCAGTGTGACCTATTTCTGTACCTCATGCCTTCAAATGTCTACCATCAGGGACGTGCTGGGCCCCTGATTCAGCCCGGAAAAAAAGAGTTGGAGAGGCCCTCATTGCGCGCTATAGAGAGAGATCTCTCTCTATAGCGCTGCTGCTACTCAAAGATTTGCCATTTCAGATCATGACAAGTGCCAAGCCAGTGGGCCAAGTTATATTTCGTCGTTGTCGGGTGGAAACCTTGTATGTCCAAAACCGTTTGTTTTGTATTTACCATTTAAAAAATGATTTAAACTAGTGAAAACAGCCGATCTACAAGCACACAACGCCTCGCACCGCGAGGCGTTGTGTGCTTGTAGATCTGCTGTTTTCATTACTTTTGTGCGACGGCCTTCTATGATGAAGCAGGGCTTTGCTTTGCGAAAAAATTTACAAATTTGAAACTTGGAGATACAAGGTTTCTGCCCGACAGTGACTATTTACTTTGTTGGCCGCCCAGCCCCCAAAATGGAACAAAGGTCGACATTTTATTTTTATTTTTGGAGCGTGTGCTAGCACGAGCTCCCTATACGTGGCTTTGTGTGTCCACTTGAAAAATTGTGTTGGTCAGCACGAGTTGGTCAGCACGGCGGGATCTGCGCATGTGCGACTTTTACCACGTGCACGCACGCACGCACGCACACACGCACGCACGCACACACACACACACACACACACACACACACACACACACACACACACACACACACTCAGTCAAGAGATATAGAGCAGCAGCAGCAGCTCCACACAGACACACGCAGTGAAGGGCGAACGTGAACTGAACGTCCTTTGTTTTCGCTTGATGAACGAATTGTCGAACACGATCATTCTGACGCCCGTGAACGGCGTTCGTCGGCCGTTCATGCGGCGGTCCGCGCCTCCGTGTGGTCGTCTGTCCTCTCGTCTCTCTTTTCATTCACATGCTCCAATAGTACGCACTTCAAGCAGCTCCCCGTGAACGTTCATATGCGGTGCTGTCTGCAGCTGCACTGTGAATCTCCTCCTCTCGCAAGTAAAGCCTGACTACTTTGTCATGTGTGTTGCACGGCGAAAATAGCTGATCTGCAAGCTCACAACGCACACGCTCCACTTCGAACCGAGGTTTGATTTTTTCCTAATGGCCAGCCTGGAGCGGCCGGGAATGAACCAGCCGTTTGGGAGTTGTCCCGCTTTTCCCAATGGCCAGCACGTCCCTGTCTACCATCCATATGAACACTTGAGTTCCTATTCCAAGGGGGAACATTTGGCGAAAATAGCGGATTTACAAGCTTGTAGATCGGCCACTTTCAGTGAAGAGATTTAGACACTATATTTTCGTCCATGCCTTACCATTTTGAAAAAAAAAAAAAAAAAAAAAAACATTTTACAATACTCATTGTGAGCTAGTAGATCAGCTATTTTAACTATTTAAAAATGTTTTTCAAATTTGTAAAGATGCCAAGAAGTTTAGGGATAAGCGGTAAGGCATGGACAAAAATAGGGCCGCTATTAGTGTAGACTGAGGGGGAAAAAGGAGCAGACCAAATGAAGAGCCCTGGAGGACTCCAGTCAACGAAGTATAAAAGCATGAAGGGTTTAAGTGGTTAAATGACCATCCTGGTGGTGTGGTGATGTGCTTGACATTACGGCCAACCATTTTCCAAAGTATATTGTGGTTTATCCACAAGTTTCCAACGTGCCATATGGTGCGTAGCGCAGAAGGTGTGCCGCGTGGCAGTTCCGGCGTCGCACCCGAGTGTGAGCAACGTGAGCTTGTATGTCAGCTGTTCTCTGGATGTGTCCCACACAAAATTCGGCAGTAAATTCCAGCAGAAACAGGTGGATAGAGAGAGCAAACACCAGCAGATTGTCTGAGCAGTGCTACTTCACCAATGAATATGCTATTTGGATCCATGGACATAATTGTAAGATCAAAAACAGATAGAGGTTTGGTGACTTAAGTTGTACTTCGCTTTGTGATCATTAAGTCATTACCCAATAAATACCCAAGCCACACAGCTTTGCAAAAACTAAGAGGCCTTTAATAAATAACTTGGCTTAGCCTCTACACATTTTAATTCATGTTCTCAGGGCATATAAAAACAAAGGACAGCTCACATATCACGGCTGGTGTCAGCTGCCAGGCAATCAATCATAGAAAAATAGGAGCCGCCTTAGCTCAGTGGTTTCGCTTTTGTGACACGTTGCTACACACTAGAGCAAATTAAACAAAGCAAATCATTAACAATATTTGGAAAATCATAAAAAGGGAGACACTTTTTTAGTTTTCCTGCTGTCAATTTCAGAAGAACATCCACTATGGGAGACATGTTGGTCAATAGCTATCTGCCCGCTGATAAAAACGGGCACTTGGCTTGATCACAGTCCCCAGGATTTTTCGAGTGCAGTAGATGTAATCACTGTAACGCCATGGCATGCAACAAGTTCAACCTACAACTTCAAGGACATACACTGAAATTGAACCTGTACTATAACATTATTTTTTAACCACATGAACTCTAGCATCCATCCCTATCCTGGGTATGACTTTAGTAGGCATAACATAACCATCCATCCATCCATCCATCCATCTTCAACCGCTTATCCGGAATCAGGTCGCGGGGGTAACAATTCCAACTGAGACCTCCAGATTTCCTTATCCCGAGCAACTTCCTCCACTCCCTCAAGGAGTATACCGAGGCGTTCCCAAGCCAGTTTGGAGATATAATCCCTCCATCTGGTCTTTGGTCTGCCACGGGGTCTCCTCCCAGTGGGACGCGCATCGAGGACCTTCCTAGGAAGGCGCTCGGGAGGCATCCGCACTAGATGGCTGAACCACTTAAGCTGACTCCTTTCCAAGTGTAGGTAGTGTAGAACTTCTCACCCTATCTCATAACATTCAGTTAAAATAGGCATACATCTGGTCATTGCAATGCAATGCGTTTGTAGATCAGCAATTTTCAGAGATTCTGTGTAGTAGGAGAAAAGCATGGGGCCATGTGTGGATGCTTGGGGAAACCGGTCAACAGAATCTATAGGGTTTATCTGCTCTATAAATTGTGTAGTATACCACCTACAGTACAATGCCCATGTGGCTACTGTATGTTCACGTGGGGAGAACAAACAGAACTCTGAAAAAGAATTGCTGAGCACAAATCTGCCATTTGCACAGGAAATGAACACCAGCCCCATGATGGCCAAGCATTATAAACAGCACCATGGACTTATCCCAGACTCAAAGGCCATAGAAATGTCTAAAGCCTGATTTAAACTTGGTAGTGATTGCAACGTGTTGTGAGCTTTTAGAGCTTTTTAGGCTATTTTGAGTGAGCAAAACACCCGCGCATAACTTAGATGCGAAGCCATGCAAATCAGGCTTAAGAGGGAAGGAGATAAACAAAATAAACCTTTACAAAGAAACATTTTGGATAATGACTCCGGGATTGAATTAACCACTTTAACCCTCTATACGTAGTAAACGGACAGTTGCAACTGTACTTGGTATACTTTCTTTTCACTCTACACCGAATGTCTTGAACCAAAATAGCAGATCTACAAACTCAGTTCAGTTGCGTACAGTAGATCGGCTATTTTTGGCAAACGTTCCCTCCAGAATAGGTGATGCTGGTGTTCAAGTGGTTATAAGAACTGGACTTTGTTTCATATCTGTAATACATATACAGTACTACAGATATGATTGTGCTCCTAACTAACCAAGTTATCGCTCTCTTCATTGCAAGTAGCCAACTTTTTCTTTGATTGATCTCTCTTCTCCCTTGCCTCTCCCCTTCTTCTTCACTTTCTTCTTTTCTATGGAAATAACAAAACGATCTAACTTGGACGAAAATGAATTTCGCCCACTTTTCTTTTACTTCTGTAAAGCTTCTGATTCCATGTACACTACACACCCACTTTCCTATTTGCAGTCATAAAAGCTGTCACATTGTTTTTATATGGCCTGTGAGTTGAAATGTGCAGGCGCTAAGCCTGTTTATTGAAGGCTTTTTAATTTGCTTTGGAACAAAGCCAATGGATTCCATTCATTGTTCTACAGTAGGAAAGTTAACTTGCTGGGACATGAAATTTGCTTCAGATCCAATAACGCGCTAATTATTATTGTGTGGTTATTTTTGATACATTATTGTTTTAAATGCATTTGAAATTGAATTAAATTTGTAATTAATTGAGCTGAAAATAGTCCCTGGAGGAGTAATGATTGATTTAGCTAACACTGACTCAATTATACAGTTTGGTTATGTTTTAATTACTTTGGAGAAAGTCGAAAAATAAAGCATTTGACAGGGAAATTATGGCCAAAGCTATGAAATAAAAAAGTTGAGGTTAAACAACGCACTCCATATTTGGGCATAGCTGCATTGGGAACTTCTACGGTCATGTGACATGAGCGTGATGTCAGTGGCTCGCAGGCCGGTCCTCCCTTTAGCCAATTTTATATCTCAATGACAATATTCAACAAAGAATTAAAAATGTACAATAAAATAATAATCACCAATGCACCCCCCCCCCCCCCCCCCCCAAAAAAAAACCCTCTAACACCATTCATTACTTTTCAGCAAATGGAAAAAGATAACCTGATTTCCAATGGAACCAATACAGCTATTATTTAGTCACAAGCTTTTATTAATACTATTCATTGGTTAAATATTTATAAAACCCACACACAGAATTATCCACTTTCACCTCCAAAAATAGCAAAAATAGAAGATCTTATATTTATACTTGTGTGAGACATTCTTGTGACGAAGTAGGGAATTAATGAAGAGAAAATAAAATAAAAATGAAACATGGAGGTTTCCTGACGATATCGATATGCTTCGTTCCAGGGCACGAACCAATGTGGCACGCAACGCAACGCCTCCTTCACTGTCTCTCCTCTCTTTTCCAGCACATCATCAAGTTCCACCGAGCCTCAAAGGCCAACAAGAAACCCATGCAGCTGCCCAGAGGGATGGTCAAGTCTCTGCTGTATCAGATTCTGGACGGGATCCATTACCTCCATGCCAACTGGGTGCTCCACAGGGACCTGGTGAGCAGCCATTACAGCTCTCTCTCCCCACTGCTCTAGTTTCCCTTCACGGACCACACGTTTTACACGCCCGGCGCTGCAGTGCTGCACGTATTAGAGTGGTTTAAAATAGAATTCCTACTACTGTATGTGACTCTGGTTGCAGCTCAACACGGGGAGTCTCCATTAGTGCAGTAGTCCAGGGGACCATGCGGCATTTGTACGGAATGCCGTGAAATAAGTTATGTGCAAAACAGAACACATACCGTACATAATGACCGTGGTGGCACTTCTATGCGTGTACTACTTTCGATGCATTTCTAGCAGCGAGGTTGTTATCTGCTGTGTGTACCTATCAGCTGGGGTGTCCCACCAAATTCTGGGCCCTGGGTACAAGGATTCACTGCGGGCCCCCAATGAATGTTCTTCATAGGGAAGGGGGTTTAACCTATTTAGACTGGGAACGCATTATTATGCATTATTTTGTGCTTTAACTATTGAAAAATAGCAGATATACAAGCTCACAGCACGGCACCAAGTGCTGCTCTGTGAGCTTGTAGATCTGCTATTTTTGAAAAATCTTGAACTTTTTCATTTGAAGGACCCCCAAAATGATATATATTTGGCCACGGACCACCATCTCAAAATATTTAGTTCCAGGGACCCCCCCAGAAGCAAAATCTGAGTTACAAATGTTCGCTTAAAAAATACATGTATTCAAAGATTTCCACACATTTCCACAACTTTTCAAAAATAGCAGATCTACAAGCTCGCAACGCGGCACTCGGTGCCGCGCTGTGAGCTTGTATATCTGCTATTTTTCAATAGTTAAAGTATAAAATGATTAAGGCCCTAGTAACTCAGTCCCACTTTTCCCCCTCCTTGTGACGTCCCTGCCTATCAGGGTGATCATGCATCCCTTTTCAATGTTCACTATTGACCGTGTGGATGTGAAACCTTTATCGACATGGCCAGGTAAACGACAAGCCAACCTGTGAAGGGCCGTGCTGTATATATATTTTGGGCTTGCTGCACCGGCGGCCGTGTTATTCTGGTGCAGGTGTTGCCGCGTGACGCATGTCTGCGTGAGGTTTATATTATCACGAGGCCTTGGCCTGAGGAACGGGGAGTCTTGGCACAATGAATGATATCTATATTTTGTCTTGTCCTTTTTGTCCTTGCCCACCACAGCGTACTGCAAATGTCCTGTGAGATCTTCTCCTCCACAGTTTTCCCACAGTGGTTTGGGGTTGGGAGGGGTATTCCTTTAGCCTGATTTATACTCGTTTGCTCAGCGGGTCGCACACCGAAAATAGCCGTTCTAGAAGCTCACAGCGCGTCACGCTGCAACACACTACAGCTTGTAGATTTGTGGTGTAGTCGGGGGCGTTAGGGAGATGACATGGTAATTTCGTGCTAATTAGTCTAAAAGCGCCAAATTTTGTACAGATGTAGCCCAGGGCATGCTCTAATGATTTAGCTAGGGCGCCCGAGTCTGCGACATTCGGGGTCGCCACAGCGGCCAAATCAAGTTGGGCTCCCATCGACTTTCAATGCAGGAGGAAAATACCCAGAAAAACACTTTTTTTCTGGGTATTTAAGTAGGATGTGAGGGGTCTAACTAGGGGGTTGTCATGATGCTGAATCCATTGCAAGCATTTTGTTTTGCACAAAAAAACATTCCTACAAATGGCCCCAGAAAACGATGGTTTAGTGATGAAAAGTGATGAGTCATCACTTTTCAGAGTTTTGTGGGTGTTTTCTGGAACTGTGGTGACCCCGAAGGTCGCCGACTCAGTCGCCCTAGCTAAATCATTAGAGCATGCCCTGAGCTACATCTGTGCAAAATGTTGCACTTTTAGACTGATTAGCACGAGAAAAAAAAAACCCTAAGGCCTCCGACTAACATGAATGCTCACCCATACATGCATCGTTTTCTGAGGCCATTTCTAGCCCAAGGAATGTTTTTATCCCTAACGAAATATCCCTAAGGCCCCCGACTAGTGCGCAACTGAGTATAAATCAGGCTTTACACTTGCCACTTGTTGGACTTTGTGTTGTAGAACAGAGGTTCTCAAAGTGGATTCCAGGAACTTTGTGGGTTCCTTTATGGGGGTCCATTTGGTTCCATTTGTATACCGTCAGAGTTAAGGGGAGACCTTGAAAGGTGAACGTTCGAGAAACACTGTTGTAGAAGGTCAGGCCGCCCCGACTCCCAACAGACGCTGTGTCACAAAGATCCTTTTCTTTAATCTCTGTCAACTTTTGATGCTCTATTCTCGAGTCTCTCGGCTGCTCTCTCTTGACCTCCCCATCTCTCTGGCTCTCCCTGTCCCCTAATCGTACAGTACGTCCTCCCCCACCGCCCCTCTATCTTATCTGCCACTCCCGCAGATAAGACTGCCACTGCCAGCTCTTCAGCTTCCTAGAATGGATTGTTTGTTCCCATACTTGGCAAATGAACTCAGCATAAATAACCTAAACCCAGGAGATTATGACTTTTAAAACAATTAAAGTTCTAAACTTGATCGTCCCCTGTGGGAATTTTGGTTTGCATAACAGCGTTTAACTACAAACACAAACAAAAAATGCTTAAAAGGTCACAAGTTTAACGGGCTTAAAACACATGCAAATCCACCCAAAATCCACATATAACTGTAACTGTCATCAACTTCAATCTTCACTTTGATTGCTACTGTGAGTCTGTGACGGCAGAGCGATTGCAGTGATTGCGGATGAAGGCTTGGGTATTTCTATTCTGTTTATTTCCTGTGTAACAGCTGTTGGCTGTTAATTCTCCTGTATACACTTTATTATGCGCTGCATCAACAGATGCTACTTTGATCACAAGATGAGATCCATTTCCTCTGTGACGATGTGCTCTCTGTCTGCCTGTCAGTGTCGATGGCTGTTGTCAGACTGCATGGCAGTCCAAATCCGATTATTGTTGTCCAGATTGGAATCAGATTGTTTTTCATCAAGTCTGAACATAAAAGATCACACCCGTGTGAAGTGAGCAGTGCTGATGATGATGATGATGATGATGATGATGATGATGATGATGATGATAGACCCACATGAAGTATATTCATTATATTGTCCAATCAGAAAAGGGACATACGGTTACATAATAAGTATTTGATGCATGTCTATGTTGCATGGACATACACACAAAGCGACATATTGGAGCAGCCAGTACCACTCAAAAAAAAAGAAAAAGAAAATGGAACATATGGAAACTGATTTCTGCTAATCAGATTTGATCCACATTCTGGTGGTTTGAATTAGAAATGCTATTCAAAACAGATTTCTAAGAGAATGTCTCTGTCAGGACACCAAAAATAGTCATTCTGCAAGCTCAATTGCAATGCACCGCAATGCACTGTGAGCTTGTAGATCTAGCTATTTTCGGCGAGCGACACTCATTACCCACACCTGTCATTCCGTTGTAACCACAGCATCCAATACAGATAGGTAAGTCGATGTCTGAATCTACAAATCCAATCTTGATAGATTGATTGATTGAATACTTTATTTGCAGTTAGAAAAAACTAAGATGATTTAAACCGTAGAAAGCACTATGGCTTGTTTCCATTGGGGTCCTTTGTACTCAATTCATTGAAAACTACAAATAACATGACGGACAGTCAGTCCTAAAGATCAGCGGTCTCGCCGGTCTGTACAAAGCCTGATGAATCTATAGATCGGGCTGTCTATCTGTCTCTCTATTAGCCTGTTATCTCTCTCTCTCCTCTTCTGGCCTTCTCTGTCTTCCTCCACCTCTCGCTGCTGGGGGTCAAATGAAATCCTTACTGTGTATCCCTTTCCGCTGGACCGTTCTCTATTTATGTAATCCCTGAGCGATCCCAGATGGCTCATGTGGTGGCTGGACCGTCACATTATATAACCCCCCGCTGGGATCAGGCAGCGCACTGAGACCTTCACTAGCTGTCACTCTCTCTCTCTCTCTGTGGCTTTGGTCATTTGGACTAATCCATGGAGAGGATCTGCAGACAGCCTGCAGCCATTGATGATTCTTGCTGTGTGCTGGCTGGGTGCTTACTTAATGTAGCCACAGGGGTCAGCTCTAGGCCGTCAGGTCATTAAAACATGGTTGTTGCTGTTTTTGTTGTTATTATCGGTAGTACTGTTATAGTTGTAGTAAACACATTTTTGGACACTGCTCCTACAATTTTCGCCCTAAAATCACGCAAATCGGTACACAGTATGTCTACACTCATCCCATCAACATGAATCTCTCCCATATAGCGCCACCTCCAGGCCGATTTTTAAAAACACATTTTTGGACACTGCTCCTACAGATTTTGCCCTAAAATCACGAAAATCACTACACAGTATGTCTACACTCATGTCATCAACATGGATCAGGAAGATTTTGGCAAAACACATTTTTGCCCTATTTGTGGAGATAAGTGACCTACGGTCGCTTATCTCCCGATTAGGGAGTCTTACTGGTTGTAGTAGTAGTAGTAGTAGTACTAGGAGTGTATTGTTATTTTTAGTAGCATTATCAAAGTATTAATAGTAGTTTCATTAGCTAGTATTACAAAGAAGATTCTCAAAGAGAACACCAGCACTCACGGAACACTTTTTTATTTTATATTATGGTCGGCATGGTGAACAAACGGACGCGTTTCGGCAGTTAAGCCTTCATCAGCGTTGCATCAAACTCATTCGCTGGTATAAAAACAACTGATGCAACTTTTTAAGGACCCAAGCTAATTCAAATGGTCATGAGACAAGTCAACAGCCAACGCCCTTCATTCGCTTGACTTGCTACTGTACATCTGGGTACAACATGGGATGGACTAATGGTGACTTTCTGTAGGCTTACAGCTTTGCACGCCCCGGCCGCTACTTATGAAACAAACAGACTCCCACAGTAGTGGTAATAGCGTTGTTTTTCTCCCCTGAGGTCACACAGACGTCTTATCTGAGCAGCAAACTCTTCCGGGCCACTGTAACAATTTCACTGCAAACAGGATGACATTCCCTGTTGTTGTCAGAACTATATCTGATTCTGCAATAAAGGTTGACTTATTGCAGCTCAGCGCAACTATTTTGCTTGCTCATTGCTTCATGGCTTCCTGCTATTGTGGATTCTGGACTGTGAGAATTCCCCCCTTGAGCAAGCGCTGTTGTGGGATAATGTTGTTCACCAGGTTATCTCCTTTGCACAGGTGCCTGGATTGTTTTTAGTTTAGTCAAGAAGGATTGACAACAGTGACCATTCGTAAGCAAAGATATGCAAGTGGTGAAGAATACGTCAGTCCTACGTCTCATTACTCGGACCAGAGTCGGAAGAAACCCAACGTTGGTGTAATGCGTGTCAGAACAACGCTACGCACCCATGCGAGTGTAACCAGGTAGACCTGTTACTAGGTCAGTATCAGCCAGGTGCTCCTTGTTGTTTCTAGTTAAGGGTGGGTTTATTGGCACAGGGAATAAAGTAGCTGAGCTGCTTGCTATCAGGGGCTCTCTTCGCTGTATTTCGTGTATCTGACAAGAGCTGGAAGGCATGGCCTTTCTAAATGTATCAGCATATTGTCCGCCCGGTAAGTAATAGTGTGGTAAAGCCTGCCCTCATTACTTGCGCAAGCAGAGCGGCAAGTACTGCGATCGGCTGGTTATGTATGTATGTTGTATGTATGTGGTTGTTGTCCTCTCTTGTTTAAGACCGTAGCCCAATCAGGGACCAGCATCTCTGGCACCGTGGCAACCTCATCATTAACAGGCAAGGAGGGACCAGTATTCCTGCTACACAGTTTCGCCGCCATGGCAACTGTCTGTCTGTATGCTGACATCACTGATGTCATACTCTGACGTCATAACACTAACATCACAGATTGGCCTGGACCACCATGTATAGGCATAAAGATCTGCTCAACGGGCACTCCAACATGGAACACTATATATGGGCATAAAGATCTGCTCAACGGGCACTCCAACATGGAACACTATATATGGGCATAAAGATCTGCTCAACGGGCACTCCAACATGGAACACTATATATGGGCATAAAGATCTGCTCAACGGGCACTCCAACATGGAACACTATATATGGGCATGAAGATCTGCCCAACGGGCACTCCAACATTACTTCTGAGACTCCTACATTCAATCCCTCAGATACTGTGCACACCCCTGTACCACAGTATATTCTTGTTTATGGCTAACTTATTTATTGCTACTGTCCAGTGTCCACTGCAACAGCCCCCAAGGTCACTAAATGTCATGAAAGCTCACAGTACAGTTGTCTGTCATATATGCCGTCTGTTTCTGGCTATCCGTTTCCGGCCGACTAGTGAAAAAGGCAGTGCCTTTAGCCAATGAAGGAGCAGCATTCTCAGTGACGTCACCACCAATAAGTGCGATCTGATATAAAGTGTCGTCACATATCCACATACCCAGCACCGATCCCAGAACTTGCACGCTTTGCTGGTGCACAAATAGGCCATACATGGCCAAGAGTGCACAAGGAACAAGTTGGCACCTCGACAGAGTGCAGTCTAGTTTCTTCTGCAAAATGTGGGACCGTGTGGTTAGCCACTTAAACCCCAGCATCCGTATTCCGGGAAAGGTTTTGCAGAACGTGCCGCGTTGTCCATCAGCTATTTTCAGCGAAGACATTTTAATATAGAGCAAAAACGGAGAAGTCACTTTTGGTATAGAGCCCTGTGGGACTCCACTCAACAGCGTATGTGGTTCAAATGAAGGTTAAGCGTAGAAATGAAGCGAGTGTCTCATTATCAGTCCTATACCACACTGCTGGAGGAGACACAGCATGTGTTCCAAGTCTTCACTCTGCCTCTGCTGTTACACAACAGCCAGCACAGTGTGTATGAGACGCTGTCAGGGTGTCTTTAACAGCTCTGCACTGCACTGACAGCACGTGTGTGTGTGTGTGTGTGTGTGTGTGTGTGTGTGTGTGTGTGTGTGTGTGTGTGTGTGTGTGTGTGTGTGTGTGTGTGTGTGTGTGTGTGTGTGTGTGTGTGTGTGTGTGTGTGTGTGTATACTATACTAGGTGTGGCTATACAGTATATATATATCGTCACTGTCGGGCAGAAACTTCGTACCTCCAAGTTTCAAATGTGTAATTTATTTCGTAAAGTAAAGCCCTGCTTCATCATAGAAGACTGTCGCACAAAACCAGTGAAAATAGCAGATCTACAAGCACACAACGCCTCGGTGTGTGCTTGTAGATCGGCTATTTTCACTAGTTTAGATCATTTTTAAAATGATAAATACAAAACGAACGGTTTTGGACATACAAGGTTTTCACCCGACAATGACGATATATAAAGTTGGTATGTGTGTGCATGAGTATGTGCACGTGTGTGTGTATTATAATGTAGGTGTGGCTCTATAGAGTGTGTGTGCGTGCGTGCGCTCGTGCATGTGTGTGTGTTCGTGTGTGTGTGTGTGTGTGAGAGGTACTGTATAGGTATGTGCTTTTACATTGCACCACTGACTGCATAGCCTCACTCACTCCCTTCCCCCACTCCCCTCCCCTCCCCTCCCCTCCCCTCCGCCTCCTCCACCCGTTTCCATCCCATCCCCCCGCCGCAGAGGTTTGGCGTTCGCTGCCCCTCCCCCCTCCCCTCCCCTCCCCTCCCCTCCATGTTATGTAACAGCCACCAGACCCCTGCGCTGCCTGCCAGTGTTGCCATGTCTGCTTATTAGAAGCGACTTTGGCCTTGTTTTTCTGTACAGTGAAGTCGCTTGTAAATATTTGTAGTTGCAGGTTTTTTGGGGGTGTGTGGTGGGGGGTGGGGCTTGTTTCTAAAGTCTAGTTGCTTATTTGGGCTTGCTTCCTTCCTAATGTTGTTTTTTTTCATGTCAAGGACCCCCAGATTAATGTGTATTTGTCTGCGGAACCCCATCCGAAAACATTTTGTGCCAGGGACCGCCATTCAAGATTTTCACTGCTATCGTCAAATAGCCGAGTCGCCGACATAAAGTGGAAAGTTTTAGCCTATAGTCGCTTAATTCTTTTGGACTTGTTTTCATAGACCTGGCCACTCATTTCTCCTACAAAGTCTGGCAACGCTGCTGCCTTCTGCCTGAATGACTGACTGCTTGAGCGCCTGAGTCAAGCTGCAGTGCTGACATAGCAAGGCCTCCCGCGCACAGACGGAATGCCAAACTCCTCTGCCTGCCCTGTCCCCCCCCTCAGGGCTGTCTGCACCATCATCACATTCTGGACCACCATTAAATTGTCTTGCGAAAAATTGCGATTAATGGTTTAATTGTGTTTTTGGCAATGGACACATATATATATATATATATATATATATATATATATATATATATATATCGTCGTTGTCGGGTGGAAACATTGTATGTCCAAGACCTTTCGTTTTGTATTTATCGTTTTAAAAATGCACTGAACTAGTGAAAACAGCCGATCTACAAGCACACACCGCGCGTTGTGTGCTTGTAGATCGGCTGTTTTCACTACTTTTGTGCAACAGCCTTGTATGATGAAGAAAAACGTACAAAAAACTTGGAGATACAAGGTTTCTGCCCGACAGTGACGATATATATATATATTTTTTTATATATATTTTTTAAAAGACAAATAACTTAAACACACAAAGAATGAATTGGACAATAACTGGTGCCAATAATCAAAAATGCTATGGCCAAAACATACTTACGATCTACAAGCTGTGTGAGGAATGAATCAGTAATTTGTTCAAATAGATAACAGCAATCATGTTTTCTGCAGTCATATATATAGGAAACAACCCGGGTGACAATGCAGTAGTAAATGGTGTTCTTGTACACAGTCAAATCCTTCATTCAAACATGTGTAAATCTGAGAGTCTGTCAGTCCATTTGGTTGCGTTTAATTTGGTTACGTTCATTTTGTAGACTCTTACGTTTGATGAGTTTCCTGGGGATCTGGGTTGGGCAAGAGCAGCATGTTGGATTACAGTCCTGTCAGCTGCACATGACCTTTCACATACATTTTGACGAAGCGATATAGTGTAGAAATAATAATGAGTGAAGTGATAATCAGAAAGTGTAGGTTTTAAAGTGCTTTCATGTTTTGAGAGAAACTGCTCCATGGTAGAGTCAGTGAAGGGGTGTGTGTGAAGGTGAGAGTGTGATTTTTTGACTTATTAACAGTTTGCAAAAATAAGGCAACGGATCGGTGGCACAGATTTATAAAAAAAAAAGCTAAGAGGACAGGGCTTGTTTCCATTAAAGTCCTGTGGATTCAATCCATCAAGACTTTTAAAGACAAACAATAATATGCAATAATATGCACAAAAAGAAACCCATCATATACAAGTAGTAATAAGAAATGAAGATATTTCAGTAGGGGCAGGGGTCATTTCCGGTGATAAGCTTAGACTTTTTACTTTTTACCAAGTGCGTTTGTAAATGAGTCAGTAGCCTAGCGTGAATGATTCATGAATGAAGAAGTCTTGACGCTGAAACCCGTATGTGTATGCCTGTGTCTTACCTTTTCATTAACCACTTAAACCCCAGCATCCTTATTGTGGGGAAGGCTTTCGCAGAAAGCGCGCCAAGCGCGACGCGCTGTGAGCTTGTCGATCGGCTATTCTCAGCGAAGGCTTTCCCCACAATAAAAGATAACAGACATAGACATAGAGCCCTGAGGGACTCCGGTCAACCATCTGAGGTTTAAGTGGTTAAAAAGTATCAGAAGGACCCCAGTGTGCTGGCTATTATTTGTTTCATACATTGAGTCCTGGTGAGCCATGCTCCCGATAAACTGTGATTTGAACGTACTGAGAGTTGTGCTCGTTTTGTTTTGACTTTGTGTGTATATTAGATGCGTAATCATTTCTTGCCAGAGGCTGTTCTCCAGTTAAGTAGCAATAAATCTTAATGCCGCAGCCCTCAGTGCAACCCTTTGCAATCAATTATTATGATGATATAAATAGTAATATACTTTAAATGTAGTTACATAAGCAGTTAATCTATTTTTCTTTTCTTTTTTTTACATTTATGCATCAAGACAAGGTTTGTTGTGTATGCAGTAGTGAGTAACTGCTGTGTAAGAACTGTCATACTGTAGTTGCTGACTCAACTGCTTTCGTTGAAATTCATATGATATTATAAGCGATCGGGTGGAGCAGTGGAAGTGGGAGTGAGTTACTAGGGCCCAAGGTGGAGGGGCCTTAATTATTTTATACTTTAGCTGTTGAAAAATAGCAGATATACAAGCTCACAGCTCGGCACCGAGTGCCGCACTGCAAGCTTGTAGATCTGCTATTGTTGAAAAGTTGTGAAAATGGGTGCAAATCTTTGAATATATGTATTTTTTATGCGAACATTTGTAACAAAAATGTGGCTTCTGGGGGCGTCCCTGGAACTACCGTAATTGCTGGACTATAAGCCGCACCTGAATATAAGCCTGAATACCAGCTAAATTTAGAACAAAAAACAAATGTTTACATATATAAGCCGCACCTGACTATAAGCCGCAGGTGTCCTTCCTGCTTCCCGCTAGAGCTCCCCTGGAGGCCATTAGCTGTACAAATCTATATTTAAATCCTTGTTAAAGACCATTGTAAAACTAACTGGCCGTTTGCTGTAAAAATCTCTATATAAGCCGCACCGTTGTATAAGCCGCAGGGTTCAAAACATGGGAAAAAAGCCGCGGCTTATAGTCCGGCAATTACGGGTAAATATTTTGAGATGGGGGTCTGTGGCCAAATACATATCATTTTTGGGGTCCTTCACATGAAAAAGATCGTTTTAGAAAGATCCTTTTTTCAAAGACTTGTATGTATCAGTATCATCAGAAGAACAGGAGTTGCTGCTGATTCATGACATAGATTAGATCCATGTCTCTACGGTACTTGTGAGAGACACTTGAAATGAAATGCCTCTTGATGGATAGCCTATCTAAAAACTGAGATTTGATATGCTTAAACAAGGGGTTGATATCTCCTGCAGGACCCGGGTTCAAATCCGACCCTTGTGTTGCATGTCGCCGGGTCCTCTCTCTGTGCCCCTCACTACTACACTGACCAAGAAAAGACCAAATAAAGCATTGCACATTTTAAGTGGGAGATGACGCGCCGCTTGCAATGTCGTGGACAATAATTACAGTCAGACGTTGGACAACTGGGACGTTGGACACACAGTCGGACGTTGGACAACTGGGACGTTGGACAACTGGGACGTTGGACAACTGGGATTTTCCCGTTCAGGATTAGCCTGGCTTGGCCAGACTATACTAATGCAGCTAACTAACTGCAGTATGTCCCCACCTTGTTTTAACATGGGTGGATTGTTTAGCTGTGCTAGGCTAGTTCAGGATGGGGATTTGTTAAATATTTCAGTCCACTGACCGCAATCTTTTTCTTTTATGGTCTTGTTACTGTTAGGAATTTATAAAGTCCCCTGGTGGGTTCTTTTTACCCCCCTTAGCTTTATATTTCGTGTCAATAAACAAAGCCTAGTATACAGTATGCAGCTGTTTACACTGGTTTCAGTTAGATTGCTACACTACAACACTCTGGTAAGAGCATGAGTTCAAGCACTAGACCAGGGGTCTTCCTTTCCATGTCAAGGACCTTCAAATAGCCATAGCCTCTGGCTGTGGACTCCCTATTGCAAAATGGCTTTAAGAAAAGAAAGAAAAGAGAAGACAAGCTCACAACGTGTCACGATGCTTGTAGATCGGCTTTTAGCTACATTTCTCTTTAGGCTATCATTTGAAATGCTTAACCTCCATTAACCCAACCCTCCTCCTTTTCTGTCAATGCTTTAACCCAGAGCCTTGTGTTAGAGAGTTCCGTCAATGCAGGGCCAGAAACAGTGACAAAACGCTCATAGACTTCAGTGCATTCCGTGATCTTCCGGTTTAGCGCTTTGCCACTATTGGCCAATAGAAGGCCATGTAGAAGACCTGGCCCGATGAAATGAACGGCGGAGACGCACCTCTCCTTAAATGCTCTGGTTTAACCACATGAACGCTAGCGTCCCTATTCTGGAGCACATCAAATAGCAGATCTACATCTCACAACACAACGTTGCAATGACTCATTGTTTGAGCTTGTAGATTGGCTATTTTCAGCGAAGAGATTTGGTGTTGAGGGAATAAAGTACCTAGTACAGTCAACAAAGTCTGTGGCTTTAGTGGTTAACTTTGACTTTAATTTCAAAACATGCCACGGCCATGACTTTGAAAACCAGTGCACTAGAGCAGTGGTTCTCAACCTTGTCACCCCCTCCCCCAAAGCATGTTGAGACACCACCCTTGAGGGCCCGACCCACAGGTTGAGAACCTCTTCGCTAGAGGAAAAAAAAGAATATCCCTGATCTGAGCCTGTTAGCTCGGCTAGGCCTGCGTAGAACTTGAACATCCCCGGGTCTTCACGGCCCCATCAAAGAGATCCACTCCCCTTTGTGTTTCTCTGACAGTAGTGTGTAGCATTGTGGGGGTGAATAATAGGATTCATTGTTAATGCTGTTTCTATAGCGACAGAGCCTGTTTGCAGAGCCGAACTGAAAGCCGATGATACTTCAGAAGATGCACACGACAGACACCGATCTGCTATTTTCTGCCAACGTTTTCCCCCAGGCCAAAAGACGGATGCTGCGGTCTAAGTGGTTAACCTCAATCGCTGGCCCGATATGTGCAATATGAAATGTCACAATATTTTTTTTACCAAATACCTCAATATCAATATGGTATTGTGACTAATTCACCCTCCCCTCCCCCTTTTCTGTCATTTGTTTAACTTCATGAACCGTAGCATGGCCCTGTTCTGGGGCATGTCAAGGCCAACACTCTGAGAAAATAGCCAAAGAGGTCTGGTGTAGAGGGGAAAAAGTAGGGGGCCAAGTACATACTCTCCTAGGGGTATGTACTTGTACCTATAGGTCTCCTAGGGCCCCAGTCAACACAGTTTATATAGTAGGGCTTAAGTAATTAACTTAGACTTTAGTTTCACAACATGTGTGAATAATGCTTTTTAAATGAGAGTTTAAAGCTATTTTCTTTCTCACTTTACTGTATAGTACAGTAGAGTGGAGGACGGCAGATTGCAGAGAGGGATTGCTATGCACGTCTGGTTCAATGGGATCTGGTGGTCATGGTTTGAACACATGACATATACGGTAGGCTGCACTGTGTCCTCTGAACCAGCCAAGGAAAGTCTCACATTTCAGTTTTGTCACATGCTTTTTTGGCATGCTACCGATTCCTTTAACCAAAACGTCCTATTAATTAGGAAATGTGGGGCACACAACCAGGTGGACAACAGGGCCCTACCCCATTCATTCCCATGGGAGGGATTCCTTGACAGCATTCATACGGACTGACTGACTGACTGACTCACATGCTGATGTGGACCCATGCGGAAAATGCTGCATTGTATTGTAAGCTGCTTAAATAAAAGTAGCCACTAAATGACATGTGTCTTGACATGTGTTGAATCCTCTCTCTCTCTCTCTCTCTCTCTCTCTCTCTCTGTCTCTCTCTCTGTCTCTCTCTTTTCTGTAGAAACCAGCCAACATTCTGGTCATGGGGGAGGGACCTGAACGGGGAAGAGTAAAGATCGGTAAGAAGGACTCAACCTCCCCTGGGAGATATTGTAAATGACTAACTATATTGACCTGGTTATTCATCGCTTCCACAGGAAGACGTTTTAAGCATTGCAGAGAGTAGCATTTTTATACGGCGTTCAAAAGTTCAAATCTATGTGTCACGATTTCCATTACGGCTAAATCTAAAGTGATAGTAGTATTATTATGAGTTTGACTGTGAACTACTTGGTCAGGTTATTCACTATTGCTACAGCATTTAACCTTCAGGAGGTCATAGGAGGCTCAAATATGCTATTACATAATATACTAGTGCAGGGGTCTTCAACAGGTGGTCCAAGGGGGGTCCTCAGAGTTACTACAGGGGATCCTCCAAATCTTCCAATCCTTATTATATTAACAACTTGAACCCTAACGTCCATATTCTGAGAACTTTAGCCAAAAATAGCCGATCTACAAGCTCACAACGAGCTTGTAGATCGTCTATTTTCGGCAAAGAGGTTTGGTGTAGAAGGGAAAAAAAGCAGACTAAGTACAGAGTGAAAGGTCAAGTTTATTAAGCATTGACGGTTCAAGTGGTTAAATATCTGAAAACACACATTGACATGAATCCAAAATACACTGATGATTGTGCTGTCAAACGATGAAACTATGGAATCTATGAAAAGGTTGTGGAGGTCCCTGCTTCATCTCTCTCTCAACTAAGGGGTCCTTGGCCTGTAAACGTTGAAGACCCTTGTTCTAGTGTAACGGCAATGGTTTTATGATGCTGGAGTCTGTTTGAAGCCCTCTTGATTCAGCAGTAGTGTGAAGTCTATCTGTAAATTTTTCAGTGCAACCGTGTCTTGTAAACCCCCCCCCCCCCCCCCCCCCCCCGTGTGTGTGTGTGTGTGTGTGTGTGTGTGTGTGCGTGTGTGTGTGTGTGTGTGTGCCTGGTCTGGCCTGGCCTGAACAACAGCGCCCCTCCCTTAACATGTGTGGTCAGAAAAGGTTACTGCAGGCTACAGACAGACAGACACGCAGACAGACAGACAGACCCACACACACGGCCACGTATAGGAGCGTTGTGACCACCGCTCAAAAAGAGAGAAAAAAGATCACCATCCCGAATCGTGTTTTTCTAAAGAAAGAGAAAATCTATTAGTCATTCACTCTTGACCTTCTTAGCATACTAGTATAGTTGGTTCACAGGAATATTTGATTACATCTATTATAGGTCTCTAACCCTCAGAGTTACTGATACATAACAGTACAGTTACAGCAATTGCTCATATTGAACTTGAAGATGATACTGTTGCAACTAATTGTTAGTGTAGCAGCATATGAATTGACAGTTTTAAGAGACATTCTGCACGTAGTTAATTTGCTAAATTAATATTTACACGTAACTTTACCATCTGGTAAGGTGGTCTGTTTGTGGATGTACCCCAGTAGAAAATGCTACTGAGCACTTATGGCTAATGTTTGAACCGTCCAAGACATGTTCACTTTGTTCAAAGATCGGGGGATAATATTGTCTTATATGTGACAATGTCCTCATTCAACTGCCAAGACAAGACCATGTGAGAAGAATGCATCTGTACCTCCAGGTCACAGAGCATTGTAATATAAACAAGGCTTGACCTACAGTATACCAGTATATGTACATCATCTTGTAACTATAATGTACACAGTGTACGCTGTGTAATCATATAGATAATGTGTTTGTGTAGGTATCATGACATGACATGTATCATGACATGACATGATAATGATGATATGACAGTGGTTCTCAACCTTTTCAGGCCGCGACCCCCAACATAATCATATTTTAACTGGGGACCCCCCACCCTGATGAGCACTAAGAGTTGAGGCATTACATTTTGTATAGCACGGTTCTATTGTGTAAATAGCAGATCTACATGCTCACAACGCCTCGCGTTGCGAGGCGTTGTGAGCATGTAGATCGGCTATTTTCACAATTTCTGACGCTAATATTTGACAATTTGGCCAATGTTTAATTTAAATTGTCACTTCAGAAATGTGAATTTGTTTATTGTTAAGTGAGGAAAACAATGTTGGACATTAAGTTAATCATCTGGGGACCCCCCAAAATAATTTGGGGACCACCCTGGGGGTCCCAACCCACAGGTTGGGAACCACTGTGATATGATACAGTACAAGACCAGGCAGAACAGAACCATCCAAAGCTGGTACAATCAAAGTTCCACAACACTTAATCAAACTACCGGTATGGGTCAGATCTCGTGTGTAATATATTACAAGCAAGCTTATACTGTCCAGCCACCTGGTTCGAATGATATCAACGCACTTAATGCGAAATATTCACGTGCTTTCAGACTCTTCAATGCAGAAAGTATCCAGGATACTTGGATATCCAGTATCCAAATGCAGAGATATTAGTAGTAAAATGTCGACATCTAGTGGTCAACCTCAGAGGAGCGCAAAAATAAAACCTGAGGTGAATCCCAGCCTCGAACCAGATGCCAAGATGCCAAGTATGCTCTGTTCCCCGGTGTAACGCCCCACGCCACAGACCCCGACGGAGCGGCGCGGTATTGGGCGCCGATGACCCCCGTGAGTCGCCACCAAGGCGAGCGCTAGCGAGCCGAGTTGCCGCGACGAGCGGTGGGAACGGCGCCCAATCCCACTCAGCCGCGTTACCGAGTTATGTGCCGTTATGGACAGAATAGTAAATATTCAGTCCCTCACTATCCACGCCTACCCCACTATCCACGTCAAAGATAAATGCACAAAAAAGAAGTCACATCATCCGTTCATTAGCTCAGTCAGTAGAGCACGGATGCAACAAACCCACGGTTTGGGTTTGATTCCCCTGAGGGGAATAATATTCAAGGCGAGAGATATCGGCGCATGCGTACTTCAAAGTGCACGGTGAACAGGATACCGTGGATACTCCTCCGTGGATACCCAGTGCATACTCTCTGCATTCAAACGTCTGAGAAATGGTGAAAAAGTCGGATTGAATGCGAAGAGAGCAGTCGAAGCCGGTGGTCCAGCAGCCTTGGACAGCGGCCTTTGACACTCCATCCATATAATGTGTTATATATTAGGTTTGTTTGCTAAATAACTAACTGCCCCTGTCTCTCTCCTGTCCTTCCACTGTGCAGCTGACATGGGTTTTGCCAGACTCTTCAATTCTCCTCTCAAGCCACTGGCGGACCTGGACCCCGTGGTGGTGACCTTCTGGTACAGGGCCCCTGAGCTACTGCTAGGGGCCCGACACTACACCAAAGCTATTGGTCAGTGGTGTGCGTGTGTGTGTGTGTGTGTGTGTGTGTGTGTGTGTGTGTGTGTGCGCGCGTGCGTGCGTGCGTGCGTGTGTGTGTGTGTGTGTGTGTGTGTTTTTACACAGTTGAATAGACTCGTAATATCTCATTTGTAGACTGTTAAAGGGACTACACCATGATTTTCAAAATTTACATTTTTTTCTTGTTTTTGGTCTTCCCAGTGTCTCTTCCAGCCCAAAAAGACCCAATTCATTAAATCGGCCCCATTCTATGTCACAGGGGGCTCATTTCCTATTGGGCCCCGTCGAGAAGGGGGGCAGTACTTTTTGGGAGGCTATATTCTATTGAGACTATATATATGAGGTGGAACCATGAGTTAAAGTGTTGCTAAAATTGGAACGATACAGAGAAGATTACGATTGACTCTACATGGTTCTCATCGTGGTTCTCTAATACTCTCTGTATCGTTCCAATTTTAGCACAAAGACAGCGCCCCGTTGCCAACGAAGGGCATTTTGGTATTGCATCTGAAACGGCTTGGAATAAGAGACAGACAGAGCATGAAATATCAACATCCGAGTGGTTGTTTAGGCTAAAACCGTATTATGGACCAATAAATATTGAAAAGCACGGTGTGGCTCCTTTAAAGGGAAACTGCAGATTTCTCCAGGTGATCAATAATATAGTGTATCCTACTCTATGTCTTCTGTGTATTTCTGTGTAACATTGTATGTGAAATGTTGCCATTGCAAAACAGTGACATCAAACACATCACTGTCTCCGACCAGGCCAAAGGCATGGCAAAGACTATGTTTTTTCCCCTGTCTGTCCGTCCGTCCGTCCGTCCGTCCTTGTGTGTCAATAACATAAGATATTATATCATTGATCTCCTCACATCAGAACAATGGGATTAATATTATTATATTATATATATATTTTTTGATTGAATGTACAGACAAATTCCCAACTCCCAACATACAACTTCGTCCAAGGACCAGGTTGAATGTAGGGGGAGATTATATTTTCGCTCATGTATGCATCTGTCTGTGTCTGTGTGTGTGTGTGTGTCATTGGCAAGACTGACGTCGTCATTATGATGTCAGTACTAGGATGCCATTCGGTAGCCATGTTGAACTCCATATTTGGGAAAGGATGATGTCATTAATATGGGGTAGACCAGGAAGATAAGAGCTTCGCTGAGGGGCCCTTGTGTGTAGTTCTGATTAAGTTCGCCTCGGTGACTGATCAATCATTGTGTTGAACAAGAGTTGCCGCCGGTTGTCTTTTAGCTTTTCACTTATAATATTATTGAACTAAAGTATCATTCTCAGAAATGCCGCGTGTGTATATCGGCAAACTTAGTTATCACGTCCGGGAGAAGGACATTCAACGACTTTTCGCCGGCTTCGGCAAGTTACTTGAGATCGACCTGAAGAATGGATACGGCTTTGTGGAGTTTGAGGACACCCGAGACGCCCAGGATGCTGTGTACGAACTGAACGGGAAGGAGCTGTACGGAGAGAGAGTGGTCATCGAGCACGCCCGAGGACCCCGGAGGGACCGCCATGCATACGCCGGCTACAGAGGAGCCCGCGGCAGTGGCTACAGAAGAAGCCGCAGTGGGAGGGAGAAGTACGGGCCGCCTGTGCGCACGGATTACCGCCTCATCGTGGAGAACCTGTCCACCCGGTGCAGCTGGCAGGACCTGAAGGATTTCATGCGGCAGGCCGGCGAGGTGACCTACGCAGACGCGCACAAGGAACGCGCCAACGAGGGAGTCATCGAGTTCCGCTCGCGCTCCGACATGAATCGCGCCATAGAGAAGCTGGACGGCACCGACATCAAGGGCAGGAAGATCAGTCTGGTCGAAGACAAGCCTCGGCGCCGCCACTCTCACTCGGGAAGCAGGTCCCGCTCTCGCAGCCGGCGTCGCTCTCGCAGCAGGAGCAGGAGAAGCCGGAGCTCCCGCTCCAGGTCTCCCGCCCATTCAGAGAGACGACACGAGAGACGCGCCAAGACTGCCTCCAAGTCGCCGTCTCCCAGCGAGGACCGTCGGCCCGTGAAGTCCCCCCCGGCCAGGTCACCCTCTCGCTCCCCTTCCAAGTCCCCTGCCAGTAACAGATCTGCATCCCAAGACTGACTGACCATCATCACTGTTCCCAAGACGGACTGACCACCAACTGTTCCCAAAGACGGACTGACCACCAACTGTTCCCCAGACGGACCACCGCTGTTGTGACGTACTGAAGCAAAGGAGTATTTGTAAATATAATAAATATGATAAATAGCAGTATGCTATAATCAGCCACATTTAAAGCTGCAATCCATAACTTTTTAGTGAATATAAAATGTAATTTTAGAGTAGAGTACGTTAATTCAATATAATAACACCAGCAAATCGATTTGCTGGGGGAAATGGGGTGGGAGTTCATAACTCTGTTTGTGATACCAACCCTCCCTGTGGTCATTCATTTTTATCACCAGTGGGGATATGTTTTATCCCTGCTTCTGGTCAGACTGAGTTAAATACAATGTATTTAATTCATGTCATGCATTTCTGTTTGGGAAATGTAGACTGATAATTATTGATATTTATTGTTTGATATTTATATTTGATAATATCACAATTTAACTATTTAAAAATGAATGTTAGCCACATTAACCCCCGGCATCGATATTTTGGGCACAAAAAAAGTTTAAATTTTCAAAAAAAATGTAAGTTTCCTTTTTATTGTATGACAAAGTATATAGGGCTTTAGATTACGAAAATGTCCCCCCATCTGTTTTTTTTACTATTTGAACCCTGACTGCACAACTGCGGTCTCCTGTGGTTGAATAATGAGTAGGACCACTACTGGTTGACATTGGTATTGCATATTTTCAAATTGAAATAACTCCTGCATTGCCAAACACATGTTCAACAGTACACAGGATTCAGAACCCTGGTAGGACATGAGAATTATGGATTGCAGCTTTACTATTGACTGGTGTACTTTTAGCTTTTGACAAGTTCAACTATAAATGATTGTATCTCTGTATTGTAGTTTAAGAAATGCTTGGTATTTAATGATTTCTCCTCTGTAATTGCGTTGTAAATGTTTTGTGCACAATGCACATATTTCTTTTTTTTTTTCACAGGTTTTACACTTTGGAAGTCAATGGGGCTCTGGTTGGGCTGAAACCATGCCCACATTTTTTTCAGTCTTACGTCATAGATATGTCATATATACTGTCATCATAGATGAACTTAGTGTTCCCATGGCGATCCCAGGATTCAGTTTCTTCTTATAGTATACACAGTGTTTCTCAAACTTTCAGATTTCAAGGTCTCCCCTTAACTCTGACAGTGTACACATTTACAAAGTACAAAGTTCCATTTGTCCACTGTCAGAGTTACAGACTTGTATGGGTCAATTTAGACCCCCTAAAGGAACCCACAGAGTCCCTGGAATCCACTTTGAGAACCACTGGTATAGCACACATTTAACTGATATATTTCAATGGAAAGTTGTAGAAGCATAGTTTGAAAACACACATTCACAGCGTAGTGCATGTTTAGAGGTGACGTGTTTAAACGTTTCCCTCTTGATATCCATTGACTTCAAAGTTGATGAATTTGGGTTTCAAAACATCTGTGTTTTGTTTCAATATTAAATCCATACAATTCACAGAAATGTACTCGGACAGTAGGGAACTACTGTTCCAGCAGCATGTGGCTATGATTGGCTTTCAAGTTTGTGGGGGTTTGCCGTTTTTGTGAATGCAGCGCCCGATTTCTGGTAAACTTTGCACGCACATTCCCACTATGCCAAAGAATAACCTCCATCCCAAATGTTTAAAATCTCCTCATGGTGGTGCTACAACAGTCCACTTCATGCATTGGCCTATAACTCTTGAACTGTAGGTTGTACAATCAACATATTTTTCCCCCCTGGATTTCTTGGGTCATGATGCAATGTATAGTGTTTGTGCCAGATTTCATTTTCTGTCATAGTGTGTCTTCTTCAAAACACACTTTTTTCTACTGCTACATTATATTTTTTATTGAATTTTTTGATTTCTCAGATCCCATTCCACATGGCTATGACCAAAGTTTCCTGGCCCTGGCTAGGCAACCCGGCCTGACAGAGACTTGTGCTGCCTGCAAGGAGCTCACTTTTCTAGTTTCTTGTCTTTTTTTCTACATTTTTCATCTGGGGAAAGACCAACATGCCCCCCACTCTAATTGTGCCTCCTCAGAATTCTGGCTTGCATGATGACACCCCTGAACTCCACATGCTGTTCAGATCAGATCTGTACTCATCACAATATGTCACAGAGTTCAGAGGAGAAAGAAAACAAACATTTACCCATCTTATGTAACCACATCACCGGTGCTATTTGGGGCGAGCACCACCTGTGTGCACTGCGATCCATGGATGTTAAGAGTTGTTAGGGTCAGGTGCAGGCACGTGCATACATAGAGATCAAAGGGGGCTTGAGCCCCTGCCCTTTTATCCTTGTGTAAAAAGTGTCCTCTCCAGACCATGAATGCAGTTTTCACTATGATGAAAGAAATGCAAATGTCCTTTTTCCATGCCATAGCTGAAGGCAGCATTCAAGAGAATTGCCTTGTCCAAACTCTCCTGAACTTGAACGCAGCATCTTATGTTGAAAGAATTGTCCTCTCTGCATAGAAACCAAGCATCGAAAATAGCAGACCTCCAAGCTCACAACACGTCGCAGACTCGCAGCGTGGCGCGTTGTGAGCTCGGAGGTCTGCTATTTTCAATATTTTCACCAAAAGGGCCCTTTTAGAAATTTCAGCCCCTGCCTCTCTAACATTCTCTGCACGTCCCTGAGCAAGACGATGGCTATAAATATGTTTGATGTGGAGATCACACCACAACTGTAACGACAACGAGTGGTGAACAATACCAGTTTCTTTATAGTTATCATCCTTTACACAAGTGGCTTCCCATTACAGCTATTTTGCTCTACCATAAAATGAGATGAGGGGCAATGAATGGCATATTAAACCACATAGCTTTGACATGCAACTTCCATATGTTCCATACCGACTACAATACTGAAGCTCTACAGCATCCTAATATCTCTCTTTTCTCTCTCTCTCTCTCTCTCTCTCTCTCTCTCCTTTGTGTGTGTGTGTGTGTGTGTGTGTGTGTGTGTGTGTGTGTGTGTGTGTGTGTGTGTGTGTGTGTGTGTGTGTGTGTGTGTGTGTGTATGTGTGTGTGTGTGTGTGTGTGTGTGTGTGTGTGTGTGTGTGTGTGCGAATGCCACAGATATCTGGGCCATTGGCTGTATCTTTGCAGAACTGCTGACATCAGAGCCCATCTTTCACTGTCGCCAGGAAGACATCAAGACTAGTAACCCCTTCCATCATGACCAGTTAGACAGAATATTCAGCGTCATGGGCTTCCCAGCAGGTGAGCATGCCAGCAGTATGTGTCCCAGTATACACTAGATTTACTTTTTTTCTTCAAAACACTGTTTGTTATTGCTCCTACAAAGCTCACACAAGAAATCAGTACACAAATTAGGCCCTTCTAGTGGCGCACAGAGCGCGGTCCCATTGCGTCGCCGTCATGCTGTAGTATGCAGTTAGAGATATCAGAGATTTCTCTTGGACATGAGAAGACATTTTTTGGTCGTTTGGAGCTTTGGTTCTCAAAGTGGATTCCAGGGACTCTGTGGGTTCCTTTTGGGGGGGTCTACATTGACCCATACAAGTCTGTAACTCTGACAGCGTACAAATGGAACCAAATGGACCCGCCAGGGTTCATTTAGTCTATTTGTACACTGTCAGAGTTAAGCCCTTTGCACACAGGCGCGTTTAACCTCACGGATAAAACGGACAATATAATTTTTTGAAAAGAAAACAATGATTCTCTATGACCTCATGCACACCGGCTCCGAATTAGCCGTGCGACGAGTGGCTGCCGCCGTGCGTTTTTTTCTCGATCAAAACCAGTTCGATTCGTGCGTCTTGTCGCATGCGGTAAAAAACTCATCACTCCTTTTATGACTCCTTTTTGGATCCGCAGCGCCGATTTCGCACAGCCTTGCACACCAAATCCAATGCGTTTTATTCATGCCGCAAACGAAAAAAACCCAACTGTCCTGTGTGCAAAGGGCTTTAAGGTGAGACCTTGAAATTTGAAAGCTTAAGAAATACTGGTTTGGATAGTGCTCTGAGGATCATCGAAATTCTAAGCACAGTCCAACCAGTTTTCAAACTGGGGGATTCGAACCCCCAGCCTCCATGGTGGTGGGCAGGCACTTTACCACTGCGCCACTGGAGCACCTGCACAGTGAAACTTAATCCCCATAAAGAAGTCAACAAGATTGCATTTTCCCAGGTTCCTCCAGCACACCACAGTTATTCGAAACATAACCACTGTGAATTCATTATAGCTCTATCTCTAAACGTAACCTTGAAAACCATGCATTTTCCGTCCTTTTTGAATCCCTCAGATAAGGACTGGGAAGACATCAGGAAAATGCCAGAATACCCGACGTTACAAAAAGACTTCAGGAGAACAACGTGAGTAGACATCCAAATGCTCCGACCATCCGACCATGTAATATCGCTAGATTTATGACAGATCCTGTTCTGTCTGATTAAACATTTCTTGAAATGTCAGTTGCACACGTGGAGGCTTGTGAGAGGTCTTTGTCTGTTTGTTTTAATCAAAATGCCAGGTGGTTACGTATTTATTATTATTATTTTATTTTCCCGATTTTATGTACTGTATGTAAACCGTTTTCTCTAAATATTCTGTGTATGCCTCTGCTTGTGATTCATTCTCTACAGGTATGCAAATAGCAGCCTAATCAAATACATGGAGAAGCATAAAGTTAAGCCTGATAGCAAGGTCTTCCTCTTGGTGGGTATCAAGCATCTATACTGGAGCAATTGGTGGCAAACCTAAACCAGAATGTTTAGCTACATATTCTCACAAACACCTCTCACAAACATAGCCACCACGTCGAACAAACGTGAAAATTTACAACTGTCCACATTTTAAACATGCCACTCTTTGAACCGCATTTATTTCAATTTAACAACATCTCGCCTCACGCAGAGCAGCCAGTCCTGACATAGTATTCTGAACATTCTGGCCAGTGCTGAAACGTCAAAATGATCATCAGGGTATCAAGTTACAGAGGGAGGGAGGGGGAGGGAGGGGGGAGAGGAGCTGAGCAGAGTAGAGTATCGAATTACAGAGGGGGGGGTGTGTGTGTGTGTGTGTGTGCGTGCGTGCGTGCGTGCGCGTGCGCGTGCGCAAGCTTTTTTTCCCCCCAAAATATTTTTTTTCTCAAAAAACTTTTTTTTCTCAAAAAAAGAATTACCCATATTTGGCCATTACACACACCACACTGCCGCAACATGGGGGGCCGCAAACTTCTAGTACTGTATATACTTCTACTGTAGTTATTTTCACTTTAGCTGTGGATACGGGGTTTCTAGTACACACTTCTGGGAAGTCTGTAAACGTGACAAATGAGTGTGATGATTTGCACAAAAGGTGTGAGAAAATATATGTAAACTAACTAGCCCTTACCCGTTCAAAGATATGAGCTCCGAAATGATGTGCAGTGTGTGTGGGTTATGGGATGTGCACTGTGCACACAGTATATGAGGGATGGAAAGTAACTTTAACTGGTGCTTGCATGATAATATGTAGGAGCATCAATGTAAGAAATACCCGTTTTGTTTAATGGCTACAGAGATACTGTGTACCGATCTGCATGATTTTTGGACAAAATCTGTAACAGGGCCAGACAACCGACCCCCCCCCCCCCCCCCCCCCGCCCGCCTGCACACACACACACACACACACACACACACACACACACACACACACACACACACACACACACACACACACACACACACACACACACACACACACACACAGGGTGTACATGTCCAGCAATTATAAATATGAACAATGTTTCACGGAGGCAAAGACCTACGTTTTGAATCTTTTTCTTACAAGTAATAGTGAGGGGAAACTCTCTGTTGTGTGTGGACTAGGGATGCGAAGATATACCGGTACGGATCGTAATCGCGATACAAACGTCCGCGATACGGTTGAATCGGTTAATTCAGTGTGTACCGGTACAATAGACGGCCGAAATCGTGATGGATCGTACCGTGAGTGTCTGGATCGGTAAATTCCGCGGTTGTATCGGTTCTTCCATATAGTATTTCATTCTATCCTGTTTTTCCGAGGCGCCATGAATGCACCATCATCAGCCGTGCAGCCCCCTCCCCAAAAGCCAGTCTTTAACGCGAGCTGCGACTCGGACAGCCGGACAGCCGGACAACACTCCGCACTCTGCATGCATGCAACCAGGGAGACAGACAGTGCAGCGAAATGCGAGTGAATCAACACAGACGAACTAGCAGCCCCACGGGTTAAAAAGATGCAAGATTAGTAGTACAGTACTTAGCTTTATAACATCCAAGTCAGCTGCACTGATTGTTGTCACAGAGTAGCACAGGCTGAGTGATATGTAATCAACAGCTGTTTCTTAGCTTATCTCCGACGGACAATTGATTGAGATCATCTTCTGCGCTATATTAACTGCACACACACACAACAACAATGTTGCTGGGTGTTGTAGGACTACTGCTTGCGTTTAAAACAAAGTATTTGTCACTGTTCTACAACTTTCCTGTTGATGCAAGCAACTCTCTCACTTTCTCTGCTGCTAGTTCTGCTCTGGGAAAGAAGCCTAATTTATACATCGCAGTACAAGGGTGTCGCACCTAAAATAGCAGACCTACAAGCTCACAATGCGTCGTGGATGCGACGCGCTGTGAGCTTGTAGGTCTGTTTTAAAACATTTTGGCTATAACAATTGCATAATCCTGGATTAAATATAATATAATATAATATAATATAATATAATATAATATAATATAATATAATATAATATAATAATACAAACCAGGGAGGGACTTTATTGTTTTTCAGGTCAAGGACCCCTTAGCTCAGACAGAGATCAAGCAGGGACCCTCGCTGTAGGCTAGGCATTATAGCCTACTGTATCACACAAATATTTGGCAGGCCCCCTGTAATAACCCTGGATTGGGGTCCCTGACTCCCAGTTGAAGACATATAGGCCTACTAATAATGATATAGGCCTTCTATATGATTGGTTATCAAACAATTCTACAATAGCCAGCAGCTTTGTGTTCTCCCAGAATACTATATGTTGGGTTGTTAGACAGAGCCTAGTACTACAGTGAAACAATAAATTGCCCTGAATTTAAATTTCATACATTTTTAGTCGCTATGTTTTGTAAATTTTGGGAATTGGGCTTGAATCGTGGTGAATCGTGAATCGTATCGCATCGTATCGGGAACAGGGGTGGATCGTGATGTATCGTATCGGCAGGATTTCAATGTATCGCAATTATATCGTATCGCTGGCAGTGTATCGAGGTGCGTATCGTATCGCCTCAGTGGTCGAGATTCGCATCCCTAGTGTGGACCATTTCAGAACTGAAATGTCACACGTCATCACTTCGCCCCCTGTTTTCATTCCAGCAGACATGACGCGTACATTCTCTACATTCTACTATTTTGCTTCAGTTTAGGGATGCTAGCAAGGGTTCACGTGGTAGCTTCATTTGCATAGAAAGACATTAGAGAAACGGCTTCTTAATGGATTTGTCTTTCAGAAAAAAAAAAGCTAATCCCACTTTTGGTTCCCGACTACCTGGTTGAAAAGCTTTGATTCAGAAGAGAGTTTCTGAGCTGCTACCGTTTGTTTTTTTGTTTCTCATTGGCAAGTTGTTAAAAGCTGTATGTTTTTAGTTTTTCCGGAAAGACGAATGTGAAGAATGTGTACGGCTGTACCCAGAACTTGTCTAGACACTTTGTACAGTACATGTCATTAGGATTATGTAAAAAGGAATATCACTCACACTTCAGGGCAAATACTCTACTTGCCGCCTCAAAGTTTGTACAGTGACTAGGGTGGTACTGTTGTGCAGTGTGTAGATTTCTCTCACGATTCAGTGTTTGCATTTTGTTTTATAGATTTGTCATTATCACCACGATACATAATCTTTCATAATTTGGGCTGTGACGATATTGCAATAATATATATACCATATATATAAATTATGATTATTGAAATAAATGCAGCTGAATGGCTGCTGTGGTTACATGGTCAGATGGGTGTCAAAAACTCAAAATCTTTTTCAAGTGATACAGTATGGCTAATCCAGAAAAGGTTGGGAACCAATGATATAGCAATGCTGAAATTGGGTCTAACCAAATGGACATCAGTAAAGATGAACTCAGACAGTCACTTTAAAAGCCTGACTGACACAAACTGTTTCCTTCATGACCCTCAGCTCCAGAAACTCCTCACAATGGACCCTACAAAAAGGATCACATCTGAACAGTCATTGCAGGATCCCTATTTCCTGGAGGACCCCTTACCGACCACAGAGTGAGACTTGAATCATTCTTTGTGTGTGTGTGTGTGTGTGTGTGTGTGTGTGTGTGTGTGTGTGTGTGTGTGTGTGTGTGTGTGTGTGTGTGACCCTACAAAAAGGATCACATCTGAACAGTCATTGCAGGATCCCTATTTCCTGGAGGACCCCTTACCGACCACAGAGTGAGACTTGAATCATTCTTTGTGTGTGTGTGTGTGTGTGTGTGTGTGTGTGTGTGTGTGTGTGTGTGTGTGTGTGTGTGTGTGTGTGTGTGTGTGTGTGTGCGTGCGTGCGTGCGTGCGTGCGTGCGTGCGTGCGTGCGTGCGTGCGTGCCTGCATTTTTCCTAGATTTTCACAGTCAGAGCTGCATTCCATTATTGTAAATGTACGAAGGGCTGCATTTATTCAGTGAAATAAACATAAGCCCTACACTGATTTACTCCTTGAAATATGATGAATTGGCATGTCACTCTTTAAACAGCCATCAGGTAGATTCATTTTTATTTGGGGGGTTTTAAATGGATAAGATGGATATGAACAGGGACGTGCTGGCCATTGGGAAAAGCGGGAGAACTCCCGAACGGCCGGTTCATTCCCGGTTCATTCCCGGCCCGTCCAGGCCGGCCATTAGGAAAAAAATAAAAATAAAATGTCGGTCTTCGTTCCATTTTGGGGGCTTGGCGGCCAATAAAGTAAATCGTCACTGTCGGGCAGAAACCTTGTATCTCCAAGTTTAAAATGTATACATTTTTTCGCAAAGCAAAGCCCTGCTTCATCAAACAAGGCCGTTGCACAAAAGTAGTGAAAACAGCAGATCTACAAGCACACAACGCCTCGCGGTGCGAGGCGTTGTGTGCTTGTAGATCGGCTGTTTTCACTAGTTTAAATCATTTTTTAAATGATAAATACAAAACAAACGGTTTTGGACATACAAGGTTTCCACCCGACAACGACAAAATATAACTTGTGTAATTGGCCCACTGGCTTGTCACTTGTCATGATCTGAAATGGCAAATCTTTGAGTAGCAGCAGCGCTGTAGAGAGAGATCTCTCTCTATAGCGCGCAATGAGGGCCTCTCCAAGTCTTTTTCCCAGGCTGAATCAGGGGCCCAGCACGTCCCTGGATATGAATGTGTGTGTATGTGTTTGTGCTCACAGTGTGACAGTGACAGCCAAAACAAACTCAGTCCTGTCTCTCTTTTCTTCTCTTTTTGGCTCCAGTGTGTTTGCTGGGTGCCAGATCCCCTACCCTAAACGAGAGTTTCTAAATGAAGACGAGCCCGAGGAGAAAACGGAGAAGGTAATCATCCCCTGGCACTGTGGGACATAGAATTAACCGCCATGAAACTGTATTTTGGTTTTTGCGAGCTGACCACAGTGGCACATGGATCCCGTCTTTCACAGGGGGAATATAATTGGTTTTCAGAATAGAGGCACTAATTTGGAGCAGTCCATTTACCGTACGCTGTCCGCTTTTAACCATTGTTTGTTTGTTTTTTTACCATTTAGCTGTTGCTCTTATCCAAAGAAAGCGCCCGGGTCCTTGTTAAAGTTTGCATGGACCCTAATATCTGTATTATGAATAAAGTCTTCATAAACATATGGTTATGATGACATAATGGCTATGGCTATGATGATTATGTTTTTCAACATTTATTCTGGTGTGTAAGCAACCTACCAGGAGTTATCTGGTAGGTTGTATGTTTTATCTTCATTTGAAAGTATAGTATAGTAAAGTAAAGTCTAAAGTCTTAAATGCACACAATGAATGTATAATATCATTGTCATAATTATTCTAAACACACTTAACCCTTTCCAAGCCACGGGGAGCCCCTTAATATTAAAACCGTACTATATCGGACTTCCTAGGGGGGGAGGGGTAGCCAATCGTCTTTTCCCGTACTTTCCCGTATTTACCGAAATAAATGATTTTCATCCGAAAATCGGCGATCGTCTAACCTTCCCTAGTCACCACTCGTCCATCGGTGGCTCGTGGCTGCTCTGACATGAACAGAAGTGACTCTCATGGCGTTTCCTTCTTCAGCCTTCCTTCCTCCCACCCACTTGTTGTTTGGACGTTAGCACTAGCAGAGCTGGAGTGCTAGGTGCTAGGCTATCCAAAGTGGACACATCGACTGTTCAGTCACTCCTGGACTATATGCATGGATCGTTATGCGCGCGGATCGCGCACGCGAAACGCACGGGGAGATCGATGCTCGGTCAAAACCACCACTCTATCCCAACGGAGATCGAGAAAATCACGGTGAGCTAATGACCTGGGGGGGGGGAAAAAAGAAAAAACAACGGCGCTGTCCAAGAAGGAGGGGCGGCGGGCTCATGTTTATAAACATAATATTATGTCTCAGATCACAATACAATAATAGAAATTTCACGGCTAATCTACCAACCACCATTCTATTTCGGACGGCAAAGTGTTAAAAGGATGCAACTGCCAAATGATATTTCATTATTGACTCTGTCCAGGTGTCAACTTGCGCTTTGTGCACTCGTGGCCATGTATGGCCTACTTGTGCGCCAGCAGAGTGCTGGGTTCGGTGTGTCTGTCGCGTATCTGTTTGTCGTAGCCAATCAGGGACCAGCATTCTTAGTGACGTCACCATCAACCTGATAAAATAACGCTTGACAAATCACTGTGACATCACAGGTGACATCACCTATGTAAAAGTCCATACGGGTATTCCCCAGAATCTCTTTTATGCCCATATATATGAAGATCCCTGATGTCATCGATATATATCACTGGCCAGATGGCCAAGACATGGCCCATATCTGTGTGGCTGGTTCAGATATAGGGATCTCCATGTATGGACATTTATGTTGTGATGTCATGGGAACCACTCTAACAGCATCCCTTGTATGCCCATATATGGAGATCCCTGATGTTATCAATATTAAGCCCATATCTAACAGGACTTCATATGGGAATGCCCATATATGGAGGAAGACAGCCTATATCTGTGCGTCTGGTTCAGACATGGATCTCCATATATGGGTAACTTGTCCGATATATACTGTACATCTCTAGCCAGATGGCCAAGAATTTGTCGCCCTGAGGCGTCTTACTAATAAACAATAACATTTCAAGACACAAAACCGTTTATAAAATCAAATATACAATAGACCTGTCCTAGAGATGTGAATGTAGCAAGTAGGCCCTGCTAATAAACAGGCATAGAAATAAATCTATACTGCTGATTCTGTCGTCATGCAAGTGTGACGGAGTGAGTCGCAGCCCCAGCCTTGAAGCCTCAAAAGTCTAGTATCTCCCCCGGACTTTGGTCTAGCGGTTAAGATATTGGACTTTCGCGTGGGAGACCCGGGTATGAAGCCGGGTGGGGAGGTTTGGATCACCTCCGTTACATTGGTGCCGTGACCCGGATTCGGGCTTCCCCGTAGGAGGAGGTCAAAGGGGGGTGAGTGTGACGGAGAGAGTCGCAGCCCCAGCCTTGAACCCTCAAAAGTCTAGTATCTCCCCCGGACCAAAGAGATTGGTCTAGCGGTTAAGATATTGGACTTTCGTGTGGGAGACCCGGGTACGAAGCCGGGTGGGGAGGTTTGGATCACCTCTGTCACACAAGCCCAGAAAAGTGCAATGTGTAACCCTTTTCGAAGCATCCTCAGATTACTGTCCAGGTACAGAAGTGATAGAGGAAGCAAAACACAAGCTGGCCAAACATGAACAGCTGTCTCCAAACATGAACAGCTGTCTCCAACCTCAAAGCAGAGGGACCCAGGTCAAACCACGTACCTTCCGAGGTTAACACCACATTCTTGTTTTCAAGAGTGTATGTCTTGTATCGCAAGTCACAAGTCATATAGTCTTGAACGCACTCATGTCCACATGTCCGGGGCAAAAGAGAGGAGCCTTGTCAGCCGTGTGGAACCAGTAGATGCCCTCTCTGGAGCACTAATGTGCAGACCTCTGTCTGGCCCTATTTTCATCCATGCTTTACCCCTTATCCCTAAACGTTTTTTAGCCTTTTTTTTACTATAAATTTTGAAAAAACATATTTTAATATTTTAAATAGCTGATCTACAAGCCGTGTCGATGTAGATCGTCTATTTGAAGTATTTTAAAATGTTTTTCAAAATAGTAAATAAAAAAGGTTGTTGAATCCCACCATTACCTTCACTCTTGCGTTGTGTTTCACCAATGCCACCGATGGCTGAAGTCGTCCTTTAAGCCTAATTTTTTACTTTCATCATTTTCAACCAAAGAATAAATAAAAAATATAATTTTAGCTATTTGGTCAAACTATCGCGATATTTGATTTTGTCCATATTGCGCAGACCTACATTTTACTGAAGGTGGCAGATGGCAGATCTAGTGTGTGTGTGTGTGTGCAAGGTGAAGGGCACAGCGTACAGCAGTAACACTGCTCCCCCTATCTAGCTTCTGCCTACCAGTCCCCAGATCCTGCAGCACGTTTACAGCAGCTGCTGTCAAGTTGGCAACACCCGATACAAGTCATTCCACACACTATACTAGCCGCTCCCCCACGAGGGCTGTGAGAGCCCCACAAGCCCTCTCTCTCTCTATCTTTCTCTCTCTCTCTCTCTCTCAGTGGCATCAGTTCAGAAAAAGCTAAGGTATGGCAACATGACTGGTGTCTCCGCGCGCGTGCAAGACACCAGTCATGTTGCCATACCTTAGCAACAGGCATGATACATTTATTTTAAGAAGTACATTCTATTTTCCCCCCGTTTCTACGGTTTCTTGGGCTGGATATGGCAGCCTGGAATGGTTGTTCAAGTGCAGCTAAACTTTGCATGTTAATAAACGTGCCACAAAACCTTGTTAAAGGTAGTTGTAGTTATTTGACTGTAATTTAACAACACAATAACTAGAACAGATAGACAAAGAGACATTCATGGATTTATATTTAAAAGTAACTTTTATTTTCCCCCCTGGACCCAGGGTATGGCAGCTGCATACCCCTGCCATACCCAATTGACGCCCCTGCTCTCTCTCTCTCTCTCTCTCTCTCTCTCTCTCTCTCTCTCTCTCTCTCTCTCTCTTCTTCCTCTCTATCTCATTGTACACACAGACTCCCCTGCAGGCAACTGTTACTTTTACGATTTCAGATTTTTAAAAAAAAAGAACAAAATTTGTAGATCTACAAGCTCAAAACACGCCATGATGTGACATGATTTGAGCTTATAGATAAGCTACTTTTGTGTGACACCGTAGTATGACGAAATAGGGCATTAATTTATGAAAAGGAAAAAAAGGGGGGGATATGTTTTGCAAAACATGATGGATTTTGCAAAACATGATGAACTGTTACTGTGGCTTCTGCATTGCCACAGCCAAGTTTTTTGGGGGGTTATTATTATTACAGCCATGTAAAAAATGATCACATACAATTATACGTGATTGATGTGGTGCCCTGGTATTGCACAAGAGTCCTGCAACTCCTCTGCTCTCTCTCTCTCTCTCTCTCTCTCTCTCTCTCTCTCTCTCTCTCTCTCTCTCTCTTTCTTTCTCTCTCTCTCTCCCTCCTTCCACCACTCTATCCACCGCCGCAGGCTGGGCAATGAGAGAGCCTTATTGTTTTTGCCAGTGGGCTCACGTGTCCGCGTCCCGTGGGGAGCCTGTGAGAGGTTCTGTGAGCCAGGCTCACAGCGTAATTCCTGTAAATCATCCCAGAGCAGAGCAGCTACAGTATATCGATGGCTCCACTACACCAGAGCTGGAACACAACCAGGGGCGTCAATTGGGTATGGCAGGGGTTTGCAGCTGCCATACCCTGGGTCCAGGGGGGGAAATAAAAGTTACTTTTAAATATAAATCCACAAATGTCTCTTTGTCTATCTGTGCTGGTTATTATGTTGTTAAATTGTAGTAAAATAACTACAAATGCAAATTTAACAAAATACCTTTAACAAGGTATTATAATTATATTCTCCACACTTGTATTCTCCCCATCTTGACAAAATGGTATATTCCCAGGTTCCGCAGGTCAGCTGCACAGGTGCAATGCATTATTGTTAATTGTGGCACGTTTACGTTTAACATGCCAAGTTTAGCTGCACTTGAACAACCATAGAAAACGGTCCAAGAAACCGTAGAAACGGGAGAAAAATACAATGTGCTTCTTAAAATAAATGTATCATGCCTGTTCCTAAGGTATGGCAACATGACTGGTGTCTTGCACGCGCGTCATGTTGCCATACCTTAGCTTTTTCTGAACTGACGCCACTGAACACAACGTCATTGACTGATTGCCGACCTTTAGCTCACTCTAGCTGCTACTTGGTGGCGGCATCTAAACCCGGATCCCTATTTGCCTGCAGTTGTATACTGTAACTGTATGTTACAAGATACGGTATACACCGCATGTGGACAGTATATACAGTATCACGTTTTACATTCGTTTACTGTTACTCAGGCATGTGCACACATAGAAGGCCAACGGGGGCTTGAGCCCCTGCCCTTTTACCTGTCTGTAAAAAGTGCCCTCTCCAGACCATGAATGCAGTTTTTGCTATGGTGAAAGAAATTCAAATGTCCTCTTCCCATATGCCATACCTGAAGGCAGCGTTCAAGAGAATTGCCTTGTCCCACCTCTCCTGAACTTGAATGCAGCATCTTATGTTGAAAGAATTGCCCTCTCTGTGTAGAAATCCATGCCGTTACGCCACATCTCCAATATTCACTATATCTCTGCTGTCGGGCCGAAACTCCAAAATGTTAATTTTCAGGAAAATGAGCTCAAGTGGAGTTAGGAGGACCGAAGGGCTTTCTTCAATGGTTTAATATTATTTTAACCAACACACAGACATAAAGGGTGTTCAATAGCACATATTTATGGAAAAAAGAGAGGGCCAATCAGGTGGAGTTAGCTGGTTTGGCAGAAAGTGTGGAGTTAGGAGGTTTTGTCCCAAGCACCTTTTACTTTTTTCCATTGGTTATTATTTTAACCAACACTCAGAAGTAAAGGGTGTTCAATAGCCCTGATTTATGCCAAAAAAAATCTAAATAAAAAAAAACTAAAAAATGGAGTTAAGAGGTTTTGGCCAGAAAGTGACGATATGCTTAGTTCAGTGCTACCGAAAATAGCCGACCTCAAAGATAAGAAAATAGGAGACCTCCAAGCTCACAACGCGTCCCAGCGCGACGCGTTGTGAGCTTGGAGGTCTCCTATTTTCAATATTTTCACAAAGAGGCCCTTTTAGAAAGTTCAGCACCTGCCTCTCTAAAATTCTCTGCACGACCCTGCTGTTACTGTTTGTCCACATAATATGGAATTTCACCCCTTTTTATTTACACCTGTAAACCTGTGAATGCGACATGTTTTGCATCCACTATTAATCCTACAATGGAGATGTTCTAGTGTTACAACAGGTACTGTATTGTACATGTTTAGCCGTACAAAGGAGCAAGCAGTGTACTTTCCTCCACATGTAGTCAGCAAGGATCTTGTTGCACACACACACACATGCATGCACGCACACACACACACACACGTTCACACCTTTTTACATTGTTTAGTTCTAAGAAACAACAGGTGGCTTTGAACAGAGTCACTACATGTTTTCCAGCTGTTTAGCGTAGTCACATGGACTGTTAGCAGCCCCCTTTGTTCACATTCCACAAGGGGGAGGGGCTAGGAGCTAAATTATTCTGCTTTCTTTGCAGTTCTCTGCAATGGAATGAACTGACATTTTTTGGTACTGTACTTGACTTCTGGTAGCACTGCAGTATTGTCAGCATTAATGCAGCATTAAAGTCATGCATAGCAAGAATCTCAAGGCATTTCTGCTTGATGGTGAATATGAGAGTGCAGAGAGCAGTGGTGCTTTGGGATTTTTTTTCCCGGGCGGACAGTCATTTATTGACGTCACGTGCACGCGCGTGCACGCGTCTCTAGAGGCTATTTAGATAGAAAGGATGTCAGCAGATCTAATGGTGGGAAAACAATAGTTTTCTAGTCTTAATTACATTTGCATTGTTACTTAAGATTTTATGTTCTACTTTCTTTAAATTCATTAGAAAATACAGCGCTGCAGTAGGATAGAGAAACAAAGTTTGCCTTGAACAATCTCAAACACTAAATACCACAGTAATGTATGAGGACACACACACATCGACACATGCACATGCAGTCGCAGCTGGAAACCTAAGTAGGCTATATATCCATATGAATAGAGGCTTGAGGACGCTCACACATTCACCACTAGAAACCTGTTATGCATAGTAGCCACTGATTAAAGTATTGCTTGTAGTTATCGCGGATTCGCGGGGTGGGGGGTTGTCGCGGCTCTCGCGGGGGGGGGTATGGGTATGCACGCGTTTACACGGTCGTGCACCGTTCGGTGCCGTCCGTGCGCGTGCATGTGGGGAAATATTTCCGGCCACACAGCGTCCGGCCCCGTCCGGCCCCCAAAGCACTACTGGCAGAGAGTGGACGTGCAACATGTAGGTCCTGAGGGCGAATCCAACCTACCATTCACTTTTATTTTCTCGTACTTTTGAGGTGAAGCAGCACAGGCCTGCAATGTGGAATTGAGCCAGGGACATTCACATGGCCGACACATTGCCCATGTCTGTTTGATATATAGTATGCTTTTCCTCCCTTAAAACTAGACTGACATAATTATCGTCTCTTTCGGTGGAAATCTCCATGTGTCAAAACTTCTCAGGATTCAAATTCAAAAGTGGCAAAAGTAGCAGATCTACAAGCTAAAATCGGGTCACTTGATGCAGACTCAAAAGAGAAATTAGACGTTTGCTCGGGACACAAACTAGTGAAAACAGACAATCTACAAGCTCACAACGCGTGCGAAGCGGCGTGTTGTGAAAAATGAAAATTGAAAAATGAAAATGAAGGGACCCATACAAATGTGTCCGCGACCTACAAATGGGTCCTGACCCAGTGCTTGGGAACCAGTGTTCTAGTATAGGGCGTTAATTCAAGAGAAAAACACAACACAAAAAGTTATGATATGAGATTTCTGACGATATAGTATTTATAGTGTAGTTTTCTTTCACTACAATATAGGGATGGGATATACAGGGTTCCCACGGTCATGAAATTCCTGGAAATATTTAGAAATTAGAAAAATATTTTTCCTGGAATTTATCAAGGGTCCTGGAAGGTCCTGGAATAAATAGCTATGCATTGTCTTTGGTTATTGATTTTGTTAAGACCTCTGAAATGACAAATTAAACATGGGCCAAATTGTCAAATATTAGAGGCAGAAATTGTGAAAATAGCTGATCTACATGCTCACAACGCCTCGCAACGCGAGGCGTTGTGAGCATGTAGAACTGCTATTTTCACAATAGAACAGTGTTATACAAAATTCCTCAACTCTTAGTGCTCATCAGGGTGCCGGGTCCCCAGTTGAAATATGATTATTTCGGCGGTCACGGCCTGAAAAGGTTGAGAACCACTGGCATACACTACCTGTCTTTGGGCATTGCGCATAGGAGTAAGCGACCTGTTATTGAGCTGAATTGTTGTTATATAGTCCTGGAAATTGGGTAAAATATTATGGAAAAGTTTTGGAAAAGTTTTGGAAATTAATTGGTAAAGATGTGTGGGAACCCTGTGGTATAAAAGTCTTGGTAACCAGTTAACCACCCCTCCTCCCTTTCAGAACCAGACCCAGCAGCACCAGCAGACGACGGGCCAGACGCAGCAGGCTCAGACCCAACAGCAGCAGACGCAGGCTCAGCAGGCCGCCTCCCAGCAGAGCTCGGCGCAGACCAACGGCACCGCCGGCGCCACGGGGGCCACCGGCGGCGGAGGCCTGCAGCACGGCCAGGACCAGGGACCCCCCAACAAGAAACCTCGCATCGGACCCTCCGGCACCTCCTCAGGCACCGGGGTGCTGCAGTCAGAGTACCAGGTTAGTGCGTTGTGTGTCCTCCTGGGATCTTTTTATCGTCGTTTAATTTTTTTGCCCAATTGAATCATTTTTACCTCTAAGCCATCCAGACGCCCGATGTACAATGGACTCTATTCACGCCCCGCCCCACTCAGCCAATTTCTCAGCAACTTCTTGGTGCTTTGAAGGGGAAACGCTACTAAAAGCCCATAGTGTTACGTAACACAGAAATCGCAAATGTAATGCAATTTACGAATAGTAAAGTATAAAATACGGCTAGCATGATCAAGAACACAAGATAGTAAAAGGCACAAAGCATTATAATTTGCTTTACCGTTCGAAATAATGATTTGTTGGCTTTAAGTCCAGTGATTTCTGTGTTAACTCGATGGGCTTTTAGCAGGGTTTCCCCTTCAAAGCACCAGGAAGTTGCTGAGAAATTTGCTGAGTGGGCGGGGCGTGAATAGAGTCCATTTGGATCTTTTTTTACAGAACCAACAGAAAAAAGCAATATATTTAGTTGTTCATAATGTCCCAAAGCCCATAATTTGAGATTTTATACACAAAACGTTCCAGTGTTCCACACACCACACTCACTCACGCACGCCACGCGCACACACACACTGTACAGCTCTAGCAGTCATGACTCATGTAGCACCAACAGCATTGGCATTGCAATCTGAAGGGAACATTGTTTGTTACGGTACGTATTTCGTGGCAGCCACACTGTTCAGTAACTTGTTTGGCAACTTTCTCTTGCCAAGATAAGACTTCTTGTTTACTCTACTACTCATCCAGCTGGAGATTACGTTTCCATATTATCATAGTATAAACGTGCCACAATCTTTGGTCATAATTGTGATAGGTCAATAACAGCAGTCTACGAGCTTCTCTATCTCATTGTGGGTTTCTATAGGGCAGTGGTGAGCACTAAGAGTTAAGGTATTACATTTTGTATAACACAGTTCTATTGTGAAAATAGCCGATCTACATTATCACAACGCCTCGCAACGCGAGACGTTGTGAGCATGTAGATCTGCTATTATCTACTGTTAGACTGTGATCTACTACCAGTAGATCACATGACATGCCCCCAAAAAGCTATATAATTAAAATGTTTATAAACAAAAATCACAAAACCACTGTTTTTGGCATCTGTCACTTGAATTGGGAGGCTCTCTCCATTCCGACATGTCGCCACTCCGAAATTGTCGGAGTGGCGACACTCCCATGGGGGTTCGGTTTAGGGTTAGGGTTAGAGATAGGGTTAGTGTCGGAATGGAGACATGTCGGAAAGGAGACATGTCGGAGTGGAGAGATGCACTCACTTGAATTAATGTGACTTGATTGATTGACATCAAGAAGGGCCTGTCAGCTCCCTTCATGGCTTCTAAAGAAGGCAAACCCCCACAATGCAATGCTTTGTTTTCAAGAGTCAGTAGCATTGAAAAGAACCCAAAAACCTACCACTCCCATTCCAAGTACATTTGTCTTATATGTCTTTACATTCCAAAGCCGCCTTAGGTAAAACATGTTTGGGTGGGTAGATCATGTTGAGCTGGTCGTTTTAAAAGTAGCTCTCAAGTCGAAAAAGTGTGGGCACCCCTGCTATAGGGTCATGGTGGCCATGTCAAACATTTTGGCTACATCATGGTGGTGCCAGGACTACTGTAGGTCAGTGCCAGCTAGCACCACGTAAAGATAGAGGGAAGATCATTGTTTGTGTTAACCCATTTAGGCCTAGGATTATTGACTGCTTTAACTACTGAAAAATAGCAGATCTACAAGCTCCCAGCGCGGCACTCTGGGAGCTTGTAGATCTGCTATTTTTGAAAAATCATGTTTTTTTTTGCAAGTCTTTGAATATATCTACTTAAAAGCTAACGTTTGTAACTTTAATATTTGCTTCTGGGTGGTCCCTGGAACAACATATTTTGAGATGGGGGTCCGTGGCCAAATACATGTAATTTTGGGGGTCCTTGACATGAAAAGGTTTGAGAACAGCATGATTTAGAAGAAGGATTTGGAAGTCGGGTCAAAGATCGGGTCAAATATATTCAAAGACTTTTTCAAAGACTCATTTTCACGATTTTTCAAAAATAGCAGATCTACAAGCTCGCAGCGCGGCACTCGGTGCCACGCTGTGAGCTTGTATATCTGCTATTTTTCTAAAGTTAAAGCATAAAATAATGGTTAAAGTGGTTAAAATCTAACGCGACTCGGGCGCGTTCCGGGTATTTGAGAGTTAACGGAGACTGCTATCTGTCCCCGTGGACATTTTCATGAAAAATGCCATGTAAATGTTATCAGCTCCCACTGGAGAGAATTGCCAAACCATGTTTTGTTTTGTGTTTCTTGAGATAAAACATTGGCCTGAGACACTTGAGGCTGAACATAATTTTTTAGTTCATAGTACAACGTGAACGGCAAACTGAATTGAGCTACAGTAGCACAGGCGGACAAGGTGGATAATCGCACAGTCTGACATTAAATGTAATGTAAGTTGGCCAAAATCATGCATTGCACAAATGTGATTGATTATCTACGGATTATCTACAAAGGCAGTCAGACTCTTTTCACTGTGTCTTTTCACAAGGGACCACAATGCAAATAAGCCTCCAGCACAGTTAAAGCACTTTGAGCTGCATGTTTTGTATGAAAGGTGCTATATATAAGGTTTATTATTATTATAGCAATGCCAATCTTAGTATCTAAGAGATAATGTGTTTTCACATTGGCCTGTCAATAACATTGTCCTGTCTGTTCGCTATTGTTCCCCAATCTTGGCGCCAGGACTATCTTTGGCTCTGGCCCTATCACAGGGCGAGAGAGAGCAATGGAGAGAGAGAGAGAGAGAGAGAGAGGGAGAGAGAGAGAAATTAAAAGTATCAATACTGCAAAATATTCGGTTACAAGTACAAGTCTGAAATTCAAAATCTATGGGACCATACATGATGATCCCATTTCAAGTTTTCAAATGTATACAAATCTTTGAGCTTGTAGATCTGTAGTAGTAGTGGAGTAGAAGTAAAAGTACTGAAAATTGGAAATACTCTTGACACGGCTGGTTTTCAGTGCAGTGCAGTGCAGTGCATGTGGAGGTGCACGGACTGCACAGTGCTGGTTAGGATCATGCGCTGCTGGTGCTCTCATCAGGTTATATTTATAACACAGCGCTGCAGCTGCATGTGGGCAGCTGGTATAGTGCTGTTGTCCAGTGGAAACCTTGTATTTCCAAAACCATTCTTATTAAAACGATTTAAAATAGTGAAAATAGCCTATAACGCCTCGCGTGCTTGTAGATCTGCTATTTTCACTTGTTTTGTGCGATACATAGTCTTACTTTACGAAAGATACGTACAAATGTGAAACTTGGAGATAAGAGGTTTCTGCCCGACAATGACGACAGGCTCTCCAAAGTCAGGCCTCAGCAAATGTATAAATATCCAGCTTGGATGAACAGGCAGAGTGGACTGACAGACAGACTAGTAAGCTGGCTGTCAATGCCTCACGATCAGTGTCCTACTTCTCTCAATGCATTGATCCATCTGCCTTGTGCAATCCCACCGTTGCGTCACTCTATCCCTGCAATTTTAATGAATTGTGGGAACCCCACCCCCATCTATACATATGACTGGTTATACAGCATGCGGTTGGACGTACTGTATACAGTATGTATGTAGTCAGCTGACAGCCTATATCCAAGCATTAAGATTCCAGCTTTTTTCCCCTGGGTGTGCTGATATTGTGAAAGTGCACATCGCAGTATAGTGACTGAAGTGCCATGGCTGTTTTATACAATGTGTTTGCGACTATACTGTAGTGCACTGGGTCAGATACATTTTTGTGGGTCCCTTCATTTTATTATTTCAAAACATAAAAAAAAAACATTCCCAAAATTCATTTCATGAATAATACAAAAATGCAATGATTTTTCTAAGTAATTAGATTATTAAATAAAAGAAAAATCAACAAAATTCTATAAATTAGAAAACAAAATTAATGTCTAAGAAGTAGACAACATGGTGCGGTTGTAGATCTCCTGGGCAAACGACTAATTTCTCTTTTGTCTCTCTAGCTAAAAGGTTTGGGAAACACTGCTGTGTAGTGTTTATACAATATGTATTACATACATGGAGACAGTGGTGGATTTTCCATCATGGTGGTGTACGATCTTCACTCCCCCATGCGCTGTTTCAGGTGCAAAAGACTGCTAAACACAATTTAGAGTGGCCATTAAGGGTTTCGTTCTTTTTTTCCCATTGTAACCGTTGCCTGTACTGTAGAAGCTAGCCCTTTATAAAAGGGACAGGCTTTCCTCCATTAAGTATTTAGAGATGATTTCTCTTGTGGTAGGAACTTTAATGTGCTTATTGAGTGGTTTTGCTTCTTAGTGGAACAGGAGCCTCCCTGATGAACCCTTGGTTCGTGTCTAGTCTGTCTACACTACAGCTGTAATTAGTGAGTTTGTAGTGACTTGATGCCTCATCTCTGGACCCTAGAAACCAATAACACCAGAGATGTCTCTATCTCCCCTATACTGTATGTCTACCCTTTCCTGCTCTCTTTTAAATGGTAAATGGTGCATTTACCCTATATTTACCATTTACCTTTTTTTTTAAATTGTAAATGGTGCATTTATATAGCACCTTTATTCAAGGCACAGAAATTGTGCATTAAATTCACTCATCGGGAGCAACTAGGGGTTCAGAGTCTTGCTCGAGGACTCTTCAACACTAACTCTGGGGAGCCCGGGATCGAACTGGGAACCCTCTGTGTAATCTGCGTGTTTTCCATCAATCTTTAGAGCACATTTGTTGTTGGTGTACATTGATTTTACGATGTCATAGGTTTTCCTTCCAATGCCGCTTTCCAACAGTTTGCACAGGCTCTTGTGCCAAATTGATGCTTTTTTTGTTTGGTTGTTAATTAGGGTGGTGAGGGTGAAAATATGGTCTGTTGTACGATCATTTGGAAGGAAGCCAATTTGTAATTTGCTCAGAGCATTAGTTTCTGTGAGGAAATGTAGTATTTTCCTGAGGTTGCTGTTAACACTGATACAGTATTTCCATAGTTACAAATAGGGGTCAAAGGTCGACAACTAAGTGGGACCAGTAAGCTAGTGGTTAATTAGAGAGGCATGTACTCCTACAGTATAGCGTATATCTCAATACAGTAGGTTAATTCTGTGATTAGTAATCACTTGTTTAGATTTAAGGGATTATAAGGCTTTTGCTGGAAAATCGCAGTGAATTAGCTTGGAAGCCTGTGCTAATTTGCACCTCAGATTGGAAATAACCCCCAGTGTAAGATGCTGCTCAGAAAGGAGTATTTGGAGGTAATATTATACAACAGTAATATTATGTAGGTCACTGCCTGGCTATGAGACTTGTTGGACTAATGTTTTGCATTTTAAACGGTCTCAAAGGCCGTTCTGCTACTTTTGCCTTTTATTATTGACATATATTTATGAGCAAAACAACCGCACACAGCCAAAAGGATACTACAAACAACAGGGAAACTGATGAAATCGTTCTGTAACTTGAACACTTGAGATGCAAATGTGTCATTTGTTGAAGCATAGTCGCTGTGTTGCTGCTACACTGCTGCTTCACTTTCACATTTTGGGGGAAATTATAGGTGAAAATTATACTTAACTATAAAATAGCTGATCTACAAGCTCTTGCAGTGTTGAAGAAGCGGTATAAATCACCCTTAATGGAGGTTATGATGCCAGATGGGACTTATTTTAACTTCTAACATTGTAGAATACACAGAAACCAAAGACCTTTCCTGCTGGTGTCTCAATGCCTACATACAGCATGCAGAAATGTCTTTAACCACCATATAACTAGTGGCTCATAAAGTGTATCAGTGAAGTGGCCTCTCTAACCATGTGGGGCACCACTTGCTCTCTCTCTCTCTTGCTCTGCGGTTCATGTGTGTTGGCAGTGGCTCCAACGTAAATTCAGCGGTCTAATTTGCACAGACAGAGTTATGTCCACAGAAAGTCCTTCGTTAGTTATTTTCAAAAAGAATGACAACTTCCACGTCGCCATTGGTAGCCGTTCTTGATGATCAGAATTGAAGAACGCTGTTTCAGGTGCCATTTACCGAACGACTTCTCCACATGAATCCTGCATGGCGCTCCTATTCTGGCCATGTCAAAATAGGCAAACTTTTGGCTAAAATAGATGATCTGCATGCTCCTTAATGGCTTGACACGTTGTGAGCTTGTAGATCGTTGTGAGCTTTGTAATGGGTCCATTTGGTTCCATTTGTACACTGTCAAAGTTAAGGGGAGACCTTCAAATGTCAAGGTTTGAGAACCACTTATGTGATCACACAAGTCTTCTCTCCGACAGCACTCCGGCTCCCGCCTTGGTTACCAAAGCAACGTCCAAGGTTCCACCCAGCCCCAGAGCACCATGGGATACTCGTCGTCCTCCCAGCAGAGCTCCCAGTACTCCCACGCCACCCACCGCTACTGAGAGGCTGACCAGTCACTCCATCCCCAACCAGCAGAGGAGTCATGCCCTCTTCCTTCTCCTCCTACTCCTCAGTCCTCCCTCTCCCTCCTCTCCTCCCCCTGAACCCGCGCCATCCCTTCTTCCTGTCCCGCACGGATCCTACCCTCCGCGGGGGGAGACCTTTCACCTTTGATGACCTCATAACTCTATGATGGAACCCTTCCATCCCACTCCCCAAAGGGCACTGCAATATGAAGGCAACTCAAACATAGGAACCAAAAGAATTATAGTTACACATGAATCCCGCCCTCCAGGGCTGAAAAACTGATAAACCATGTAAGATAGAATTGGTTTGAAGAAGAAAAAAAGACAAAAAAAAAAAAAGAACTAAACAAAGGGGCGTTGAGGGTGTGGGGAGACGTACCCTTATCACAAAGACTAAGAACTATGGCACTTATAGAAACATGTTCTTCAAGAGGAAGAATCGCAGCTGTGTTCATATGTATAATATTATATTATATATAGCACCTTTTTTCTATTGGATTTATTTTTTCTGTTGGCTTTTTCTTTCTTTTTTTGTTGCTTGTTTCCTAGAGTTTTAAGGTTTACCTTGATAGTTGATGTCATTGTAAATATTGTTAAATACTGAAGCGTTGGGAGGAAACACACAGCCCTTTACTGTCATCACTCTCATTCATCTTGCTCTTAAAGCCTTGCTTGTACTTCATCACATCACGGTGGCCCTGGCCGTAAACTGACTTTCAATTATTTACAGATTGTGCCACTGTCTCGTGAAAGAATACAAATTGGGCTTAAACTTTGGGATAATCAAGATGACACGGAGAAGATGTATGAGCCAACCCTGTCCTTTTTAAAACAAGAGAGCTTCTTTACTATCTCCTTAGAATCAATATTTGTACACAGTAAGTCAGCTTTCCCGCTGATGTATGTGCAGGGAAATCAGAAATGCGCAATTTATCTTAAGCTACTTGTTATGGGTTTTTCTATATTTAGACCTGTCTGTCAAGATTTAAATTTGGAAAAAAAAGAATTGTTGTCTTTCTATGGACTATACGTTCTATATATTTTATCGCCTTTGCTCCTCTACCTTTTGAGATGCCACATCCAACAAACCAAGCTATTCAACAAAATGTGGGTAAGAGAAAAAACATGTAGCACTTATTTTCTCCGACAAAACACGCCATTTTTTAAGGACCCTGAATGTTTTACCATTTAAGGCCGGCAGCTATGTGGAGTGCTGGTCTTCCAGTGTTGAGGTGTTGCTGGTGTTGGAGGTGTTCGTTTGAAACGCATCCCATCATTGGAACAAAGAACCTTGTAAAGGTTACCGAACGTGCGCATAAAACTATATAATCAGGGGCGTCACCAGGGGTAGGAAAGTGGGACTGAGTTACTGGGGCCCAAGGTGGTGGAGGGGCCCTAATAACTTTATCTATTGAAAAATAGCAGATATACAAGCTCACAGCGCGGCACCGAGTGCCGCGCTGCGAGCTTGTAGATCTGCTATTTTTGAAAAGTTGTGAAAATGTGTGAAGATCTTTGAATATATGTATTTTTTTAAGCGAACATTTCTAACTGAAATTTCGCTTCTGGGGGTCCCTGGAACGAAATATTTTGAGATCGGGGTCCGTGGCCAAATACATATCATCTTGGGGGTCCTTGACATAGATTTCTTGCACACATTTTCACGATTTTTCAAAAATAGCAGATATACAAGCTCGCAGCGCGGCACTCGGTGCCGCGCTGTGAGCTTGTATATCTGCTATTTTTCAATAGTTAACATTCATGGGGGGCCCGCAGTGAATCCTTGTACCCAGGGCCCAGAATTTGGTGTGACGCCCCTGTATATAATACAGGGCAGCTAACAGTGCACCCACCCCTGGTGTGACGCCCCTGTATATAATACAGGGCAGCTAACAGTGCACCCACCCCTGCCCTCAACCAAGACAACCAGTCCCCGTTGGTTCCCCGAGACTGTTACTGCCTGATGTCAGCGTCCTTTGTTTTCATTTTGATATGTTTTTAACTGTGTTGTTTCGTGTTTTTTATTTTATTATTATTATTATTTGTTGTTATTATTAATACGTTTATTGTCTCACTCGGTCAAAGAACTGCACTGACTCATGATGAACTCGTCTGCAAAAAGAGCTGGAACAAATATTCGGGGTGATGATGATAGCCCTGCTGCCCGCAATCCTTCTCTTCTCTTCTCTTCCACTCCTCCTCCGCCCGCCTCTGTCGGGCTGTGCACTGACTAGTAGAAGAAGCCCAGGTAGAGAGACGTGAGCTAAATCAAAATGTGGTCCATGTGAGAATGGATGCGTTCTTTAATCTGGAGAAACGGAGGGCCGAAAGAAGAAAGTCTGGTGCCGATGGTGTTCAGTAGGAACCCAGCAGGCTGTCTGGTCCACAGCCAGAATGCCTATAAGGAAACGTCAGGCCTGCCCGGTTCAACTTACATAGGAATGAACACATGCAGTTGTGATTTAAAGCTATATATATATTGTTTTTTATGTGCCTCTCTAATATAGATTATACAGGATATACAGTATGTGCATATATATTGTCGTTGTCGGGTGGAAACCTTGTATGTCCAAGACCGTTCGTTTTGTATTTTGTATGTACAGATCATTTTGTATGTACAGATCTACAAGAACACAACGCCTCACACCGCGAAGCGTTGTGTGCTTGTATATCGGCTGTTTTCATTACTTTTGTGCGACAGCCTTGTATGATGAAGCAGGGCTTTACTTGGTGAAAAAACGTACAAACTTTAAAACTTGGAGATACAAGGTTTCTGCCCGACAGTGACGATATGTGTATATGCTGTCCCCAGGCTGCAGAGCCAGTGCAGGCCATCTTGAAGTTGTACATCTACTTCTATGCCAAGTACACTCAGCTATGTCTCTTCGGTTTGTGTTAATTAACTAATGAATTATGTTGATAATAAGATAAGAGAACACTCCGGTTAGAGGACATCTTCAAGCACAAGTCCCTCTGTCGCTATACGCCTTTTCATTTCATACTACTGGTCCTGTTCAAGTCACATGCCAGCCTGTCAGCGGGGTTGTATTAAAGAACGCACCCAATGACTCAAGTGTAACTGTACCGCATACAGTATGCTCTGATGCAGATGTGGACACAAGGGAAAGAAATGCAAACAGACAGCTGGATTAAGAAATACTGACACCTAGAGGATGAAAAGAAAACTGGACCTCTGGACCTCTTGGACATGTTTGTGCTCAAAGAGGTTTTTTGCAAGACATTTCTTTGCAAGACAATTCTATGAAACTGCCTTTTTTCTGGTGTCCAGAATTCACCAGCCCACGTTGCACTGGTGTAACACGGGCCACGGCTGATGGTCACCGTTGTCCTTTGTTACAGTCGGAGATATAGGACATCGGCTTCTACTTTCTGGAAGAGAATACTGACAATAGTTTGCATTTTACAGCAGGAAGTAATACCTTTGAGGGTTTGTTGGTGTCTTTTGGGCCTCTGGCCTCAAGTTAGTATGATTTCTAAAATTGATACGTTTAACTGCAAAACTTCAGTTCAGTGGTTTTGCACCCTGAACGAGATATATTTCTGTGCAATATGAAGCGAAAGAGTCAGAAGTCATATAGGCCCTGCCGCCCCAGTAAGTTAAACAACTACCCAAGTAATTTGGTCATGCTCTTGGCTCAGTTCCATTATAGCATCACGTCTGCTAGGGAACTGATATGTTTTTGTTTTTTTCAATTCCAGAGTTTTTTAAAGCAAATTTTTAACTGATGTATTACTGAATTTGTATGGGGAGGGGGTTATGAGACACTTTTCAATATTATCCTCGAAACGGAAACCTCGAACCACCCCCTGCATTTGCACAAGGACTGCCACCTCTGTCAATCTCTAATCTTTAATAGATCTATCTTTATTTATTTTTCTATTTTGTTGTTGTTGTTGTTCCAGTGGTCTGGCAGAACACAGGCTCCAGATGGCATACAGTACAGTACAGTACAGTACAGTACAGTACAGTACAGTACAGTACAGTACAGTACAGTACAGTACAGTACAGTACAGTACAGTACAATAACCTTCTCAGAGGAGCAGTCATATTTGATGGGGGATTTAAACCAGCAGCTATTCATCAAAGGTTTTCTCCATCTGGTTTCTTTCTTATGTGTACCGTGTATCTTGTATGAAATCTAATTCAGTAGCGATGAGGACCGCATTTAACCTATTCAGAACATTACACTATATTGTGTATCATTATTTTATGCTTTAACTATTGAAAAATAGCAGATATACAAGCTCACAGCGTGGCACCGAGTGCCGCGCTGCGAGCTTGTAGATCTGCTATTTTGGAAAAATCGTGAACATTAGAATTTTGACCCGATTCTATAAGTGTCTTTTGAATCCTAAGATTTTTTGAAAACCCTATGTTTCTATGTCAGCAATCTGGCCAGCCATCGTCAAAGAAAAGGTCCTTTTCACTTAAATGGAGCTCAGTTAGTCTGTTCTTGAGAGACTACTATGTCTATGTTCTCAAACCATTTCATGTGAAGGACCCCCAAAATGATATTTATTTGGCCACGGACCCCCATCTCAAAATATCTAGTTCCAGGGACCATCCAGAAGCAAAATTTGAGTTACAAATGTTCGCTTTGAAAATATATTCAAAGATTTGCACTCATTTTCACAACTTTTTTCCAAAAATAGCAGATCCACAAGCTTGCAGCGCGGCACTCGGTGCCGCGCTGTGAGCTTGTATATCTGCTATTTTTCACTGGTTAAAGCACTCAATAATTCTAGGCCTAAATGGATCACATGTTGTACATTTTCTTCTTCACATAGTAAAATCCTCAGTGCTAAGTTATCCATTTGTACGCTCCTCTCAGAGTTAAGTTAACACTCAGGATTTTACTGTGCACAAAACGAGGTTGTCGGGAAGCATTACCATTCAGCGTGAAGCAGATAGCAGCAGGGGGCAATATCCTGTCAAAACAACAATTCCTATGCAAAAAAGAAGAAAACAGGCTTTCAAAATAGCTTGCATCTGTGCAGTGCTTAAAGGAAAATATTTGCCTTTTTTACTGCATCATCTCCATGTATGGGTCCTCATTAATGCTCACTAATAGGATGGCTATTTTATGTCTACTTGCTCTGTGTTTCTGTGTTACAGTTCATGCTCTTTTGCCAAAAGTGCCCTTTTAGGGAAGTTCAGCCCCTGCCTCTAACATTCTCTGCACGTCCTTGGTGGATCGTTTGAAAATGTTAAAACTTTTAGGGCTCTATTTTGATTGTCTTAAGTACCAGCTCTTGTGCCTTAACTTTAAGGCCTGTCCATACTGTCTCCAACCACAAAACAGTTTGTCAGAGAGTTCTGAATTTCCGATGTGCAGCTTTCCGAATTCGGGGTAATGCTTGTGATGTAATTTTGTAGTTGAACCGGACCTTTCCGATGTAAAGTTCGGTGGTCGGAGACAGTATGGACCGGGCCTTTGAGTTAAGGCATAAGAGCTGGTACTTAAGACAATCAAAATTGAGCCCTCTAACTTAAATCTTTTTTTAAACGTTTATTTTATGAAAGTTGAATGGGTCAGTGATCTGGTTTGAAAACCGTCATTGATGACCAATGTCACAGGCTGAGGCTGGCCATATGAAGTCTGAGATGGCAATATATAATAAAGATATTTCGATGTCCCGTTGTTTCGAGGTCCCAGTAGGTTTAGGCTTTGGGTTAGCCTTCACCAAGTTGGCATTCACCTGCGTCGGCAGGTTAGCATTCACCAGCGTCGGCGGGTGTAAGAACAGTGACTATTGGCTATTTCAGCAGGCTATAGTTCCCTATTTCCTTTAGCTTGGAAGAAACCACCATAAGATGATGTCATGGTAGGCAGGTTTCTGGACCGTCGTCCCTCCAACTCTTGAGACACAAAGCAAGTAGGGATGGGACGATAAGCGATATTATCGTTTATCGTGATAAAAAACACTCACGATAATCGTATGTGGAGATTTCATTTATCGTCGTGCACTGGGATCAATTCACCTTTTTTTCACTCTCTATCAAATGACTTTGACAAAAAGTAGGCGATCTACAAGCTCACAACGCGTCGCAACGCAACGCGCTGTGAGCTTGTAGATCTGCTATTTTTTTTGGGGCAAATATTCCGCCCCAGGATAATGGATTTTGATTATCGTGATAATATCGTATATCGCGATTTATTTTGTCACCATCATCGTGACATGACATTTTCATATCGTCCCATCCCATCCCTAAAAGCAAGTAGACTGAAATGTGCCATCTTATAATACGCAATAGTGAGGACCAATTCTATGAAGAAATGGTTGGAAAAAGGTGCATCTTTAAGAGTTTCATGTTGACAGCGTGTTGTTCATGGGTTCCCTATGGGTTCTCACTGGGATATATCTGTTCTCTGTAACGTGGCGTTGTTGAAGGCTTTTGTTGTCGTTTTTCCCTCCCTTCTGACAGCATTTTACATTGTACTTAAAATGAACTATTGTAAAGAAATGCACATATATATATATGGATAGTATACAATCATATTTATTATTTGCATACATATATGAATAATACCCATCTTCCTTACTTTGGACTTCTCCACTGCCTTAACTATAGTAGCTATAGAAAGGGACCTCTGTCAGACAAAATAAGGCATCTCTAGATCCTATTTCCTACTTGTCTTTAGAGTGACATACTATGATAATCACACATCGTTGCCGTCTGAAAACTTGTATTTCCACAACCTTTTATACGTTTTTTCGTAAATGAACGCGGAAAGTAATTCGTAACACTACAGTGTCCCTGTGTCCCACAAAAGTACTGATACAAGCACGGACAACGCGGCACGTGAACTTTTAGATCTTCTATTTTGGCTACTTTTAAACAATTAAGTGAAAGTGGTATTAACAAGAGTTTGTGACTAAATAGTAACAACATTGGAACCACAGGTTCTTAAGTATCAGTTTTGGACACAACACGGTTTTCCCCACAGACAGCAACGATCATCTACATGAATGGCTTGTATCGTGCTATTGCAGTGTTTCTCAACCACTGTGCCTGGGGACCTTTGGTGTGCCCCTGGGAAAGGTCAAGTGTGCCCCTTGAAACTGCTTGAAAGCCAGTATTGTATTTATCATTTTAAAAATGATTTAAACTAGTGAAAACAGACGATCTACAAGCACACAGCGCCTCGCGGTGCAAGGCGTTGTGTGCTTGTAGATCTGCTGTTTTCACTACTGTTGTGCGACAGCCTTGTATGATGAAGCAGGGCTTTACTTTGCAAAGAAACTTACAAATTTGAAACTTGGAGATACAAGGTTTCTTCCCGACAGTGACGATATTTACACCCCCGTATTATGTTTGTGTGCCCATGGATTCTTGGGACATGAAAAGTGTGCCCATGGATTCTTGGGACATGAAAAGTGTGCCCATGCAGAAAAAAGATTGAGAAACACTGGGCTATTGTGTTGCAGGTGTACGGTAAAGTGGTTTTCATCATTTAACTCTTGTTAGTGGTTTCATTTTAGACTCTCAAGAGTTAAAGATCTATAGATCCATTTGGTTACCAACTCTCCATCATTTAGCTTGGGACCAACCTGGAATCCCCTCAAGGACCACTAGTGGTCCCTGGACCACTGGTTGAAAACCGCTGCAGTACACAGTAAAATCCCAGTGTTAATTATACTCCAAAGGGGTTCCATTTGTACCCTTTCCGGAGTTAAATGAACACTAAGGAATTTTACCATCGAGCGACACTATTTGGCACTAATGCCCCCTAACCCTATGCTTGTGTTACTGTTGTCATGACAATTAAGTGATTACTGACTGACATGGCCAATTTAATTTTTTGTTTATCTGTTGTTTTTTCCTCTGTAGACTCGTAGGTTTTTCAGGAATCAAAGGATGCATGTTTTTCATTTGTGTGGACAGTGCCTTTTTTAATCTCAGCATTCATCTTGTGCGCCTAAAGAATGGGGAATTGATTGTTCATGATTGTTTTATTTTGTTTTGTGAAAAGAATAATTTATATTTCTCCTGTGCTCATAATATTATTTTTTCCCCCATTACTGTAGGCCTAGTGTATTATTATTTCACACAATGTGAAAACTAGCAACTGAATATCTTTTTTTTTTTAAGTACATGTCCCACCTAATGTTTAAGACTGCAAAACAATTTTGACGTAGGATTAGCTGTCATTTAAGTATATATTGTCCTGACACATTATTGAGACGCGGTTAAGTATGTTTTGAAAAATGCTGTACATAAGAACACATTTTAAGAATTTCTCATTGAAATATTGATAAGATATTTGTCTTTTAATGCACTGTTGTTGCTCATATATTTAGTGGTAAATAAAAGCATATTTAATGTTTTTCCTTTTTATGTCTCATTTAGACACTAATTGGATATGAAAGTTATAAGTAACCCAGACAACCGTCCTCTGGCTGTGTGTGTTGATATTTACAGGCACACAATAGTAGGATATACACCTAAAGCCTCATTTATGCGCTGTTGCGTAACACTGTCATACAACGGACCATAAATTAGGCATAATGACATGAAACCGCTACAGGGGTCTTCAACAGGGGGGTCCGTGGAGGTACTGCAGGGGGTCCGCGAAATTATTGCTTTTAAAAAATAAAAATAAAAGATTTCAAAAAATGTTTTTTTTTTTTTTTTCACATTTATGTTAAAAAATAAATCATGATTCTATCCATTTTGAATAGCTTGAATACATGATTACTATGCAATTGACAGATTGTTGATATTATTGACATTGGTTCTCAGTTAATAAGTAGTATGTTTAGAAATGATAGTGGTACGGCCCACCCTGCTCGCTGTAACTTGTACATGTTTAAAATGAAAAATATGTCGTAGCCCCGACCCCCCCACCCTACGAGGTGGTAGGGGGTCCCTGCTCCATCTCCCCATCAGTTTGGGGGTCCCCGGCCTGAAAACGTTGAAGACCCCTGCGCTAGGCCTCTTCTCTTCTCCTCTCACATTTCCTACTCCTTTAGTTAATAGTGTTGCATGTGCCTGTCTTTTTTCCAATTAAGCCCAATTTATGCTTCAAAGTGTCACATGACGCTTTACTCGCCAGCATAAATTTGCCTTTAAGCACTTATTGTCACCTTTCTCAACAGCTTGTACAGAACGAGAGACACACCATCTGCAAAGTGTTTCAGTGATGCAGGACTGTCCCTGGCTACTCAAATTGTATTTTATTTTTTACTTTATGTCAAAAAGCATAGGCCTACAGCAAGTGTTCCCTGTTTTAAAGCAAAAAGAAATTGCATAATGGTGGTCTCAATTTGGCTATGGAATTCTTATAAATGAGGCAAAACAATGCTTGTTTGGGGAATTTCAATTAGGGAGCTTTCTCGTTTTGCTGAAATGTGCCATTGAATCCTACATGCCTTTCCCTCCCCCACGAGGCTCTTTCTGTGTAGTATCACCAGTGAGATTTGTAGGTTGGAGTGTCTGTCTGTCTGTCTGTCTGTCTGTCTGTCTGTCTGTCTGTCTGTCTGTCTGTCTGTCAACTCTTTTTGTTGTTGTTGCTGTGTTGTGTGTGTGTACATGTGTGCATACACATGGCCTAAGTGTTTCCATAGTATTTATATAGATAAGGCAGCAATAGCACAGTGCAGGAACATTTAAAAAAGAAAAAGGTTTTATTCTGCTGCTTTTAGCAAACCTGTCCAAATTTCACTGTACAAATGACTGTTAAATGATAAAAAAAAAAAAGTCATGTATATTTATTTTATATCCTCTATTGTAATAAAACCTCTTTTGCTTCGACCATTTTCCTTTGTACAGAAATTGTTTTGAGTTATTGGGAATATTCTTTCTTCTCTTTAATATCTAAGCGCTAATAAACATTAACTTGTCTGCTATCATTTCAGCACACAGGCACTCTGGTTTAGAACAAGCTCAACCAAATTAAATTAAAGGGATATTTCACTTCAGCTGTGTTTAAACTTTTTGACTCCCCAGAGAGATTTGCAGTTCAAAATACACTTCTATAGGTACAATATGAGTCTGTTGCCTCCCTCTTGTGGCTAGAAGTAGCAATGACCAGATACATTAAAATAGGCTAGCCTGGGGCCAGCCTATATACTAATGCAGCTAACTAACTGCAGTAGGCCTATAGTATAGGGTTTTAACATGTGTGGGGATGTCTAGCTGCAGCTAGGCTAGGAGGTTGCAGGGGAACATAGATACTATAACCCCAGACAGTTTGTAAGAACACCATGTATGGGCATAAAGATCTACCCAACGGGCACTCCAACATGGAACCACCATATATGGGCATAAATATCTGCCCAACGGGCACTCCAACATTACTTCTGAGACTCCTACATTCAATCCCATTGAATGGGTCTCTCTCTCTCTCTCTCTCTCTCTCTCTCCATCTCTCTCTCTCTCTCTCTCTCTCTCTCTCTCTCTCTCTCTCTCTCTCTCTCTCTCTCTCTCTCTCTTTATTATTGCTATTATTATAATAATTATTATATGGCGCAGGTTTTGTCCATGCCTGGTGCGTAATAGGCTACTAATGACTAATTCCTGCTTTCATTCTCTCTCTCCATCTCTCTCTCCCTCTTCTCTCTCTCCAGACAATTAAAACATGATTTATATACATTGAATGAATACAGATACTTCACAGATATACAGTACTTAAAATTAGAAAAATCCGTTGAGAATTGACCGAGCAATAAGGCTTTGTGCGTCCACCGATGCATCCTTCTGCATCCATCCATCCATCCATCCATCCAACAGCCTCATTAGCATAATTTATGCGGACCACGCCCACACGCATTTCCAAACCATGCACCGCCCCCAATTTTTTTAAGTCAACTAAGCTCCTCCCCTTCATTTACATACGGTCGTCTGCTTTTTTTACGCGCTGGGAAACCTACCTTAACGCCCTCATTAGCATAATGTATGCGAGCATAATGTATGCGCACCACGCCCACACGCAGGGAGGGAGGCAGGCAGGCAGGCAGGCAGGCAGGCAGGCAGGCAGGCAGGCAGGCAGGCAGGCAGGCACTTTATTTATCCATTTATTGAAGGAAGGAAGGAAGAAAGAAAGAAAGAAAGAAAGAAAGAAAGAAAGAAAGAAAGAAAGAAAGAAAGAAAGAAAGAAAGAACCGACGGACAGACTTTGTTTATTTATGTATCGGACGGACGGACGGACGGACGGACGGAAGAAAGAAAGAAAGAAAGAAAGAAAGAAAGAAAGAAAGAAAGAAAGAAAGAACCGACGGACAGACTTTGTTTATTTATGTATCGGACGGACGGACGGACGGACGGACGGACGGACGGACGGACGGACGGACGGATTGCACGCTTGCACGCTATTCATTTATTTATTCATGTGTTCATTCATTCATTCATTCATTCATTATTTATTTATTCATGTGTTCATTCATTCATTCATTCATTCTTTATTTATTTATTTATTTATTTATTTATTTATTTATTTATTTATTTATTTATTTATTTATTCATTCATTCATTCATTCATGTGTTCATTCATTAATTCATTATTTATTTATTTATTAATTCATGTGTTCATTCATTCATTCATTCATTATTTATTTATTTATTTATTCATGTGTTCATTCATTCATTATTTATTTATTTATTTATTTAATTAAATACTCTGTTGCTAGTAAAACAACCGCCGCGATCCGACGCGTTGTGGGCTTGTACAGTATGTGGTTTTTAATACCAGTAATACGAGAATCGACTGGGCGGAGACTTGTACAAGGGGGCGGGGCTTCAACAATTGCAGCTCGTCCCTATTGGCCATCCAAGTCCAGACAGCGAGTTTGGAGACGGTAGCATGCTGCCACCCGGAATTATGGTTCTTTTAAGCCCAGCCAATAGGAAGAATGAGGGCTCGGGGGCGGGGCCTTTTGGCCTGGCGCAGACAGAGAAATAATTAATTAAATAAATACAGCCAAGGAGTGTGTGTCCAAAGTTTGGCATGGATAGGGGCAATGGTGGCGGAGATATGAGTAGGGGAAAAGTGTGACGTGACGTGACGTGACGTGACTGACTGACTGACTGACTGACTGACTGACTGACAGACAGACAGACAGACGGGAGGTTTTGATAGTAACTGCAACCGCAACTGCAAGTCGCAATAAGCCGAAAAGCTTACTAGGATCTCCTTTTAGTTGACCTTGTACCAGTGAACGGTACTGAAACTGTACCTGTTCCTATAACTTATAATTAATGTATTCATTGGATCTCCTTTTAGTTGACCTTGTTGACCCAGTGAACGGTACTGTCATGAAACTGTAGATAATAGGCCTATATCATTAATTCATTCATTCATGAATTAATTTCCTGTGTAAATAAGCCAAAAAGATTACTAGGATCTCCTTTTGGTTGACCTTGTACCGGTGAACTGTACTGTTACTGTACTGTAGTTGTTACAAGTAACCAACTGATGGGGAGATGTTGTATATTTATGTGTTTCATGTGTAGAAACATACCGTGCTGTTGTGCCTGTTAAAAGCTGTTAAAATAACACATTCCTATATTCATGCTTTTATTTTAAATGTCAATAGTAACCTATCATCATCATTTCATTGAACGCATGCATGCATGCTCAGATCAGCTACTTTAATTGCACTTTCTTTTTTTTTTTCTTCTCCTCAAAGCTCCATGACTGACACCGACCCTTGACAAGCATCAACCCCGGACAGAGTGCCCAGGCAGCGGCGGCGAAGCCGCCGCGGCCCCTCCAAACGCCTGGAAGTGCGGTAGACTGCAAGCCTCTAGAACCAGTCAGTAGGTCCCCATCAACAGACGGCGCTGTAGCCAAGGAATTCCACCTGACCAGGAAGTGCCTCTCTGTCTCTGTGTTTACACCACGAGAGGAGAGGAGAGGAGATGAGAGTGGCTCTGTCGTCTGTACGTCTTCACTCACACTGGTAAATATGTGACAGTAATCTTTGCTATAGAGTGTTCAGTAACAGTGTTAAATAGCTCTATATTGTGACAGCAATCATTGCTATAGAGTGTTTTAAATAACTTGGTGTCTCGTGTGTTGAAACGAGTGTCGCATCATGGCTTGTGTTGTCTTCTGGAGCCCTCTAGTGGACCTGTCTATTTATTACATTCACTACATTGATTTAAAAATCCGGGGTTTTCAGCTGAGAGAGAGATGAAGCAGGGACCCCCACTACCTGTTCATAGATTCCATATAGTTTCATCGTTTGACAGCACAATCATCAGTGTGTTTTGGATTCATGTCAATGTGTGTTTTCAGATATTTAACCACTTTTTTTTTTTTGTTATCAATTATTTTTATTTTCCATAACATGAAATTAGAGACATACATATGAATAGAACAAGAAAAAGTAAAACATTAATCAAAAGAAAAATGCAATTAACAGACAAACACAAACAATAGCAAAACAAGAAAAGGAAAAGAAAACCCACCCACCCCCTTTCCCCGGACCAACACGGAATGTACAATAGTGCATGCCTGTGCTAGGCTGTTACCACTATATAGTGATTTCTTGAATCATAGCCTTAAGCTTATCTGCAATGTCCGACCACATATTAATGTTTTCTTCTTTTGCTCCGTGTAACCTTGCTATCGACTGCTCTAAATATACTATATCTAGAAAGGTTAAGGCCCACTGGCGAAACGTTAACGTATGAGGAGGTTTCCACCGCGTAGCTACCATCTTCTTCGCCGCCGTTAATCCAGCAAAGAAGATGCGCTTGCGTATATTGTTTAGTTGCAACTGTGAGACGTCATTTAATAAAAATAAAGAAGGAGAAGATATGATATTAATACTAAAAATAGTTGAAAGTTTTGAGGCAACCATATTCCAGAATGACGACACATTTGGGCATTCCCAAACCATGTGAAGGAAGGTACCAATACTATTTGAGGCGCAGAGAGTGCAGTTGGGATTATTCAAAATCCTCATAGCACATAGTCTGCGGGGAGTTAAATAAGTCCGATGAACAAAATTTAAATGAATTTGTTGATGGTCTGGATTTCTAGAAGATAGCCTAATGTTAGACCACACTGTGTCCCAACAAAAGTCAGGGTCCAAATTTGGTACATCATTCCTCCAAACAGTATCAACAGATAGGGGCCCATAACTACAGTCTAATAAAAAACCATAGAGGGTGGAAACCAAACCTCTTGTTCTGTTACCATCACAGATAAACTCATGGAAGGGGTGCAATCTAAGGGGAGCTTGCCATGGGACCCCATAGGTCCTCATGGACGTTCTCAGTTGGAAGTAGAAAAAAAGGGTATTTCCAGGCAGATTGAAGATGTCACACAAATCTCGAAAAGGTCGTAAACCATTTCTATCAAATAAGTCCCCTAATGTACGAATCCCCTTAGCCCTCCACCTTGGAAAGCGAATGGGGCGATCCTCGATTAAAAGTCTTTGATTATTGAACACTGGGGAAAATAAGTTCCATTTACAATCAATCTTACACATCTTTTCAGCTGCTCTCCATACTGCCACTAAATGAGAAATGATAGGTCCAAAGCGAACTTTGCATTGATGTGTAGTTATGTTTGAATAGATAAGATCTCTCAATTCAACAGGCTGCACTAAACTCTCCTCAAGCTCTCTCCAAGAAACCTTATTTGCTGGGTTAAACCAATTTAAAAGGGGGCGGAGCGTGAAGGCCCAATAATAAAATTTAAAGTTGGGCAATGAAAGGCCGCCATCATCTCTAGCACGTTGTAATAGAGAAAGTTTAAGACGAGGGCGTTTCCCTTTCCACACAAACTTAGATATCGAAGAGTGAAGCTTATTCCAGTATTGCGGCGGTGGTGGCAAAGGGAGCATAGAGCTTACAAAGTTAACCCTAGGAAGAACATTCATCTTTATGATTGAAACTCGAGCTTGGAGAGAGTTGGGCAAAGATGACCATCTATCTAAATCAAGACAGATCTTATTTAGAGTGTCACCATAGTTGTTCTTAACAATAGCCTGAAGAGAGGGGAAAATATCTATGCCAAGATATTTGAATTGGCTTACTACTGGGATTATGGGCGGCAGGATAGCAGATCTCATCTGATCATTTAGAGGTAGAAGGGCTGACTTCGTCCAATTAATTTTGTAGCCGGAAATGGAACTGAACTGATCAAAGATTTGAAGGACGTGAGTAATTGACTGTGGAGCATTCTCAATGAACAGTAGAATATCGTCAGCATATAGGGAAATGCGATGCTGTGTGTTGTTAATCGAAACAGGAGTAATATCTGCAGACTGACGCACTGTCTGAGCCAAGGGTTCGAGTGAAAGTGCGAAAAGGAGAGGACTAAGGGGACAACCCTGCCTCGAAGATCTGCCAATCGTGAATAGCGGCGAACAGATCTTACCGGTTAGGACCATCGCTGACGGATTAGAATAAAGTACTTTAACAAAATGTATGAATGAAGCACCAAATCCCATTTTATCTAGTACAGCCCACAGGTAAGACCATTCCAGACGATCAAAAGCCTTCAACGCATCGAGCGACAACACTGCGGCGGGGGTCCTCAGCTCCTTAGCCCTATCGATGATATGCAATAGTCGTCTAGCATTATCAGAGGCTAGTCTAGTTCCTATGAAACCTGTCTGATCACAGTGTACTAAGGTGGTCATAAAACCCTGCAAGCGACGCGCAAGCACCTTAGCAAAAACTTTTAGATCAGAATTCAAAAGTGAAAGCGGTCTATAGCTTGCGCAATCTGTGGGATCCTTGTTCTTCTTCAACAATAATGATATAATAGCTACATTCACATCCCTGGAGAAAGAGCCACTTTCAATTGCATATCGAAACATGTCTAGCATCAGCTGACCTAGATCTTCCCAAAAGATGGCATAAAGTTCAGGGGGTATCCCATCCAAACCAGGCGACTTGCCCCTACGCATTGCGAGCACAGCTTCCTGTAATTCCGCCAGATGGAGCGGTCTATCTAAGGCTTCCGCATCCGCCTCGCTAAGGGTTGGTAACTGTATGTTGGATAAAAAATTATTGCATACTGCATCATCGTGAATGACCTCGGAGGTGTAGAGCTCATCATAAAAAGCACGAAACGTGGCATTGACCTCTTTGGGTTCTGTAACCATGGCTCCCGTTGTTGATTTGACACTAACAATATCAGCAAAATGCTCATTGGATCTAAGACGTAAAGCCAGTAAGTGACTGGGTCTTGCACTATTAAAATAGTAGTTTTGCCTTGTGCGTTTCATTTGAAATTCTGAGCGGCGCTTGAGAATGGAGTTAATTTCTTTCTTAACTAGCTCCCTCTGAGTTGCTGTACTAACATCAAAGTTATTTTGGAGAGAATTATCCAAAGTAGAAAACCGAGATTCCAATTCCACCAGTTTGGCTGACCTTAATTTTCTCTGAGTGGACGCATAGAGGGTTGTATTACTCCTGATAAAGCCTTTAATTGCATCCCAAAGAATTCTGGGATCCTCAACTGAGCCTGTATTGATATTTATAAATTCACGCAAACCAGTTTGAAACTGAGCTACAAATGCCGCATCGCGCAGCAGTGTGGTGTTAAACCGCCATCTAGGAGCTCTATCTATAACCTGTTTCAGTGAAGCAACACACAGCACCGCCTTGTGATCCGAGAGTGACATTGGGAGCAACTCTACCTTGGCAATTTTATGAAACAAGCTAACAGGGGCAAAAACGTAATCGATCCTAGAGAATGAAGCATGCCTACCCGACAGAAAAGAAAAATCTCTAACCGTTGGGTTCATTAAACGCCAGATGTCGAGTAAGCCAGTTGAGTTTGCCCAAGCACGTAGTTCTGCAGACGCTAGTGCTTGTTCTCTGCTTTCTACCCCAGTGGATCTATCTAGGTTATGTTGCCATGTTGCATTGAAGTCAGCACCAACAATGATTTTGAAATCCGTCAGTTCCAATAAGGTTTTAGTTAGTAATTTGTAAAACTCTTTGTCTAAAACATTTGGAGCATACACAGAGACTAGTGCTAGCATTTTACCCTCCAAGCGGATTTTAGCAACAGCTATCCTCCCGTCACTGTCAGACCAATCACCCAAAAAATCCAACCTAAGGTTACGTCTAGCCAATATGGCTACTCCCTTGGTTTTGGAAGAAGCAGCTGAAAAGGCTAAAACACGATAATGTTTATTAGCCAATCGGTTGGAATGCTCTTTTAAAAGATGAGACTCCTGTATAAATGCAAAGTCAATTGATTTAGATCGCAAAACCCCCAAAATGCTGGTTCGTTTATGCGGTATATTCGCTCCCCTTACATTGAAACTTAGAAATTTATATTCTGTCATAATTGTGGTTCAAACCATACGCACAGCAAGCACAGTAGAACATTTTAGAATTTCCTAGTTGGTCCCTCACAACAAACCTTCCCAACAGAAAAACAAAACAACCCCAAAAGGAACAGAAAGGAAAAAGCAACATCAAACGAACATAAAAAAACACATAACATTGAAGCTTGAGGGGGAAAACCCCATTAGCATCAGAGTGCACAAAAACAGTTCCCCACCCCATCAACCTATTAGTCAACCTTCATTTCACTCTGTCAGAGAGTGCAAACAAGTAACTGCCCAAAAGTAACCATACATTGCCCTCTGGTGGTTATGTAAATATATAACAGATCACCAAAGTAAAAACAACAACAACAAAAAAGTGCCTTCTTGTGGCTGAATAGCTCTCAAACATTCCATCAGCTCAAATTATGATCAATCTCCCCACTTCATATCACTTAAATAAATGAGAATGGTATGTTAACATTTCTAGTAAAGAAGGGGGAGAGAAAAAAGAAAAGAATAAAGGGAAAAAAAAATTGAGGGGACTATAACAACTGTAATAATAATAATCAGTCCAGCATTAGGCCCACTTAGAATGTGATAAAGCCCTATAAGCCACGTTAATGCAAATAACCAAACACTTGTGACAGATAAGTGGAAATAAGGCTGTCACCACGACAAGGCACTAATATAATATTAATAATAAAAATAAATAAAAAAGGAAATCAGTGTATATGATATAAAAAATATATGCACTTACATATGTAGTTAGAAATAGAAATTAAAAGCACATCCGGGGGGCCATATGCAGCAAAGCACACACAGTGTTAATGCATACTGCGCCACATACAGCCCCCCCATGCATCCATGCATACAAACCACAATTACTAATTAGAAGGGGGAAAAAAAGGAAAGAAAAGAAAAGTCTGTATACATAAGTATTTACATAAAACACAGTTATGTATGATCAGGAAACCATATACAACACAGCACACAAATGCATACTGCGCCATATACAGCTCCCTGTACATGCCCAAAAGGCCAGTGCAAACTTAGATAAATGTCAATCATATTAGTTAAGTCTGTTTCCGTCTTAAACAGTAAACTACCATACTTCAAACAGTGAACCTACCCAATCACGACTACAAAATAAATATCCCAATACAGAGCTCCCCTCTCCCCCCATCAAGAAATTAACATTTTAGAATACAACAAGTAAAGTAGGTAAATAACTACCCCCCCCCCCCCCCAGACAGCGGATCCACAAGCACGTAGAGCCAACGCGCCACGAGATCGTACATCCGCCAGCTATTGAGATTAGAAAAAAAAGGAAAAAAAAGAACGAGTCAATGAGCCAGGGAGAGAGAGAGAGAGAGAGAGAGAGAGAGAGAGAGAGAGAGGAGAAGCAGAGATAGGTAGAGAGACATAGAGAAAGGGCGGGAGAGCGAGTGGTCTCTGGACCCGCGGAGCCTTCACAATTTAGACCATATTATTTATATCTGTTTCACCTTAAACAGTAGGCTACATTACTCAATACAAAGGCCAAAGCCCAGTCTCGCCCTCCTACCCGAAAAAGTAGCGTTTTAGGCGGCATAAACGAACCATAAACTAACAACCAACATAGCCGCCATTACCTAACAGAAAGAGAGAGAGAGAGAGAGAGAGAGAGAGAGAGAGAAAGACACACACACACACACACACACAGCGAGAGAGAGAGCCAGAGAGAGAGAGAGAGAGAGAGAGAGAGAGAGAGAGAGAGAGAGAGGGAAAGCCGAGATAGATAGAGAGACATATAGGGAAGACGAGAGAGAGAGCAGGCTCCGTCCGAACCGCGACACGTTAGACAAAGCTTAACAGAGAGAGATAAAACACTCTAGACCTATATAGTAAGCAGCACAACGCTCAATAAGAGCAAAGAAAAGGAATACAATAATAACAAGAACAATGTCCATTATATTCAAACAAAAAAGACAGTGAATTATGCTTATAGCTTTAGCAGCCCTAAATCCTCTCTCCTTGCGGTAACCTAAATTAAAACGAGTAACACCCATCTGCTTACAGATCTTGTTAAAAAATAAAACAAATAAAATAGGTATTATGAAACGAAACACTTGAAAACACAACGTCAAGTCAGATGATGAGTCCAAAACAATAAGTAGGCTTACATTAACAACTCACCCTTTGGGGAGGAGGAGGAGGAGAGAGTGAGGAAAGAAAGACGCTGCGTAAAAGTCATCTCCAAAGTCCCAGCCAGCTTACCAACAGTCCATTAAAGGCAAAAGGATATCACATCGGCAGAATGTGTTTGAAAGCACGCGATCACGAAAGCAAAAGTGTCCCTGGTAAAAGTTAGTTCTCTGTAACTGTCGTCTCATCATCCTGCGTAGCTAGAGTCTCGTCCGCAGCACCTGGAGTCTTGAACTTATCCTTGCAAAAGGCCAGAGCTTCCTTGGGTGAGTTGAAAGTAGAAGTCGCCTCATCCACGGTTATCCAGAATTTGCTCGGGTGCCTTATTCCGTATTTAACTCCTTCCGCGGTGATGGAACGTAGGAATTCCTTTACTGGCCCGAAAGCTGCCCTTCTCTTTGATGTTTCAGCAGACCAGTCGGGGAAAATATACACCTTTTTGCCATTGTATGTCAGTTGGCCTGCTTTCCTGGAGAGCTGGAGTATGCGTTCCTTTACCCGGAAAAAATGGATCCTTGCCAGGAAAGCCCTTGGCTTATCAGAACGTGGATTGCCGGTCCGATGAGCACGATCCACCTCCGGGGGGGAGTCGGGAAACTCGTCGGGGAATGTTTTCTGCAAAAAAGACTGGATAAAGGCCACTGGGTCAGCCTTTTCTAGCCCAGGAGAGATCCCAATCACTCTTATGTTGTTCCTACGACTCCGGTCTTCTGCTATGACGAGCTTCTCCTCCAGATTAGCACATCTTCTCTCCAATTCAGTGATACACATCTGCAAACTGTCCATGGAGGAACCAAAGTTCTCAATGGCCTCCCCATGTTCAGCCACGGTCGTGTTCAGCGTGGCGACTGCAGGACGCAGCTCCTTTCCGAAGTCATCAATCTTCTTCAGTAATTTCTTCTCCAAGCCAAGCATCATGGGTTGAATAAAACCATCCATAAACTCTTTCAGTGATTCCTTGAGGACCTCGCGCAGCATGCTCTTTGTAACCGGAGCGTCAGCGTCGCCCTGCATTGCGCCGGCCATGTTGTCGGCGTTTGCGGTCGGAGACCTGGTACTCCTCGACCTCGTGTTAATCGTATTCGGCATGAAACACGAAACAACTGCAAAAACAGACGCTCACCAGTGTTTTGGGCGTTTAAAGTCTCAAAAGAACTATAAAGGCAGTAAAAAATGGGCTTAAAAAATGTGAAAACTATGCACCTCCACAGAGCTCAACAAACGCGTCCTACTCGGTCGCCATCTTGTCGGAACTGAGATATTTAACCACTTGAACCTTAATAAACTTGACTTTTCACTGTGCTTAGTCTGCTCTTTTCCCCCTCCAAAGCTCTTTGCCAAAAATAGCCCATCTACAAGCTCACAACGCCTCGTGCTGCGAGGCGTTGTCAGCTTGTAGATCGGCTATTTTTGGAAAATCGTGAAAATTAGAATTTTGACCCGATTCTATAAGTGTCTTTTGAATCCTTCTAAGATTTTTGGAAAAAACCTATGTTTCTATGTCAGCAATCTGGCCAGCCATCGTCAAAGAAAAGGTCCTTTTCACTTCAACTGGAGCTCAGTTAGTCTGTTCTTGAGAGACTACAATGTCAGTGGTTCTCAAACCTTTTCATGTGAAGGACCCCCAAAATGATATTTATTTGGCCACGGACCCCCATCTCAAAATATTTAGTTCCAGGGACCACCCAGAAGCAAAATTTGAGTTACAAACGTTCGCTTTGAAAATACATATATTCAAAGATTTGCACAAATTTTTTCAAAAATAGCAGATCTACAAGCTCGCAGCGCGGCACTCGGTGCCGCGCTGTGAGCTTGTATATCTGCTATTTTTCCCTGGTTAAAGCATTCAATAATTCTAGGCCTAAATGGGTTAATGGTAAATGGTGCATTTATATAGCACCTTTATTCAAGGCACTTTACAGAAATTGTGCATTAAATTCACCCATTCATACACACTCATTCATACACCGATGGCAGAGGAAGCCATGCAAGGCACCAACCTGCTCATCGGGAGCAACTAGGGGTTCAAGGACTCTTCGACACTAACTCTGGGGAGCCTGGGATCAAACTGCGAACCCTCTGTGTAATCTGCATGTTTTCCATCAATCTTTAGAGCACATTTGTTGTTGGTGTACATTGATTTTACGATTTCATAGGTTTTCTCTCCAATGCCGCGCTTTCCAACAGTTTGTACAACAGACCCTTGTGCCAAATTTCTTTTTGGAGTCAACAGAATTTGGTTGTTAATTAGGGTGGTGAGGGTGAAAATATGGTCTGTTATATGATCATTTGGAAGGAAGCCAATTTGTAATTTGCTCAGAGCATTAGTTTCTGTGAGGAAATGTAGTATTTTCCTGAGGTTGCTGTTAACACTGATACAGTATTTCCATAGTTACAAATAGGGGTCAAAGGTCGACAACTAAGTGGGACCAGTAAGCTGGTGGTTAATTAGAGAGGCATGCACTCCTACAGTATAGCGTATATCTCAATACAGTAGGTTAATTCTGTGATTAGTAATCACTTGTTTAGATTTAAGGGATTATAAGGCTTTTGCTGGAAAATCGCAGTGAATTAGCTTGGAAGCCTGTGCTAATTTGCACCTCAGATTGGAAATAACCCCCAGTGTAAGATGCTGCTCAGAAAGGAGTATTTGGAGGTAATATTATACAACAGTAATATTATGTAGGTCACTGCCTGGCTATGAGACTTGTTGGACTAATGTTTTGCATTTTAAACGGTCTCAAAGGCCGTTCTGCTACTTTTGCCTTTTATTATTGACATATATTTATGAGCAAAACAACCGCACACAGCCAAAAGGATACTACAAACAACAGGGAAACTGATGAAATCGTTCTGTAACTTGAACACTTGAGATGCAAATGTGTCATTTGTTGAAGCATAGTCGCTGTGTTGCTGCTACACTGCTGCTTCACTTTCACATTTTGGGGGAAATTATAGGTGAAAATTATACTTAACTATAACATAGCTGATCTACAAGCTCACAATGCTTTGCAGTGTTGAAGAAGCGGTATAAATCACCCTTAATGGAGGTTATGATGCCAGATGGGACTTATTTTAACATCTAACATTGTAGAATACACAGAAACCAAAGACCTTTCCTGCTGGTGTCTCAATGCCTACATACAGCTTCAGAAATGGCTTTAACCACCATATAACTAGTGGCTCATAAAGTGTATCAGTGAAGTGGCCTCTCTAACCATGTGGGGCACCACTTGCTCTCTCTCTCTCTTGCTCTGCGGTTCATGTGTGTTGGCAGTGGCTCCAACGTAAATTCAGCACAGACAGAGTTATGTCCACAGAAAGTCCTTCGTTAGTTATTTTCAAAAAGAATGACAACTTCCACGTCGCCATTGGTAGCCGTTCTTGATGATCAGAATTGAAGAACGCTGTTTCAGGTGCCATTTACCGAACGACTTCTCCACATGAATCCTGCATGGCGCTCCTATTCTGGCCATGTCAAAATAGGCAAACTTTTGGCTAAAATAGATGATCTGCATGCTCCTCAATGGCTTGACACGTTGTGAGCTTGTAGATCGTTGTGAGCTTTGTAATGGGTCCATTTGGTTCCATTTGTACACTGTCAAAGTTAAGGGGAGACCTTCAAATGTCAAGGTTTGAGAACCACTGGATTATGTGATCACACAAGTCTTCTCTCCGACAGCACTCCGGCTCCCGCCTTGGTTACCAAAGCAACGTCCAAGGTTCCACCCAGCCCCAGAGCACCATGGGATACTCGTCGTCCTCCCAGCAGAGCTCCCAGTACTCCCACGCCACCCACCGCTACTGAGAGGCTGACCAGTCACTCCATCCCCAACCAGCAGAGGAGTCATGCCCTCTTCCTTCTCCTCCTACTCCTCAGTCCTCCCTCTCCCTCCTCTCCTCCCCCTGAACCCGCGCCATCCCTTCTTCCTGTCCCGCACGGATCCTACCCTCCGCGGGGGGAGACCTTTCACCTTTGATGACCTCATAACTCTATGATGGAACCCTCCATCCCACTCCCCAAAGGGCACTGCAATATGAAGGCAACTCAAACATAGGAACCAAAATAATTATAGTTACACATGAATCCCGCCCTCCAGGGATGACAAACTGATAAACCATGTAAGATAGAATTGGTTTGAAGAAGAAAAAAAGAGAAAAAAAAGACAAAAACTAAACAAAGGGGCGTTGAGGGTGTGGGGAGACGTACCCTTATCACAAAGACTAAGAACTATGGCACTTATAGAAACATGTTCTTCAAGAGGAAGAATCGCAGCTGTGTTCATATGTATAATATTATATTATATATAGCACCTTTTTTCTATTGGATTTCTTTTTTCTGTTGGCTTTTTCTTTCTTTTTTTGTTGCTTGTTTCCTAGAGTTTTAAGGTTTACCTTGATAGTTGATGTCATTGTAAATATTGTTAAATACTGAAGCGTTGGGAGGAAACACACAGCCCTTTACTGTCATCACTCTCATTCATCTTGCTCTTAAAGCCTTGCTTGTACTTCATCACATCACGGTGGCCCTGGCCGTAAACTGACTTTCAATTATTTACAGATTGTGCCACTGTCTCGTGAAAGAATACAAATTGGGCTTAAACTTGGGATAATCAAGATGACACGAAGACGAGGTATGAGCCAAACCCTGTCCTTTTTAAAACAAGAGAGCTTCTTTACTATCTCCTTAGAATCAATATTTGTACACAGTAAATCAGCTTTCCCGCTGATGTATGTGCAGGGAAATCAGAAATGCGCAATTTATCTTAAGCTACTTGTTATGGGTTTTCTATATTTAGACCTGTCTGTCAAGATTTAAATTTGGAAAAAAAAGAATTGTTGTCTTTCTATGGACTATACGTTCTATATATTTTATCGCCTTTGCTCCTCTACCTTTTGAGATGCCACATCCAACAAAACAAGCTATTCAACAAATGTGTGTAAGAGAAAAAACATGTAGCACTTATTTTCTCCGACAAAACACGCCATTTTTAAGGACCCTGAATGTTTGACCATTTAAGGCCGGCAGCTATGTGGAGTGCTGGTCTTCCAGTGTTGAGGTGTTGCTGGTGGTGGAGGTGTTCGTTTGAAACGCATCCCATCATTGGAACAAAGAACCTTGTAAAGGTTACCCAACGTGCGCATAAAACTATATAATCAGGGGCGTCACCAGGGGTAGGAAAGTGGGACTGAGTTACTGGGGCCCAAGGTGGAGGGGCCCTAATAACTTTATCTATTGAAAAATAGCAGATATACAAGCTCACAGCGCGGCACCGAGTGCCGCGCTGCGAGCTTGTAGATCTGCTATTTTTGAAAAGTTGTGAAAATGTGTGAAGATCTTTGAATATATGTATTTTTTTAAGCGAACATTTCTAACTGAAATTTCGCTTCTGGGGGTCCCTGGAACGAAATATTTTGAGATCGGGGTCCGTGGCCAAATACATATCATCTTGGGGGTCCTTGACATAGGTTTCTTGCACACATTTTCACGATTTTTCAAAAATAGCAGATATACAAGCTCGCAGCGCGGCACTCGGTGCCGCGCTGTGAGCTTGTATATCTGCTATTTTTCAATAGTTAACATTCATGGGGGGCCCGCAGTGAATCCTTGTACCCAGGGCCCAGAATTTGGTGTGACGCCCCTGTATATAATACAGGGCAGCTAACAGTGCACCCACCCCTGGTGTGACGCCCCTGTATATAATACAGGGCAGCTAACAGTGCACCCACCCCTGGTGTGACGCCCCTGTATATAATACAGGGCAGCTAACAGTGCACCCACCCCTGGTGTGACGCCCCTGTATATAATACAGGGCAGCTAACAGTGCACCCACCCCTGGTGTGACGCCCCTGTATATAATACAGGGCAGCTAACAGTGCACCCACCCCTGGTGTGACGCCCCTGTATATAATACAGGGCAGCTAACAGTGCACCCACCCCTGGTGTGACGCCCCTGTATATAATACAGGGCAGCTAACAGTGCACCCACCCCTGGTGTGACGCCCCTGTATATAATACAGGGCAGCTAACAGTGCACCCACCCCTGGTGTGACGCCCCTGTATATAATACAGGGCAGCTAACAGTGCACCCACCCCTGGTGTGACGCCCCTGTATATAATACAGGGCAGCTAACAGTGCACCACCCCTGTATATAATACAGGGCAGCTAACAGTGCACCCCCTAACCCCTAACCCCTAACCTCTAACCCCTGCCCTCAACCAAGACAACCAGTCCCCGTTTGGTCCCCGAGACTGTTACTGCCTGATGTCAGCGTCCTTTGTTTTCATTTTGATATTTTTTTAACTGTGTTGTTTCGTGTTTTTTCTTTTATTATTATTATTTGTTGTTATTATTAATACGTTTATTGTCTCACTCGGTCAAAGAACTGCACTGACTCATGATGAACTCGTCTGCAAAAAGAGCTGGAACAAATATTCGGGGTGATGATGATGATAGCCCTGCTGCCCGATCCTTCCCTTCTCTTCTCTTCCACTCCTCCTCCGCCCGCCTCTGTCGGGCTGTGCACTGACCAGTAGAAGAAGCCCAGGTAGAGAGACGTGAGCTAAATCAAAATGTGGTCCATGTGAGAATGGATGCGTTCTTTAATCTGGAGAAACGGAGGGCCGAAAGAAGAAAGTCTGGTGCCGATGGTGTTCAGTAGGAACCCAGCAGGCTGTCTGGTCCACAGCCAGAATGCCTATAAGGAAACGTCAGGCCTGCCCGGTTCAACTTACAACAATGAACACATGCACATGTGCTTTAAAGCTATATATTGTTTTTTATGTGCCTCTCTAATATATAAATTATACAGTATATACAGTATGTGCATATATATTGTCGTTGTCGGGTGGAAACCTTATATGTCCAAGACCGTTTGTTTTGTATTTATCATTTTAAATGAACTAAACTAGTGAAAATAGCAGATCTACAAGAACACAACGCCTCGTGCCGCGAGGCGTTGTGTGCTTGTAGATCGTCTGACAGCCTTGTATGATGAAGCAGGGCTTTACTTGGTGAAAAAACGTACAAACTTGAAACTTGGAGATACAAGGTTTCTGCCCGAGAATGACGATATGTGTATATGCTGTCCCCAGGCTGTAGAGCCAGTGCAGGACATCTTGAAGTCCTGCACTCCCCTTTTCATCTGGTTGTTGTTTGTACATCTACCGTACGTCTATGCCAAGTACACTCAGCCATGTCTCTTCTGTTTTTGTTAATTAACTAATGAATTATGTTGATAATAAGATAAGAGAACACTCCGGTTAGAGGAGTTATCTTCAAGCACAAGTCCCTAGACTGTCGCTATACGCCTTTTCATTTCACACTGGTCCTGTTCAAGTCACATGCCAGCCTGTCAGCCGGGTTGTATTAAAGAACGCACCCAGTGACTCAAGTGTAACTGTACCGCATACAGTATGCTCTGATGCAGATGTGGACACAAGGGAAAGAAATGCAAACAGACAGCTGGATTAAGAAATACTGACACCTAGAGGATGAAAAGAAAACTGGACCTCTGGACCTCTTGGACATGTTTGTGCTCAAAGAGGTTTTTTGCAAGACATTTCTTTGCAAGACAATTCTATGAAACTGCCTTTTTTCTGGTGTCCAGAATTCACCAGCCCACGTTGCACTGGTGTAACACGGGCCACGGCTGATGGTCACCGTTGTCCTTTGTTACAGTCGGAGATTATAGGACATCGGCTTCTACTTTCTGGAAGAGAATACTGACAATAGTTTGCATTTTACAGCAGGAAGTAATACCTTTGAGGGTTTGTTGGTGTCTTTTGGGCCTCTGGCCTCAAGTTAGTATGATTTCTAAAATTGATACGTTTAACTGCAAAACTTCAGTTCAGTGGTTTTGCACCCTGAACGAGATATATTTCTGTGCAATATGAAGCGAAAGAGTCAGAAGTCATATAGGCCCTGCCGCCCCAGTAAGTTAAACAACTACCCAAGTAATTTGGTCATGCTCTTGGCTCAGTTCCATTATAGCATCACGTCTGCTAGGGAACTGATATGTTTTTGTTTTTTTCAATTCCAGAGTTTTTTAAAGCAAATTTTTAACTGATGTATTACTGAATTTGTATGGGGAGGGGGTTATGAGACACTTTTCAATATTATCCTCGAAACGGAAACCTCGAACCACCCCCTGCATTTGCACGAGGACTGCCACCTCTGTCAATCTCTAATCTTTAATAGATCTATCTTTATTTATTTTTCTATTTTGTTGTTGTTGTTGTTGTTGTTCCAGTGGTCTGGCAGAACACAGGCTCCAGATGGCATACAGTACAGTACAGTACAGTACAGTACAGTACAGTACAGTACAGTACAGTACTGTACAGTACAGTACTGTACAGTACAGTACAGTACAGTACAGTACAGTACAATAACCTTCTCAGAGGAGCAGTCATATTTGATGGGGGATTTAAACCAGCAGCTATTCATCAAAGGTTTTCTCCATCTGGTTTCTTTCTTATGTGTACCGTGTATCTTGTATGAAATCTAATTCAGTAGCGATGAGGACCGCATTTAACCTATTCAGAACATTACACTATATTGTGTATCATTATTTTATGCTTTAACTATTGAAAAATAGCAGATATACAAGCTCACAGCGCGGCACCGAGTGCCGCGCTGCGAGCTTGTAGATCTGCTATTTTGGAAAAATCGTGAACATTAGAATTTTGACCCGATTCTATAAGTGTCTTTTGAATCCTAAGATTTTCTGAAAACCCTATGTTTCTATGTCAGCAATCTGGCCAGCCATCGTCAAAGAAAAGGTCCTTTTCACTTAAAGGGGAAGACCACCCATTTTCAATATTGAACTATGTCATTAATATACCTTAGAGGAGTTGTGTGGAAATAGAAAAAAAGTTCCCCCTCTTCTGTGTTGCCTAGAACTGGAGGATTGATTTTGGGGTTTGTATTGTAAAGTACAACTTGATGACATCACACATTGTACTTTACAATACAAACCCCAAAATCAATCCTCCAGTTCTAGGCAACACAGAAGAAGGGGTACTTTTTTTCTATTTCCACACAACTCCTCTAAGGTATATTAATGACATAGTTCAATATTGAAAATGGGTGGTCTTCCCCTTTAAATGGAGCTCAGTTAGTCTGTTCTTGAGAGACTACTATGTCTATGTTCTCAAACCATTTCATGTGAAGGACCCCCAAAATGATATTTATTTGGCCACAGACCCCCATCTCAAAATATCTAGTTCCAGGGACCATCCAGAAGCAAAATTTGAGTTACAAATGTTCGCTTTGAAAATATATTCAAAGATTTGCAGTCATTTTCACAACTTTTTTCAAAAAATAGCAGATCCACAAGCTTGCAGCGCGGCACTCTGTGCCGCGCTGCGAGCTTGTATATCTGCTATTTTTCACTGGTTAAAGCACTCAATAATTCTAGGCCTAAATGGATCACATGTTGTACATTTTCTTCTTCACATAGTAAAATCCTCAGTGCTAAGTTATCCATTTGTACGCTCCTCTCAGAGTTAAGTTAACACTCAGGATTTTACTGTGCACAAAACGAGGTTGTCGGGAAGCATTACCATTCAGCGTGAAGCAGATAGCAGCAGGGGGCAATATCCTGTCAAAACAACAATTCCTATGCAAAAAAGAAGAAAACAGGCTTTCAAAATAGCTTGCATCTGTGCAGTGCTTAAAGGAAAATATTTGCCTTTTTTACTGCATCATCTCCATGTATGGGTCCTCATTAATGCTCACTAATAGGATGGCTATTTTATGTCTACTTGCTCTGTGTTTCTGTGTTACAGTTCATGCTCTTTTGCCAAAAGTGCCCTTTTAGGGAAGTTCAGCCCCTGCCTCTAACATTCTCTGCACGTCCTTGGTGGATCGTTTGAAAATGTTAAAACTTTTAGGGCTCTATTTTGATTGTCTTAAGTACCAGCTCTTGTGCCTTAACTTTAAGGCCTGTCCATACTGTCTCCAACCACAAAACAGTTTGTCAGAGAGTTCTGAATTTCCGATGTGCAGCTTTCCGAATTCGGGGTAATGCTTGTGATGTAATTTTGTAGTTGAACCGGACCTTTCCGATGTAAAGTTCGGTGGTCGGAGACAGTATGGACCGGGCCTTTGAGTTAAGGCATAAGAGCTGGTACTTAAGACAATCAAAATTGAGCCCTCTAACTTAAATCTTTTTTTAAACGTTTATTTTATGAAAGTTGAATGGGTCAGTGATCTGGTTTGAAAACCGTCATTGATGACCAATGTCACAGGCTGAGGCTGGCCATATGAAGTCTGAGATGGCAATATATAATAAAGATATTTCGATGTCCCGTTGTTTCGAGGTCCCAGTAGGTTTAGGCTTTGGGTTAGCCTTCACCAAGTTGGCATTCACCTGCGTCGGCAGGTTAGCATTCACCAGCGTCGGCGGGTGTAAGAACAGTGACTATTGGCTATTTCAGCAGGCTATAGTTCCCTATTTCCTTTAGCTTGGAAGAAACCACCATAAGATGATGTCATGGTAGGCAGGTTTCTGGACCGTCGTCCCTCCAACTCTTGAGACACAAAGCAAGTAGGGATGGGACGATAAGCGATATTATCGTTTATCGTGATAAAAAACACTCACGATAATCGTATGTGGAGATTTCATTTATCGTCGTGCACTGGGATCAATTCACCTTTTTTTCACTCTCTATCAAATGACTTTGACAAAAAGTAGGCGATCTACAAGCTCACAACGCGTCGCAACGCAACGCGCTGTGAGCTTGTAGATCTGCTATTTTTTTTGGGGCAAATATTCCGCCCCAGGATAATGGATTTTGATTATCGTGATAATATCGTATATCGCGATTTATTTTGTCACCATCATCGTGACATGACATTTTCATATCGTCCCATCCCATCCCTAAAAGCAAGTAGACTGAAATGTGCCATCTTATAATACGCAATAGTGAGGACCAATTCTATGAAGAAATGGTTGGAAAAAGGTGCATCTTTAAGAGTTTCATGTTGACAGCGTGTTGTTCATGGGTTCCCTATGGGTTCTCACTGGGATATATCTGTTCTCTGTAACGTGGCGTTGTTGAAGGCTTTTGTTGTCGTTTTTCCCTCCCTTCTGACAGCATTTTACATTGTACTTAAAATGAACTATTGTAAAGAAATGCACATATATATATATGGATAGTATACAATCATATTTATTATTTGCATACATATATGAATAATACCCATCTTCCTTACTTTGGACTTCTCCACTGCCTTAACTATAGTAGCTATAGAAAGGGACCTCTGTCAGACAAAATAAGGCATCTCTAGATCCTATTTCCTACTTGTCTTTAGAGTGACATACTATGATAATCACACATCGTTGCCGTCTGAAAACTTGTATTTCCACAACCTTTTATACGTTTTTTCGTAAATGAACGCGGAAAGTAATTCGTAACACTACAGTGTCCCTGTGTCCCACAAAAGTACTGATACAAGCACGGACAACGCGGCACGTGAACTTTTAGATCTTCTATTTTGGCTACTTTTAAACAATTAAGTGAAAGTGGTATTAACAAGAGTTTGTGACTAAATAGTAACAACATTGGAACCACAGGTTCTTAAGTATCAGTTTTGGACACAACACGGTTTTCCCCACAGACAGCAACGATCATCTACATGAATGGCTTGTATCGTGCTATTGCAGTGTTTCTCAACCACTGTGCCTGGGGACCTTTGGTGTGCCCCTGGGAAAGGTCAAGTGTGCCCCTTGAAACTGCTTGAAAGCCAGTATTGTATTTATCATTTTAAAAATGATTTAAACTAGTGAAAACAGACGATCTACAAGCACACAGCGCCTCGCGGTGCAAGGCGTTGTGTGCTTGTAGATCTGCTGTTTTCACTACTGTTGTGCGACAGCCTTGTATGATGAAGCAGGGCTTTACTTTGCAAAGAAACTTACAAATTTGAAACTTGGAGATACAAGGTTTCTTCCCGACAGTGACGATATTTACACCCCCGTATTATGTTTGTGTGCCCATGGATTCTTGGGACATGAAAAGTGTGCCCATGGATTCTTGGGACATGAAAAGTGTGCCCATGCAGAAAAAAGATTGAGAAACACTGGGCTATTGTGTTGCAGGTGTACGGTAAAGTGGTTTTCATCATTTAACTCTTGTTAGTGGTTTCATTTTAGACTCTCAAGAGTTAAAGATCTATAGATCCATTTGGTTACCAACTCTCCATCATTTAGCTTGGGACCAACCTGGAATCCCCTCAAGGACCACTAGTGGTCCCTGGACCACTGGTTGAAAACCGCTGCAGTACACAGTAAAATCCCAGTGTTAATTATACTCCAAAGGGGTTCCATTTGTACCCTTTCCGGAGTTAAATGAACACTAAGGAATTTTACCATCGAGCGACACTATTTGGCACTAATGCCCCCTAACCCTATGCTTGTGTTACTGTTGTCATGACAATTAAGTGATTACTGACTGACATGGCCAATTTAATTTTTTGTTTATCTGTTGTTTTTTCCTCTGTAGACTCGTAGGTTTTTCAGGAATCAAAGGATGCATGTTTTTCATTTGTGTGGACAGTGCCTTTTTTAATCTCAGCATTCATCTTGTGCGCCTAAAGAATGGGGAATTGATTGTTCATGATTGTTTTATTTTGTTTTGTGAAAAGAATAATTTATATTTCTCCTGTGCTCATAATATTATTTTTTCCCCCATTACTGTAGGCCTAGTGTATTATTATTTCACACAATGTGCAAACTAGCAACTGAATATCTTTTTTTTTTTAAGTACATGTCCCACCTAATGTTTAAGACTGCAAAACAATTTTGACGTAGGATTAGCTGTCATTTAAGTATATATTGTCCTGACACATTATTGAGACGCGGTTAAGTATGTTTTGAAAAATGCTGTACATAAGAACACATTTTAAGAATTTCTCATTGAAATATTGATAAGATATTTGTCTTTTAATGCACTGTTGTTGCTCATATATTTAGTGGTAAATAAAAGCATATTTAATGTTTTTCCTTTTTATGTCTCATTTAGACACTAATTGGATATGAAAGTTATAAGTAACCCAGACAACCGTCCTCTGGCTGTGTGTGTTGATATTTACAGGCACACAATAGTAGGATATACACCTAAAGCCTCATTTATGCGCTGTTGCGTAACACTGTCATACAACGGACCATAAATTAGGCATAATGACATGAAACCGCTACAGGGGTCTTCAACAGGGGGGTCCGTGGAGGTACTGCAGGGGGTCCGCGAAATTATTGCTTTTAAAAAATAAAAATAAAAGATTTCAAAAAATGTTTTTTTTTTTTTTTTCACATTTATGTTAAAAAATAAATCATGATTCTATCCATTTTGAATAGCTTGAATACATGATTACTATGCAATTGACAGATTGTTGATATTATTGACATTGGTTCTCAGTTAATAAGTAGTATGTTTAGAAATGATAGTGGTACGGCCCACCCTGCTCGCTGTAACTTGTACATGTTTAAAATAAAAAATATGTCGTAGCCCCGACCCCCCCACCCTACGAGGTGGTAGGGGGTCCCTGCTCCATCTCCCCATCAGTTTGGGGGTCCCCGGCCTGAAAACGTTGAAGACCCCTGCGCTAGGCCTCTTCTCTTCTCCTCTCACATTTCCTACTCCTTTAGTTAATAGTGTTGCATGTGCCTGTCTTTTTTCCAATTAAGCCCAATTTATGCTTCAAAGTGTCACATGACGCTTTACTCGCCAGCATAAATTTGCCTTTAAGCACTTATTGTCACCTTTCTCAACAGCTTGTACAGAACGAGAGACACACCATCTGCAAAGTGTTTCAGTGATGCAGGACTGTCCCTGGCTACTCAAATTGTATTTTATTTTTTACTTTATGTCAAAAAGCATAGGCCTACAGCAAGTGTTCCCTGTTTTAAAGCAAAAAGAAATTGCATAATGGTGGTCTCAATTTGGCTATGGAATTCTTATAAATGAGGCAAAACAATGCTTGTTTGGGGAATTTCAATTAGGGAGCTTTCTCGTTTTGCTGAAATGTGCCATTGAATCCTACATGCCTTTCCCTCCCCCACGAGGCTCTTTCTGTGTAGTATCACCAGTGAGATTTGTAGGTTGGAGTGTCTGTCTGTCTGTCTGTCTGTCTGTCTGTCTGTCTGTCTGTCTGTCTGTCTGTCAACTCTTTTTGTTGTTGTTGCTGTGTTGTGTGTGTGTACATGTGTGCATACACATGGCCTAAGTGTTTCCATAGTATTTATATAGATAAGGCAGCAATAGCACAGTGCAGGAACATTTAAAAAAGAAAAAGGTTTTATTCTGCTGCTTTTAGCAAACCTGTCCAAATTTCACTGTACAAATGACTGTTAAATGATAAAAAAAAAAAAGTCATGTATATTTATTTTATATCCTCTATTGTAATAAAACCTCTTTTGCTTCGACCATTTTCCTTTGTACAGAAATTGTTTTGAGTTATTGGGAATATTCTTTCTTCTCTTTAATATCTAAGCGCTAATAAACATTAACTTGTCTGCTATCATTTCAGCACACAGGCACTCTGGTTTAGAACAAGCTCAACCAAATTAAATTAAAGGGATATTTCACTTCAGCTGTGTTTAAACTTTTTGACTCCCCAGAGAGATTTGCAGTTCAAAATACACTTCTATAGGTACAATATGAGTCTGTTGCCTCCCTCTTGTGGCTAGAAGTAGCAATGACCAGATACATTAAAATAGGCTAGCCTGGGGCCAGCCTATATACTAATGCAGCTAACTAACTGCAGTAGGCCTATAGTATAGGGTTTTAACATGTGTGGGGATGTCTAGCTGCAGCTAGGCTAGGAGGTTGCAGGGGAACATAGATACTATAACCCCAGACAGTTTGTAAGAACACCATGTATGGGCATAAAGATCTACCCAACGGGCACTCCAACATGGAACCACCATATATGGGCATAAATATCTGCCCAACGGGCACTCCAACATTACTTCTGAGACTCCTACATTCAATCCCATTGAATGGGTCTCTCTCTCTCTCTCTCTCTCTCTCTCTCCATCTCTCTCTCTCTCTCTCTCTCTCTCTCTCTCTCTCTCTCTCTCTCTCTCTCTCTCTCTCTCTCTCTTTATTATTGCTATTATTATAATAATTATTATATGGCGCAGGTTTTGTCCATGCCTGGTGCGTAATAGGCTACTAATGACTAATTCCTGCTTTCATTCTCTCTCTCCATCTCTCTCTCCCTCTTCTCTCTCTCCAGACAATTAAAACATGATTTATATACATTGAATGAATACAGATACTTCACAGATATACAGTACTTAAAATTAGAAAAATCCGTTGAGAATTGACCGAGCAATAAGGCTTTGTGCGTCCACCGATGCATCCTTCTGCATCCATCCATCCATCCATCCATCCAACAGCCTCATTAGCATAATTTATGCGGACCACGCCCACACGCATTTCCAAACCATGCACCGCCCCCAATTTTTTTAAGTCAACTAAGCTCCTCCCCTTCATTTACATACGGTCGTCTGCTTTTTTTACGCGCTGGGAAACCTACCTTAACGCCCTCATTAGCATAATGTATGCGAGCATAATGTATGCGCACCACGCCCACACGCAGGGAGGGAGGCAGGCAGGCAGGCAGGCAGGCAGGCAGGCAGGCAGGCAGGCAGGCAGGCAGGCAGGCACTTTATTTATCCATTTATTGAAGGAAGGAAGGAAGAAAGAAAGAAAGAAAGAAAGAAAGAAAGAAAGAAAGAAAGAAAGAAAGAAAGAAAGAAAGAAAGAAAGAACCGACGGACAGACTTTGTTTATTTATGTATCGGACGGACGGACGGACGGACGGACGGAAGAAAGAAAGAAAGAAAGAAAGAAAGAAAGAAAGAAAGAAAGAAAGAAAGAACCGACGGACAGACTTTGTTTATTTATGTATCGGACGGACGGACGGACGGACGGACGGACGGACGGACGGACGGACGGACGGATTGCACGCTTGCACGCTATTCATTTATTTATTCATGTGTTCATTCATTCATTCATTCATTCATTATTTATTTATTCATGTGTTCATTCATTCATTCATTCATTCTTTATTTATTTATTTATTTATTTATTTATTTATTTATTTATTTATTTATTTATTTATTTATTCATTCATTCATTCATTCATGTGTTCATTCATTAATTCATTATTTATTTATTTATTAATTCATGTGTTCATTCATTCATTCATTCATTATTTATTTATTTATTTATTCATGTGTTCATTCATTCATTATTTATTTATTTATTTATTTAATTAAATACTCTGTTGCTAGTAAAACAACCGCCGCGATCCGACGCGTTGTGGGCTTGTACAGTATGTGGTTTTTAATACCAGTAATACGAGAATCGACTGGGCGGAGACTTGTACAAGGGGGCGGGGCTTCAACAATTGCAGCTCGTCCCTATTGGCCATCCAAGTCCAGACAGCGAGTTTGGAGACGGTAGCATGCTGCCACCCGGAATTATGGTTCTTTTAAGCCCAGCCAATAGGAAGAATGAGGGCTCGGGGGCGGGGCCTTTTGGCCTGGCGCAGACAGAGAAATAATTAATTAAATAAATACAGCCAAGGAGTGTGTGTCCAAAGTTTGGCATGGATAGGGGCAATGGTGGCGGAGATATGAGTAGGGGAAAAGTGTGACGTGACGTGACGTGACGTGACTGACTGACTGACTGACTGACTGACTGACTGACAGACAGACAGACAGACGGGAGGTTTTGATAGTAACTGCAACCGCAACTGCAAGTCGCAATAAGCCGAAAAGCTTACTAGGATCTCCTTTTAGTTGACCTTGTACCAGTGAACGGTACTGAAACTGTACCTGTTCCTATAACTTATAATTAATGTATTCATTGGATCTCCTTTTAGTTGACCTTGTTGACCCAGTGAACGGTACTGTCATGAAACTGTAGATAATAGGCCTATATCATTAATTCATTCATTCATGAATTAATTTCCTGTGTAAATAAGCCAAAAAGATTACTAGGATCTCCTTTTGGTTGACCTTGTACCGGTGAACTGTACTGTTACTGTACTGTAGTTGTTACAAGTAACCAACTGATGGGGAGATGTTGTATATTTATGTGTTTCATGTGTAGAAACATACCGTGCTGTTGTGCCTGTTAAAAGCTGTTAAAATAACACATTCCTATATTCATGCTTTTATTTTAAATGTCAATAGTAACCTATCATCATCATTTCATTGAACGCATGCATGCATGCTCAGATCAGCTACTTTAATTGCACTTTCTTTTTTTTTTTCTTCTCCTCAAAGCTCCATGACTGACACCGACCCTTGACAAGCATCAACCCCGGACAGAGTGCCCAGGCAGCGGCGGCGAAGCCGCCGCGGCCCCTCCAAACGCCTGGAAGTGCGGTAGACTGCAAGCCTCTAGAACCAGTCAGTAGGTCCCCATCAACAGACGGCGCTGTAGCCAAGGAATTCCACCTGACCAGGAAGTGCCTCTCTGTCTCTGTGTTTACACCACGAGAGGAGAGGAGAGGAGATGAGAGTGGCTCTGTCGTCTGTACGTCTTCACTCACACTGGTAAATATGTGACAGTAATCTTTGCTATAGAGTGTTCAGTAACAGTGTTAAATAGCTCTATATTGTGACAGCAATCATTGCTATAGAGTGTTTTAAATAACTTGGTGTCTCGTGTGTTGAAACGAGTGTCGCATCATGGCTTGTGTTGTCTTCTGGAGCCCTCTAGTGGACCTGTCTATTTATTACATTCACTACATTGATTTAAAAATCCGGGGTTTTCAGCTGAGAGAGAGATGAAGCAGGGACCCCCACTACCTGTTCATAGATTCCATATAGTTTCATCGTTTGACAGCACAATCATCAGTGTGTTTTGGATTCATGTCAATGTGTGTTTTCAGATATTTAACCACTTTTTTTTTTTTGTTATCAATTATTTTTATTTTCCATAACATGAAATTAGAGACATACATATGAATAGAACAAGAAAAAGTAAAACATTAATCAAAAGAAAAATGCAATTAACAGACAAACACAAACAATAGCAAAACAAGAAAAGGAAAAGAAAACCCACCCACCCCCTTTCCCCGGACCAACACGGAATGTACAATAGTGCATGCCTGTGCTAGGCTGTTACCACTATATAGTGATTTCTTGAATCATAGCCTTAAGCTTATCTGCAATGTCCGACCACATATTAATGTTTTCTTCTTTTGCTCCGTGTAACCTTGCTATCGACTGCTCTAAATATACTATATCTAGAAAGGTTAAGGCCCACTGGCGAAACGTTAACGTATGAGGAGGTTTCCACCGCGTAGCTACCATCTTCTTCGCCGCCGTTAATCCAGCAAAGAAGATGCGCTTGCGTATATTGTTTAGTTGCAACTGTGAGACGTCATTTAATAAAAATAAAGAAGGAGAAGATATGATATTAATACTAAAAATAGTTGAAAGTTTTGAGGCAACCATATTCCAGAATGACGACACATTTGGGCATTCCCAAACCATGTGAAGGAAGGTACCAATACTATTTGAGGCGCAGAGAGTGCAGTTGGGATTATTCAAAATCCTCATAGCACATAGTCTGCGGGGAGTTAAATAAGTCCGATGAACAAAATTTAAATGAATTTGTTGATGGTCTGGATTTCTAGAAGATAGCCTAATGTTAGACCACACTGTGTCCCAACAAAAGTCAGGGTCCAAATTTGGTACATCATTCCTCCAAACAGTATCAACAGATAGGGGCCCATAACTACAGTCTAATAAAAAACCATAGAGGGTGGAAACCAAACCTCTTGTTCTGTTACCATCACAGATAAACTCATGGAAGGGGTGCAATCTAAGGGGAGCTTGCCATGGGACCCCATAGGTCCTCATGGACGTTCTCAGTTGGAAGTAGAAAAAAAGGGTATTTCCAGGCAGATTGAAGATGTCACACAAATCTCGAAAAGGTCGTAAACCATTTCTATCAAATAAGTCCCCTAATGTACGAATCCCCTTAGCCCTCCACCTTGGAAAGCGAATGGGGCGATCCTCGATTAAAAGTCTTTGATTATTGAACACTGGGGAAAATAAGTTCCATTTACAATCAATCTTACACATCTTTTCAGCTGCTCTCCATACTGCCACTAAATGAGAAATGATAGGTCCAAAGCGAACTTTGCATTGATGTGTAGTTATGTTTGAATAGATAAGATCTCTCAATTCAACAGGCTGCACTAAACTCTCCTCAAGCTCTCTCCAAGAAACCTTATTTGCTGGGTTAAACCAATTTAAAAGGGGGCGGAGCGTGAAGGCCCAATAATAAAATTTAAAGTTGGGCAATGAAAGGCCGCCATCATCTCTAGCACGTTGTAATAGAGAAAGTTTAAGACGAGGGCGTTTCCCTTTCCACACAAACTTAGATATCGAAGAGTGAAGCTTATTCCAGTATTGCGGCGGTGGTGGCAAAGGGAGCATAGAGCTTACAAAGTTAACCCTAGGAAGAACATTCATCTTTATGATTGAAACTCGAGCTTGGAGAGAGTTGGGCAAAGATGACCATCTATCTAAATCAAGACAGATCTTATTTAGAGTGTCACCATAGTTGTTCTTAACAATAGCCTGAAGAGAGGGGAAAATATCTATGCCAAGATATTTGAATTGGCTTACTACTGGGATTATGGGCGGCAGGATAGCAGATCTCATCTGATCATTTAGAGGTAGAAGGGCTGACTTCGTCCAATTAATTTTGTAGCCGGAAATGGAACTGAACTGATCAAAGATTTGAAGGACGTGAGTAATTGACTGTGGAGCATTCTCAATGAACAGTAGAATATCGTCAGCATATAGGGAAATGCGATGCTGTGTGTTGTTAATCGAAACAGGAGTAATATCTGCAGACTGACGCACTGTCTGAGCCAAGGGTTCGAGTGAAAGTGCGAAAAGGAGAGGACTAAGGGGACAACCCTGCCTCGAAGATCTGCCAATCGTGAATAGCGGCGAACAGATCTTACCGGTTAGGACCATCGCTGACGGATTAGAATAAAGTACTTTAACAAAATGTATGAATGAAGCACCAAATCCCATTTTATCTAGTACAGCCCACAGGTAAGACCATTCCAGACGATCAAAAGCCTTCAACGCATCGAGCGACAACACTGCGGCGGGGGTCCTCAGCTCCTTAGCCCTATCGATGATATGCAATAGTCGTCTAGCATTATCAGAGGCTAGTCTAGTTCCTATGAAACCTGTCTGATCACAGTGTACTAAGGTGGTCATAAAACCCTGCAAGCGACGCGCAAGCACCTTAGCAAAAACTTTTAGATCAGAATTCAAAAGTGAAAGCGGTCTATAGCTTGCGCAATCTGTGGGATCCTTGTTCTTCTTCAACAATAATGATATAATAGCTACATTCACATCCCTGGAGAAAGAGCCACTTTCAATTGCATATCGAAACATGTCTAGCATCAGCTGACCTAGATCTTCCCAAAAGATGGCATAAAGTTCAGGGGGTATCCCATCCAAACCAGGCGACTTGCCCCTACGCATTGCGAGCACAGCTTCCTGTAATTCCGCCAGATGGAGCGGTCTATCTAAGGCTTCCGCATCCGCCTCGCTAAGGGTTGGTAACTGTATGTTGGATAAAAAATTATTGCATACTGCATCATCGTGAATGACCTCGGAGGTGTAGAGCTCATCATAAAAAGCACGAAACGTGGCATTGACCTCTTTGGGTTCTGTAACCATGGCTCCCGTTGTTGATTTGACACTAACAATATCAGCAAAATGCTCATTGGATCTAAGACGTAAAGCCAGTAAGTGACTGGGTCTTGCACTATTAAAATAGTAGTTTTGCCTTGTGCGTTTCATTTGAAATTCTGAGCGGCGCTTGAGAATGGAGTTAATTTCTTTCTTAACTAGCTCCCTCTGAGTTGCTGTACTAACATCAAAGTTATTTTGGAGAGAATTATCCAAAGTAGAAAACCGAGATTCCAATTCCACCAGTTTGGCTGACCTTAATTTTCTCTGAGTGGACGCATAGAGGGTTGTATTACTCCTGATAAAGCCTTTAATTGCATCCCAAAGAATTCTGGGATCCTCAACTGAGCCTGTATTGATATTTATAAATTCACGCAAACCAGTTTGAAACTGAGCTACAAATGCCGCATCGCGCAGCAGTGTGGTGTTAAACCGCCATCTAGGAGCTCTATCTATAACCTGTTTCAGTGAAGCAACACACAGCACCGCCTTGTGATCCGAGAGTGACATTGGGAGCAACTCTACCTTGGCAATTTTATGAAACAAGCTAACAGGGGCAAAAACGTAATCGATCCTAGAGAATGAAGCATGCCTACCCGACAGAAAAGAAAAATCTCTAACCGTTGGGTTCATTAAACGCCAGATGTCGAGTAAGCCAGTTGAGTTTGCCCAAGCACGTAGTTCTGCAGACGCTAGTGCTTGTTCTCTGCTTTCTACCCCAGTGGATCTATCTAGGTTATGTTGCCATGTTGCATTGAAGTCAGCACCAACAATGATTTTGAAATCCGTCAGTTCCAATAAGGTTTTAGTTAGTAATTTGTAAAACTCTTTGTCTAAAACATTTGGAGCATACACAGAGACTAGTGCTAGCATTTTACCCTCCAAGCGGATTTTAGCAACAGCTATCCTCCCGTCACTGTCAGACCAATCACCCAAAAAATCCAACCTAAGGTTACGTCTAGCCAATATGGCTACTCCCTTGGTTTTGGAAGAAGCAGCTGAAAAGGCTAAAACACGATAATGTTTATTAGCCAATCGGTTGGAATGCTCTTTTAAAAGATGAGACTCCTGTATAAATGCAAAGTCAATTGATTTAGATCGCAAAACCCCCAAAATGCTGGTTCGTTTATGCGGTATATTCGCTCCCCTTACATTGAAACTTAGAAATTTATATTCTGTCATAATTGTGGTTCAAACCATACGCACAGCAAGCACAGTAGAACATTTTAGAATTTCCTAGTTGGTCCCTCACAACAAACCTTCCCAACAGAAAAACAAAACAACCCCAAAAGGAACAGAAAGGAAAAAGCAACATCAAACGAACATAAAAAAACACATAACATTGAAGCTTGAGGGGGAAAACCCCATTAGCATCAGAGTGCACAAAAACAGTTCCCCACCCCATCAACCTATTAGTCAACCTTCATTTCACTCTGTCAGAGAGTGCAAACAAGTAACTGCCCAAAAGTAACCATACATTGCCCTCTGGTGGTTATGTAAATATATAACAGATCACCAAAGTAAAAACAACAACAACAAAAAAGTGCCTTCTTGTGGCTGAATAGCTCTCAAACATTCCATCAGCTCAAATTATGATCAATCTCCCCACTTCATATCACTTAAATAAATGAGAATGGTATGTTAACATTTCTAGTAAAGAAGGGGGAGAGAAAAAAGAAAAGAATAAAGGGAAAAAAAAATTGAGGGGACTATAACAACTGTAATAATAATAATCAGTCCAGCATTAGGCCCACTTAGAATGTGATAAAGCCCTATAAGCCACGTTAATGCAAATAACCAAACACTTGTGACAGATAAGTGGAAATAAGGCTGTCACCACGACAAGGCACTAATATAATATTAATAATAAAAATAAATAAAAAAGGAAATCAGTGTATATGATATAAAAAATATATGCACTTACATATGTAGTTAGAAATAGAAATTAAAAGCACATCCGGGGGGCCATATGCAGCAAAGCACACACAGTGTTAATGCATACTGCGCCACATACAGCCCCCCCATGCATCCATGCATACAAACCACAATTACTAATTAGAAGGGGGAAAAAAAGGAAAGAAAAGAAAAGTCTGTATACATAAGTATTTACATAAAACACAGTTATGTATGATCAGGAAACCATATACAACACAGCACACAAATGCATACTGCGCCATATACAGCTCCCTGTACATGCCCAAAAGGCCAGTGCAAACTTAGATAAATGTCAATCATATTAGTTAAGTCTGTTTCCGTCTTAAACAGTAAACTACCATACTTCAAACAGTGAACCTACCCAATCACGACTACAAAATAAATATCCCAATACAGAGCTCCCCTCTCCCCCCATCAAGAAATTAACATTTTAGAATACAACAAGTAAAGTAGGTAAATAACTACCCCCCCCCCCCCCAGACAGCGGATCCACAAGCACGTAGAGCCAACGCGCCACGAGATCGTACATCCGCCAGCTATTGAGATTAGAAAAAAAAGGAAAAAAAAGAACGAGTCAATGAGCCAGGGAGAGAGAGAGAGAGAGAGAGAGAGAGAGAGAGAGAGAGAGGAGAAGCAGAGATAGGTAGAGAGACATAGAGAAAGGGCGGGAGAGCGAGTGGTCTCTGGACCCGCGGAGCCTTCACAATTTAGACCATATTATTTATATCTGTTTCACCTTAAACAGTAGGCTACATTACTCAATACAAAGGCCAAAGCCCAGTCTCGCCCTCCTACCCGAAAAAGTAGCGTTTTAGGCGGCATAAACGAACCATAAACTAACAACCAACATAGCCGCCATTACCTAACAGAAAGAGAGAGAGAGAGAGAGAGAGAGAGAGAGAGAGAAAGACACACACACACACACACACACAGCGAGAGAGAGAGCCAGAGAGAGAGAGAGAGAGAGAGAGAGAGAGAGAGAGAGAGAGAGAGGGAAAGCCGAGATAGATAGAGAGACATATAGGGAAGACGAGAGAGAGAGCAGGCTCCGTCCGAACCGCGACACGTTAGACAAAGCTTAACAGAGAGAGATAAAACACTCTAGACCTATATAGTAAGCAGCACAACGCTCAATAAGAGCAAAGAAAAGGAATACAATAATAACAAGAACAATGTCCATTATATTCAAACAAAAAAGACAGTGAATTATGCTTATAGCTTTAGCAGCCCTAAATCCTCTCTCCTTGCGGTAACCTAAATTAAAACGAGTAACACCCATCTGCTTACAGATCTTGTTAAAAAATAAAACAAATAAAATAGGTATTATGAAACGAAACACTTGAAAACACAACGTCAAGTCAGATGATGAGTCCAAAACAATAAGTAGGCTTACATTAACAACTCACCCTTTGGGGAGGAGGAGGAGGAGAGAGTGAGGAAAGAAAGACGCTGCGTAAAAGTCATCTCCAAAGTCCCAGCCAGCTTACCAACAGTCCATTAAAGGCAAAAGGATATCACATCGGCAGAATGTGTTTGAAAGCACGCGATCACGAAAGCAAAAGTGTCCCTGGTAAAAGTTAGTTCTCTGTAACTGTCGTCTCATCATCCTGCGTAGCTAGAGTCTCGTCCGCAGCACCTGGAGTCTTGAACTTATCCTTGCAAAAGGCCAGAGCTTCCTTGGGTGAGTTGAAAGTAGAAGTCGCCTCATCCACGGTTATCCAGAATTTGCTCGGGTGCCTTATTCCGTATTTAACTCCTTCCGCGGTGATGGAACGTAGGAATTCCTTTACTGGCCCGAAAGCTGCCCTTCTCTTTGATGTTTCAGCAGACCAGTCGGGGAAAATATACACCTTTTTGCCATTGTATGTCAGTTGGCCTGCTTTCCTGGAGAGCTGGAGTATGCGTTCCTTTACCCGGAAAAAATGGATCCTTGCCAGGAAAGCCCTTGGCTTATCAGAACGTGGATTGCCGGTCCGATGAGCACGATCCACCTCCGGGGGGGAGTCGGGAAACTCGTCGGGGAATGTTTTCTGCAAAAAAGACTGGATAAAGGCCACTGGGTCAGCCTTTTCTAGCCCAGGAGAGATCCCAATCACTCTTATGTTGTTCCTACGACTCCGGTCTTCTGCTATGACGAGCTTCTCCTCCAGATTAGCACATCTTCTCTCCAATTCAGTGATACACATCTGCAAACTGTCCATGGAGGAACCAAAGTTCTCAATGGCCTCCCCATGTTCAGCCACGGTCGTGTTCAGCGTGGCGACTGCAGGACGCAGCTCCTTTCCGAAGTCATCAATCTTCTTCAGTAATTTCTTCTCCAAGCCAAGCATCATGGGTTGAATAAAACCATCCATAAACTCTTTCAGTGATTCCTTGAGGACCTCGCGCAGCATGCTCTTTGTAACCGGAGCGTCAGCGTCGCCCTGCATTGCGCCGGCCATGTTGTCGGCGTTTGCGGTCGGAGACCTGGTACTCCTCGACCTCGTGTTAATCGTATTCGGCATGAAACACGAAACAACTGCAAAAACAGACGCTCACCAGTGTTTTGGGCGTTTAAAGTCTCAAAAGAACTATAAAGGCAGTAAAAAATGGGCTTAAAAAATGTGAAAACTATGCACCTCCACAGAGCTCAACAAACGCGTCCTACTCGGTCGCCATCTTGTCGGAACTGAGATATTTAACCACTTGAACCTTAATAAACTTGACTTTTCACTGTGCTTAGTCTGCTCTTTTCCCCCTCCAAAGCTCTTTGCCAAAAATAGCCCATCTACAAGCTCACAACGCCTCGTGCTGCGAGGCGTTGTCAGCTTGTAGATCGGCTATTTTTGGAAAATCGTGAAAATTAGAATTTTGACCCGATTCTATAAGTGTCTTTTGAATCCTTCTAAGATTTTTGGAAAAAACCTATGTTTCTATGTCAGCAATCTGGCCAGCCATCGTCAAAGAAAAGGTCCTTTTCACTTCAACTGGAGCTCAGTTAGTCTGTTCTTGAGAGACTACAATGTCAGTGGTTCTCAAACCTTTTCATGTGAAGGACCCCCAAAATGATATTTATTTGGCCACGGACCCCCATCTCAAAATATTTAGTTCCAGGGACCACCCAGAAGCAAAATTTGAGTTACAAACGTTCGCTTTGAAAATACATATATTCAAAGATTTGCACAAATTTTTTCAAAAATAGCAGATCTACAAGCTCGCAGCGCGGCACTCGGTGCCGCGCTGTGAGCTTGTATATCTGCTATTTTTCCCTGGTTAAAGCATTCAATAATTCTAGGCCTAAATGGGTTAATGGTAAATGGTGCATTTATATAGCACCTTTATTCAAGGCACTTTACAGAAATTGTGCATTAAATTCACCCATTCATACACACTCATTCATACACCGATGGCAGAGGAAGCCATGCAAGGCACCAACCTGCTCATCGGGAGCAACTAGGGGTTCAAGGACTCTTCGACACTAACTCTGGGGAGCCTGGGATCAAACTGCGAACCCTCTGTGTAATCTGCATGTTTTCCATCAATCTTTAGAGCACATTTGTTGTTGGTGTACATTGATTTTACGATTTCATAGGTTTTCTCTCCAATGCCGCTTTCCAACAGTTTGTACAACAGGCCCTTGTGCCAAATTTCTTTTTGGAGTCAACAGAATTTGGTTGTTAATTAGGGTGGTGAGGGTGAAAATATGGTCTGTTATATGATCATTTGGAAGGAAGCCAATTTGTAATTTGCTCAGAGCATTAGTTTCTGTGAGGAAATGTAGTATTTTCCTGAGGTTGCTGTTAACACTGATACAGTATTTCCATAGTTACAAATAGGGGTCAAAGGTCGACAACTAAGTGGGACCAGTAAGCTGGTGGTTAATTAGAGAGGCATGCACTCCTACAGTATAGCGTATATCTCAATACAGTAGGTTAATTCTGTGATTAGTAATCACTTGTTTAGATTTAAGGGATTATAAGGCTTTTGCTGGAAAATCGCAGTGAATTAGCTTGGAAGCCTGTGCTAATTTGCACCTCAGATTGGAAATAACCCCCAGTGTAAGATGCTGCTCAGAAAGGAGTATTTGGAGGTAATATTATACAACAGTAATATTATGTAGGTCACTGCCTGGCTATGAGACTTGTTGGACTAATGTTTTGCATTTTAAACGGTCTCAAAGGCCGTTCTGCTACTTTTGCCTTTTATTATTGACATATATTTATGAGCAAAACAACCGCACACAGCCAAAAGGATACTACAAACAACAGGGAAACTGATGAAATCGTTCTGTAACTTGAACACTTGAGATGCAAATGTGTCATTTGTTGAAGCATAGTCGCTGTGTTGCTGCTACACTGCTGCTTCACTTTCACATTTTGGGGGAAATTATAGGTGAAAATTATACTTAACTATAACATAGCTGATCTACAAGCTCACAATGCTTTGCAGTGTTGAAGAAGCGGTATAAATCACCCTTAATGGAGGTTATGATGCCAGATGGGACTTATTTTAACATCTAACATTGTAGAATACACAGAAACCAAAGACCTTTCCTGCTGGTGTCTCAATGCCTACATACAGCTTCAGAAATGGCTTTAACCACCATATAACTAGTGGCTCATAAAGTGTATCAGTGAAGTGGCCTCTCTAACCATGTGGGGCACCACTTGCTCTCTCTCTCTCTTGCTCTGCGGTTCATGTGTGTTGGCAGTGGCTCCAACGTAAATTCAGCACAGACAGAGTTATGTCCACAGAAAGTCCTTCGTTAGTTATTTTCAAAAAGAATGACAACTTCCACGTCGCCATTGGTAGCCGTTCTTGATGATCAGAATTGAAGAACGCTGTTTCAGGTGCCATTTACCGAACGACTTCTCCACATGAATCCTGCATGGCGCTCCTATTCTGGCCATGTCAAAATAGGCAAACTTTTGGCTAAAATAGATGATCTGCATGCTCCTCAATGGCTTGACACGTTGTGAGCTTGTAGATCGTTGTGAGCTTTGTAATGGGTCCATTTGGTTCCATTTGTACACTGTCAAAGTTAAGGGGAGACCTTCAAATGTCAAGGTTTGAGAACCACTGGATTATGTGATCACACAAGTCTTCTCTCCGACAGCACTCCGGCTCCCGCCTTGGTTACCAAAGCAACGTCCAAGGTTCCACCCAGCCCCAGAGCACCATGGGATACTCGTCGTCCTCCCAGCAGAGCTCCCAGTACTCCCACGCCACCCACCGCTACTGAGAGGCTGACCAGTCACTCCATCCCCAACCAGCAGAGGAGTCATGCCCTCTTCCTTCTCCTCCTACTCCTCAGTCCTCCCTCTCCCTCCTCTCCTCCCCCTGAACCCGCGCCATCCCTTCTTCCTGTCCCGCACGGATCCTACCCTCCGCGGGGGGAGACCTTTCACCTTTGATGACCTCATAACTCTATGATGGAACCCTCCATCCCACTCCCCAAAGGGCACTGCAATATGAAGGCAACTCAAACATAGGAACCAAAATAATTATAGTTACACATGAATCCCGCCCTCCAGGGATGACAAACTGATAAACCATGTAAGATAGAATTGGTTTGAAGAAGAAAAAAAGAGAAAAAAAAGACAAAAACTAAACAAAGGGGCGTTGAGGGTGTGGGGAGACGTACCCTTATCACAAAGACTAAGAACTATGGCACTTATAGAAACATGTTCTTCAAGAGGAAGAATCGCAGCTGTGTTCATATGTATAATATTATATTATATATAGCACCTTTTTTCTATTGGATTTCTTTTTTCTGTTGGCTTTTTCTTTCTTTTTTTGTTGCTTGTTTCCTAGAGTTTTAAGGTTTACCTTGATAGTTGATGTCATTGTAAATATTGTTAAATACTGAAGCGTTGGGAGGAAACACACAGCCCTTTACTGTCATCACTCTCATTCATCTTGCTCTTAAAGCCTTGCTTGTACTTCATCACATCACGGTGGCCCTGGCCGTAAACTGACTTTCAATTATTTACAGATTGTGCCACTGTCTCGTGAAAGAATACAAATTGGGCTTAAACTTGGGATAATCAAGATGACACGAAGACGAGGTATGAGCCAAACCCTGTCCTTTTTAAAACAAGAGAGCTTCTTTACTATCTCCTTAGAATCAATATTTGTACACAGTAAATCAGCTTTCCCGCTGATGTATGTGCAGGGAAATCAGAAATGCGCAATTTATCTTAAGCTACTTGTTATGGGTTTTCTATATTTAGACCTGTCTGTCAAGATTTAAATTTGGAAAAAAAAGAATTGTTGTCTTTCTATGGACTATACGTTCTATATATTTTATCGCCTTTGCTCCTCTACCTTTTGAGATGCCACATCCAACAAAACAAGCTATTCAACAAATGTGTGTAAGAGAAAAAACATGTAGCACTTATTTTCTCCGACAAAACACGCCATTTTTAAGGACCCTGAATGTTTGACCATTTAAGGCCGGCAGCTATGTGGAGTGCTGGTCTTCCAGTGTTGAGGTGTTGCTGGTGGTGGAGGTGTTCGTTTGAAACGCATCCCATCATTGGAACAAAGAACCTTGTAAAGGTTACCCAACGTGCGCATAAAACTATATAATCAGGGGCGTCACCAGGGGTAGGAAAGTGGGACTGAGTTACTGGGGCCCAAGGTGGAGGGGCCCTAATAACTTTATCTATTGAAAAATAGCAGATATACAAGCTCACAGCGCGGCACCGAGTGCCGCGCTGCGAGCTTGTAGATCTGCTATTTTTGAAAAGTTGTGAAAATGTGTGAAGATCTTTGAATATATGTATTTTTTTAAGCGAACATTTCTAACTGAAATTTCGCTTCTGGGGGTCCCTGGAACGAAATATTTTGAGATCGGGGTCCGTGGCCAAATACATATCATCTTGGGGGTCCTTGACATAGGTTTCTTGCACACATTTTCACGATTTTTCAAAAATAGCAGATATACAAGCTCGCAGCGCGGCACTCGGTGCCGCGCTGTGAGCTTGTATATCTGCTATTTTTCAATAGTTAACATTCATGGGGGGCCCGCAGTGAATCCTTGTACCCAGGGCCCAGAATTTGGTGTGACGCCCCTGTATATAATACAGGGCAGCTAACAGTGCACCCACCCCTGGTGTGACGCCCCTGTATATAATACAGGGCAGCTAACAGTGCACCCACCCCTGGTGTGACGCCCCTGTATATAATACAGGGCAGCTAACAGTGCACCCACCCCTGGTGTGACGCCCCTGTATATAATACAGGGCAGCTAACAGTGCACCCACCCCTGGTGTGACGCCCCTGTATATAATACAGGGCAGCTAACAGTGCACCCACCCCTGGTGTGACGCCCCTGTATATAATACAGGGCAGCTAACAGTGCACCCACCCCTGGTGTGACGCCCCTGTATATAATACAGGGCAGCTAACAGTGCACCCACCCCTGGTGTGACGCCCCTGTATATAATACAGGGCAGCTAACAGTGCACCCACCCCTGGTGTGACGCCCCTGTATATAATACAGGGCAGCTAACAGTGCACCCACCCCTGGTGTGACGCCCCTGTATATAATACAGGGCAGCTAACAGTGCACCCACCCCTGGTGTGACGCCCCTGTATATAATACAGGGCAGCTAACAGTGCACCACCCCTGTATATAATACAGGGCAGCTAACAGTGCACCCCCTAACCCCTAACCCCTAACCTCTAACCCCTGCCCTCAACCAAGACAACCAGTCCCCGTTTGGTCCCCGAGACTGTTACTGCCTGATGTCAGCGTCCTTTGTTTTCATTTTGATATTTTTTTAACTGTGTTGTTTCGTGTTTTTTCTTTTATTATTATTATTTGTTGTTATTATTAATACGTTTATTGTCTCACTCGGTCAAAGAACTGCACTGACTCATGATGAACTCGTCTGCAAAAAGAGCTGGAACAAATATTCGGGGTGATGATGATGATAGCCCTGCTGCCCGATCCTTCCCTTCTCTTCTCTTCCACTCCTCCTCCGCCCGCCTCTGTCGGGCTGTGCACTGACCAGTAGAAGAAGCCCAGGTAGAGAGACGTGAGCTAAATCAAAATGTGGTCCATGTGAGAATGGATGCGTTCTTTAATCTGGAGAAACGGAGGGCCGAAAGAAGAAAGTCTGGTGCCGATGGTGTTCAGTAGGAACCCGGCAGGCTGTCTGGTCCACAGCCAGAATGCCTATAAGGAAACGTCAGGCCTGCCCGGTTCAACTTACAACAATGAACACATGCACATGTGCTTTAAAGCTATATATTGTTTTTTATGTGCCTCTCTAATATATAAATTATACAGTATATACAGTATGTGCATATATATTGTCGTTGTCGGGTGGAAACCTTATATGTCCAAGACCGTTTGTTTTGTATTTATCATTTTAAATGAACTAAACTAGTGAAAATAGCAGATCTACAAGAACACAACGCCTCGTGCCGCGAGGCGTTGTGTGCTTGTAGATCGTCTGACAGCCTTGTATGATGAAGCAGGGCTTTACTTGGTGAAAAAACGTACAAACTTGAAACTTGGAGATACAAGGTTTCTGCCCGAGAATGACGATATGTGTATATGCTGTCCCCAGGCTGTAGAGCCAGTGCAGGACATCTTGAAGTCCTGCACTCCCCTTTTCATCTGGTTGTTGTTTGTACATCTACCGTACGTCTATGCCAAGTACACTCAGCCATGTCTCTTCTGTTTTTGTTAATTAACTAATGAATTATGTTGATAATAAGATAAGAGAACACTCCGGTTAGAGGAGTTATCTTCAAGCACAAGTCCCTAGACTGTCGCTATACGCCTTTTCATTTCACACTGGTCCTGTTCAAGTCACATGCCAGCCTGTCAGCCGGGTTGTATTAAAGAACGCACCCAGTGACTCAAGTGTAACTGTACCGCATACAGTATGCTCTGATGCAGATGTGGACACAAGGGAAAGAAATGCAAACAGACAGCTGGATTAAGAAATACTGACACCTAGAGGATGAAAAGAAAACTGGACCTCTGGACCTCTTGGACATGTTTGTGCTCAAAGAGGTTTTTTGCAAGACATTTCTTTGCAAGACAATTCTATGAAACTGCCTTTTTTCTGGTGTCCAGAATTCACCAGCCCACGTTGCACTGGTGTAACACGGGCCACGGCTGATGGTCACCGTTGTCCTTTGTTACAGTCGGAGATATAGGACATCGGCTTCTACTTTCTGGAAGAGAATACTGACAATAGTTTGCATTTTACAGCAGGAAGTAATACCTTTGAGGGTTTGTTGGTGTCTTTTGGGCCTCTGGCCTCAAGTTAGTATGATTTCTAAAATTGATACGTTTAACTGCAAAACTTCAGTTCAGTGGTTTTGCACCCTGAACGAGATATATTTCTGTGCAATATGAAGCGAAAGAGTCAGAAGTCATATAGGCCCTGCCGCCCCAGTAAGTTAAACAACTACCCAAGTAATTTGGTCATGCTCTTGGCTCAGTTCCATTATAGCATCACGTCTGCTAGGGAACTGATATGTTTTTGTTTTTTTCAATTCCAGAGTTTTTTAAAGCAAATTTTTAACTGATGTATTACTGAATTTGTATGGGGAGGGGGTTATGAGACACTTTTCAATATTATCCTCGAAACGGAAACCTCGAACCACCCCCTGCATTTGCACGAGGACTGCCACCTCTGTCAATCTCTAATCTTTAATAGATCTATCTTTATTTATTTTTCTATTTTGTTGTTGTTGTTGTTGTTGTTCCAGTGGTCTGGCAGAACACAGGCTCCAGATGGCATACAGTACAGTACAGTACAGTACAGTACAGTACAGTACAGTACAGTACAGTACAGTACAGTACAGTACAGTACTGTACAGTACAGTACTGTACAGTACAGTACAGTACAGTACAGTACAGTACAATAACCTTCTCAGAGGAGCAGTCATATTTGATGGGGGATTTAAACCAGCAGCTATTCATCAAAGGTTTTCTCCATCTGGTTTCTTTCTTATGTGTACCGTGTATCTTGTATGAAATCTAATTCAGTAGCGATGAGGACCGCATTTAACCTATTCAGAACATTACACTATATTGTGTATCATTATTTTATGCTTTAACTATTGAAAAATAGCAGATATACAAGCTCACAGCGCGGCACCGAGTGCCGCGCTGCGAGCTTGTAGATCTGCTATTTTGGAAAAATCGTGAACATTAGAATTTTGACCCGATTCTATAAGTGTCTTTTGAATCCTAAGATTTTCTGAAAACCCTATGTTTCTATGTCAGCAATCTGGCCAGCCATCGTCAAAGAAAAGGTCCTTTTCACTTAAAGGGGAAGACCACCCATTTTCAATATTGAACTATGTCATTAATATACCTTAGAGGAGTTGTGTGGAAATAGAAAAAAAGTTCCCCCTCTTCTGTGTTGCCTAGAACTGGAGGATTGATTTTGGGGTTTGTATTGTAAAGTACAACTTGATGACATCACACATTGTACTTTACAATACAAACCCCAAAATCAATCCTCCAGTTCTAGGCAACACAGAAGAAGGGGTACTTTTTTTCTATTTCCACACAACTCCTCTAAGGTATATTAATGACATAGTTCAATATTGAAAATGGGTGGTCTTCCCCTTTAAATGGAGCTCAGTTAGTCTGTTCTTGAGAGACTACTATGTCTATGTTCTCAAACCATTTCATGTGAAGGACCCCCAAAATGATATTTATTTGGCCACAGACCCCCATCTCAAAATATCTAGTTCCAGGGACCATCCAGAAGCAAAATTTGAGTTACAAATGTTCGCTTTGAAAATATATTCAAAGATTTGCAGTCATTTTCACAACTTTTTTCAAAAAATAGCAGATCCACAAGCTTGCAGCGCGGCACTCTGTGCCGCGCTGCGAGCTTGTATATCTGCTATTTTTCACTGGTTAAAGCACTCAATAATTCTAGGCCTAAATGGATCACATGTTGTACATTTTCTTCTTCACATAGTAAAATCCTCAGTGCTAAGTTATCCATTTGTACGCTCCTCTCAGAGTTAAGTTAACACTCAGGATTTTACTGTGCACAAAACGAGGTTGTCGGGAAGCATTACCATTCAGCGTGAAGCAGATAGCAGCAGGGGGCAATATCCTGTCAAAACAACAATTCCTATGCAAAAAAGAAGAAAACAGGCTTTCAAAATAGCTTGCATCTGTGCAGTGCTTAAAGGAAAATATTTGCCTTTTTTACTGCATCATCTCCATGTATGGGTCCTCATTAATGCTCACTAATAGGATGGCTATTTTATGTCTACTTGCTCTGTGTTTCTGTGTTACAGTTCATGCTCTTTTGCCAAAAGTGCCCTTTTAGGGAAGTTCAGCCCCTGCCTCTAACATTCTCTGCACGTCCTTGGTGGATCGTTTGAAAATGTTAAAACTTTTAGGGCTCTATTTTGATTGTCTTAAGTACCAGCTCTTGTGCCTTAACTTTAAGGCCTGTCCATACTGTCTCCAACCACAAAACAGTTTGTCAGAGAGTTCTGAATTTCCGATGTGCAGCTTTCCGAATTCGGGGTAATGCTTGTGATGTAATTTTGTAGTTGAACCGGACCTTTCCGATGTAAAGTTCGGTGGTCGGAGACAGTATGGACCGGGCCTTTGAGTTAAGGCATAAGAGCTGGTACTTAAGACAATCAAAATTGAGCCCTCTAACTTAAATCTTTTTTTAAACGTTTATTTTATGAAAGTTGAATGGGTCAGTGATCTGGTTTGAAAACCGTCATTGATGACCAATGTCACAGGCTGAGGCTGGCCATATGAAGTCTGAGATGGCAATATATAATAAAGATATTTCGATGTCCCGTTGTTTCGAGGTCCCAGTAGGTTTAGGCTTTGGGTTAGCCTTCACCAAGTTGGCATTCACCTGCGTCGGCAGGTTAGCATTCACCAGCGTCGGCGGGTGTAAGAACAGTGACTATTGGCTATTTCAGCAGGCTATAGTTCCCTATTTCCTTTAGCTTGGAAGAAACCACCATAAGATGATGTCATGGTAGGCAGGTTTCTGGACCGTCGTCCCTCCAACTCTTGAGACACAAAGCAAGTAGGGATGGGACGATAAGCGATATTATCGTTTATCGTGATAAAAAACACTCACGATAATCGTATGTGGAGATTTCATTTATCGTCGTGCACTGGGATCAATTCACCTTTTTTTCACTCTCTATCAAATGACTTTGACAAAAAGTAGGCGATCTACAAGCTCACAACGCGTCGCAACGCAACGCGCTGTGAGCTTGTAGATCTGCTATTTTTTTTGGGGCAAATATTCCGCCCCAGGATAATGGATTTTGATTATCGTGATAATATCGTATATCGCGATTTATTTTGTCACCATCATCGTGACATGACATTTTCATATCGTCCCATCCCATCCCTAAAAGCAAGTAGACTGAAATGTGCCATCTTATAATACGCAATAGTGAGGACCAATTCTATGAAGAAATGGTTGGAAAAAGGTGCATCTTTAAGAGTTTCATGTTGACAGCGTGTTGTTCATGGGTTCCCTATGGGTTCTCACTGGGATATATCTGTTCTCTGTAACGTGGCGTTGTTGAAGGCTTTTGTTGTCGTTTTTCCCTCCCTTCTGACAGCATTTTACATTGTACTTAAAATGAACTATTGTAAAGAAATGCACATATATATATATGGATAGTATACAATCATATTTATTATTTGCATACATATATGAATAATACCCATCTTCCTTACTTTGGACTTCTCCACTGCCTTAACTATAGTAGCTATAGAAAGGGACCTCTGTCAGACAAAATAAGGCATCTCTAGATCCTATTTCCTACTTGTCTTTAGAGTGACATACTATGATAATCACACATCGTTGCCGTCTGAAAACTTGTATTTCCACAACCTTTTATACGTTTTTTCGTAAATGAACGCGGAAAGTAATTCGTAACACTACAGTGTCCCTGTGTCCCACAAAAGTACTGATACAAGCACGGACAACGCGGCACGTGAACTTTTAGATCTTCTATTTTGGCTACTTTTAAACAATTAAGTGAAAGTGGTATTAACAAGAGTTTGTGACTAAATAGTAACAACATTGGAACCACAGGTTCTTAAGTATCAGTTTTGGACACAACACGGTTTTCCCCACAGACAGCAACGATCATCTACATGAATGGCTTGTATCGTGCTATTGCAGTGTTTCTCAACCACTGTGCCTGGGGACCTTTGGTGTGCCCCTGGGAAAGGTCAAGTGTGCCCCTTGAAACTGCTTGAAAGCCAGTATTGTATTTATCATTTTAAAAATGATTTAAACTAGTGAAAACAGACGATCTACAAGCACACAGCGCCTCGCGGTGCAAGGCGTTGTGTGCTTGTAGATCTGCTGTTTTCACTACTGTTGTGCGACAGCCTTGTATGATGAAGCAGGGCTTTACTTTGCAAAGAAACTTACAAATTTGAAACTTGGAGATACAAGGTTTCTTCCCGACAGTGACGATATTTACACCCCCGTATTATGTTTGTGTGCCCATGGATTCTTGGGACATGAAAAGTGTGCCCATGGATTCTTGGGACATGAAAAGTGTGCCCATGCAGAAAAAAGATTGAGAAACACTGGGCTATTGTGTTGCAGGTGTACGGTAAAGTGGTTTTCATCATTTAACTCTTGTTAGTGGTTTCATTTTAGACTCTCAAGAGTTAAAGATCTATAGATCCATTTGGTTACCAACTCTCCATCATTTAGCTTGGGACCAACCTGGAATCCCCTCAAGGACCACTAGTGGTCCCTGGACCACTGGTTGAAAACCGCTGCAGTACACAGTAAAATCCCAGTGTTAATTATACTCCAAAGGGGTTCCATTTGTACCCTTTCCGGAGTTAAATGAACACTAAGGAATTTTACCATCGAGCGACACTATTTGGCACTAATGCCCCCTAACCCTATGCTTGTGTTACTGTTGTCATGACAATTAAGTGATTACTGACTGACATGGCCAATTTAATTTTTTGTTTATCTGTTGTTTTTTCCTCTGTAGACTCGTAGGTTTTTCAGGAATCAAAGGATGCATGTTTTTCATTTGTGTGGACAGTGCCTTTTTTAATCTCAGCATTCATCTTGTGCGCCTAAAGAATGGGGAATTGATTGTTCATGATTGTTTTATTTTGTTTTGTGAAAAGAATAATTTATATTTCTCCTGTGCTCATAATATTATTTTTTCCCCCATTACTGTAGGCCTAGTGTATTATTATTTCACACAATGTGCAAACTAGCAACTGAATATCTTTTTTTTTTTAAGTACATGTCCCACCTAATGTTTAAGACTGCAAAACAATTTTGACGTAGGATTAGCTGTCATTTAAGTATATATTGTCCTGACACATTATTGAGACGCGGTTAAGTATGTTTTGAAAAATGCTGTACATAAGAACACATTTTAAGAATTTCTCATTGAAATATTGATAAGATATTTGTCTTTTAATGCACTGTTGTTGCTCATATATTTAGTGGTAAATAAAAGCATATTTAATGTTTTTCCTTTTTATGTCTCATTTAGACACTAATTGGATATGAAAGTTATAAGTAACCCAGACAACCGTCCTCTGGCTGTGTGTGTTGATATTTACAGGCACACAATAGTAGGATATACACCTAAAGCCTCATTTATGCGCTGTTGCGTAACACTGTCATACAACGGACCATAAATTAGGCATAATGACATGAAACCGCTACAGGGGTCTTCAACAGGGGGGTCCGTGGAGGTACTGCAGGGGGTCCGCGAAATTATTGCTTTTAAAAAATAAAAATAAAAGATTTCAAAAAATGTTTTTTTTTTTTTTTTTCACATTTATGTTAAAAAATAAATCATGATTCTATCCATTTTGAATAGCTTGAATACATGATTACTATGCAATTGACAGATTGTTGATATTATTGACATTGGTTCTCAGTTAATAAGTAGTATGTTTAGAAATGATAGTGGTACGGCCCACCCTGCTCGCTGTAACTTGTACATGTTTAAAATAAAAAATATGTCGTAGCCCCGACCCCCCCACCCTACGAGGTGGTAGGGGGTCCCTGCTCCATCTCCCCATCAGTTTGGGGGTCCCCGGCCTGAAAACGTTGAAGACCCCTGCGCTAGGCCTCTTCTCTTCTCCTCTCACATTTCCTACTCCTTTAGTTAATAGTGTTGCATGTGCCTGTCTTTTTTCCAATTAAGCCCAATTTATGCTTCAAAGTGTCACATGACGCTTTACTCGCCAGCATAAATTTGCCTTTAAGCACTTATTGTCACCTTTCTCAACAGCTTGTACAGAACGAGAGACACACCATCTGCAAAGTGTTTCAGTGATGCAGGACTGTCCCTGGCTACTCAAATTGTATTTTATTTTTTACTTTATGTCAAAAAGCATAGGCCTACAGCAAGTGTTCCCTGTTTTAAAGCAAAAAGAAATTGCATAATGGTGGTCTCAATTTGGCTATGGAATTCTTATAAATGAGGCAAAACAATGCTTGTTTGGGGAATTTCAATTAGGGAGCTTTCTCGTTTTGCTGAAATGTGCCATTGAATCCTACATGCCTTTCCCTCCCCCACGAGGCTCTTTCTGTGTAGTATCACCAGTGAGATTTGTAGGTTGGAGTGTCTGTCTGTCTGTCTGTCTGTCTGTCTGTCTGTCTGTCTGTCTGTCTGTCTGTCTGTCAACTCTTTTTGTTGTTGTTGCTGTGTTGTGTGTGTGTACATGTGTGCATACACATGGCCTAAGTGTTTCCATAGTATTTATATAGATAAGGCAGCAATAGCACAGTGCAGGAACATTTAAAAAAGAAAAAGGTTTTATTCTGCTGCTTTTAGCAAACCTGTCCAAATTTCACTGTACAAATGACTGTTAAATGATAAAAAAAAAAAAGTCATGTATATTTATTTTATATCCTCTATTGTAATAAAACCTCTTTTGCTTCGACCATTTTCCTTTGTACAGAAATTGTTTTGAGTTATTGGGAATATTCTTTCTTCTCTTTAATATCTAAGCGCTAATAAACATTAACTTGTCTGCTATCATTTCAGCACACAGGCACTCTGGTTTAGAACAAGCTCAACCAAATTAAATTAAAGGGATATTTCACTTCAGCTGTGTTTAAACTTTTTGACTCCCCAGAGAGATTTGCAGTTCAAAATACACTTCTATAGGTACAATATGAGTCTGTTGCCTCCCTCTTGTGGCTAGAAGTAGCAATGACCAGATACATTAAAATAGGCTAGCCTGGGGCCAGCCTATATACTAATGCAGCTAACTAACTGCAGTAGGCCTATAGTATAGGGTTTTAACATGTGTGGGGATGTCTAGCTGCAGCTAGGCTAGGAGGTTGCAGGGGAACATAGATACTATAACCCCAGACAGTTTGTAAGAACACCATGTATGGGCATAAAGATCTACCCAACGGGCACTCCAACATGGAACCACCATATATGGGCATAAATATCTGCCCAACGGGCACTCCAACATTACTTCTGAGACTCCTACATTCAATCCCATTGAATGGGTCTCTCTCTCTCTCTCTCTCTCTCTCTCTCCATCTCTCTCTCTCTCTCTCTCTCTCTCTCTCTCTCTCTCTCTCTCTCTCTCTCTCTCTCTCTCTCTCTTTATTATTGCTATTATTATAATAATTATTATATGGCGCAGGTTTTGTCCATGCCTGGTGCGTAATAGGCTACTAATGACTAATTCCTGCTTTCATTCTCTCTCTCCATCTCTCTCTCCCTCTTCTCTCTCTCCAGACAATTAAAACATGATTTATATACATTGAATGAATACAGATACTTCACAGATATACAGTACTTAAAATTAGAAAAATCCGTTGAGAATTGACCGAGCAATAAGGCTTTGTGCGTCCACCGATGCATCCTTCTGCATCCATCCATCCATCCATCCATCCAACAGCCTCATTAGCATAATTTATGCGGACCACGCCCACACGCATTTCCAAACCATGCACCGCCCCCAATTTTTTTAAGTCAACTAAGCTCCTCCCCTTCATTTACATACGGTCGTCTGCTTTTTTTACGCGCTGGGAAACCTACCTTAACGCCCTCATTAGCATAATGTATGCGAGCATAATGTATGCGCACCACGCCCACACGCAGGGAGGGAGGCAGGCAGGCAGGCAGGCAGGCAGGCAGGCAGGCAGGCAGGCAGGCAGGCAGGCAGGCACTTTATTTATCCATTTATTGAAGGAAGGAAGGAAGAAAGAAAGAAAGAAAGAAAGAAAGAAAGAAAGAAAGAAAGAAAGAAAGAAAGAAAGAAAGAAAGAAAGAACCGACGGACAGACTTTGTTTATTTATGTATCGGACGGACGGACGGACGGACGGACGGAAGAAAGAAAGAAAGAAAGAAAGAAAGAAAGAAAGAAAGAACCGACGGACAGACTTTGTTTATTTATGTATCGGACGGACGGACGGACGGACGGACGGACGGACGGACGGACGGACGGACGGATTGCACGCTTGCACGCTATTCATTTATTTATTCATGTGTTCATTCATTCATTCATTCATTCATTATTTATTTATTCATGTGTTCATTCATTCATTCATTCATTCTTTATTTATTTATTTATTTATTTATTTATTTATTTATTTATTTATTTATTTATTTATTTATTCATTCATTCATTCATTCATGTGTTCATTCATTAATTCATTATTTATTTATTTATTAATTCATGTGTTCATTCATTCATTCATTCATTATTTATTTATTTATTTATTCATGTGTTCATTCATTCATTATTTATTTATTTATTTATTTAATTAAATACTCTGTTGCTAGTAAAACAACCGCCGCGATCCGACGCGTTGTGGGCTTGTACAGTATGTGGTTTTTAATACCAGTAATACGAGAATCGACTGGGCGGAGACTTGTACAAGGGGGCGGGGCTTCAACAATTGCAGCTCGTCCCTATTGGCCATCCAAGTCCAGACAGCGAGTTTGGAGACGGTAGCATGCTGCCACCCGGAATTATGGTTCTTTTAAGCCCAGCCAATAGGAAGAATGAGGGCTCGGGGGCGGGGCCTTTTGGCCTGGCGCAGACAGAGAAATAATTAATTAAATAAATACAGCCAAGGAGTGTGTGTCCAAAGTTTGGCATGGATAGGGGCAATGGTGGCGGAGATATGAGTAGGGGAAAAGTGTGACGTGACGTGACGTGACGTGACTGACTGACTGACTGACTGACTGACTGACTGACAGACAGACAGACAGACGGGAGGTTTTGATAGTAACTGCAACCGCAACTGCAAGTCGCAATAAGCCGAAAAGCTTACTAGGATCTCCTTTTAGTTGACCTTGTACCAGTGAACGGTACTGAAACTGTACCTGTTCCTATAACTTATAATTAATGTATTCATTGGATCTCCTTTTAGTTGACCTTGTTGACCCAGTGAACGGTACTGTCATGAAACTGTAGATAATAGGCCTATATCATTAATTCATTCATTCATGAATTAATTTCCTGTGTAAATAAGCCAAAAAGATTACTAGGATCTCCTTTTGGTTGACCTTGTACCGGTGAACTGTACTGTTACTGTACTGTAGTTGTTACAAGTAACCAACTGATGGGGAGATGTTGTATATTTATGTGTTTCATGTGTAGAAACATACCGTGCTGTTGTGCCTGTTAAAAGCTGTTAAAATAACACATTCCTATATTCATGCTTTTATTTTAAATGTCAATAGTAACCTATCATCATCATTTCATTGAACGCATGCATGCATGCTCAGATCAGCTACTTTAATTGCACTTTCTTTTTTTTTTTCTTCTCCTCAAAGCTCCATGACTGACACCGACCCTTGACAAGCATCAACCCCGGACAGAGTGCCCAGGCAGCGGCGGCGAAGCCGCCGCGGCCCCTCCAAACGCCTGGAAGTGCGGTAGACTGCAAGCCTCTAGAACCAGTCAGTAGGTCCCCATCAACAGACGGCGCTGTAGCCAAGGAATTCCACCTGACCAGGAAGTGCCTCTCTGTCTCTGTGTTTACACCACGAGAGGAGAGGAGAGGAGATGAGAGTGGCTCTGTCGTCTGTACGTCTTCACTCACACTGGTAAATATGTGACAGTAATCTTTGCTATAGAGTGTTCAGTAACAGTGTTAAATAGCTCTATATTGTGACAGCAATCATTGCTATAGAGTGTTTTAAATAACTTGGTGTCTCGTGTGTTGAAACGAGTGTCGCATCATGGCTTGTGTTGTCTTCTGGAGCCCTCTAGTGGACCTGTCTATTTATTACATTCACTACATTGATTTAAAAATCCGGGGTTTTCAGCTGAGAGAGAGATGAAGCAGGGACCCCCACTACCTGTTCATAGATTCCATATAGTTTCATCGTTTGACAGCACAATCATCAGTGTGTTTTGGATTCATGTCAATGTGTGTTTTCAGATATTTAACCACTTGAACCTTAATAAACTTGACTTTTCACTGTGCTTAGTCTGCTCTTTTCCCCCTCCAAAGCTCTTTGCCAAAAATAGCCCATCTACAAGCTCACAACGCCTCGTGCTGCGAGGCGTTGTCAGCTTGTAGATCGGCTATTTTTGGAAAATCGTGAAAATTAGAATTTTGACCCGATTCTATAAGTGTCTTTTGAATCCTTCTAAGATTTTTGGAAAAAACCTATGTTTCTATGTCAGCAATCTGGCCAGCCATCGTCAAAGAAAAGGTCCTTTTCACTTCAACTGGAGCTCAGTTAGTCTGTTCTTGAGAGACTACAATGTCAGTGGTTCTCAAACCTTTTCATGTGAAGGACCCCCAAAATGATATTTATTTGGCCACGGACCCCCATCTCAAAATATTTAGTTCCAGGGACCACCCAGAAGCAAAATTTGAGTTACAAACGTTCGCTTTGAAAATACATATATTCAAAGATTTGCACAAATTTTTTCAAAAATAGCAGATCTACAAGCTCGCAGCGCGGCACTCGGTGCCGCGCTGTGAGCTTGTATATCTGCTATTTTTCCCTGGTTAAAGCATTCAATAATTCTAGGCCTAAATGGGTTAATGGTAAATGGTGCATTTATATAGCACCTTTATTCAAGGCACTTTACAGAAATTGTGCATTAAATTCACCCATTCATTCATACACACTCATTCATACACCGATGGCAGAGGAAGCCATGCAAGGCACCAACCTGCTCATCGGGAGCAACTAGGGGTTCAAGGACTCTTCGACACTAACTCTGGGGAGCCTGGGATCAAACTGCGAACCCTCCGTGTAATCTGCATGTTTTCCATCAATCTTTAGAGCACATTTGTTGTTGGTGTACATTGATTTTACGATTTCATAGGTTTTCTCTCCAATGCCGCTTTCCAACAGTTTGTACAACAGGCCCTTGTGCCAAATTTCTTTTTGGAGTCAACAGAATTTGGTTGTTAATTAGGGTGGTGAGGGTGAAAATATGGTCTGTTATACGATCATTTGGAAGGAAGCCAATTTGTAATTTGCTCAGAGCATTAGTTTCTGTGAGGAAATGTAGTATTTTCCTGAGGTTGCTGTTAACACTGATACAGTATCTCCATAGTTACAAATAGGGGTCAAAGGTCGACTACTAAGTGGGACCAGTAAGCTAGTGGTTAATTAGAGAGGCATGCACTCCTACATTATACCGTATATCTCAATACAGTAGGTTAATTCTGTGATTAGTAATCACTTGTTTAGATTTAAGGGATTATAAGGCTTTTGCTGGAAAATCGCAGTGAATTAGCTTGGAAGCCTGTGCTAATTTGCACCTCAGATTGGAAATAACCCCCAGTGTAAGATGCTGCTCAGAAAGGAGTATTTGGAGGTAATATTATACAACAGTAATATTATGTAGGTCACTGCCTGGCTATGAGACTTGTTGGACTAATGTTTTGCATTTTAAACGGTCTCAAAGGCCGTTCTGCTACTTTTGCCTTTTATTATTGACATATATTTATGAGCAAAACAACCGCACACAGCCAAAAGGATACTACAAACAACAGGGAAACTGATGAAATCGTTCTGTAACTTGAACACTTGAGATGCAAATGTGTCATTTGTTGAAGCATAGTCGCTGTGTTGCTGCTACACTGCTGCTTCACTTTCACATTTTGGGGGAAATTATAAGTGAAAATTATACTTAACTATAAAATAGCTGATCTACAAGCTCACAATGCTTTGCAGTGTTGAAGAAGCGGTATAAATCACCCTTAATGGAGGTTATGATGCCAGATGGGACTTATTTTAACATCTAACATTGTAGACAGGGACATACTGGGCCCCTGATTCAGCCCGGGAAAAAGAGTTGTAGAGGCCAATGGCCAGCACGTCCCTGATTGTAGAATACACAGAAAACAAAGACTTTTTCCTGCTGGTGTCTCAATGCCTACATACAGCTTCAGAAATGGCTTTAACCACCATATAACTAGTGGCTCATAAAGTGTATCAGTGAAGTGGCCTCTCTAACCATGTGGGGCACCACTTGCTCTCTCTCTCTCTTGCTCTGCGGTTCATGTGTGTTGGCAGTGGCTCCAACGTAAATTCAGCGGTCTAATTTGCACAGACAGAGTTATGTCCACAGAAAGTCCTTCGTTAGTTATTTTCAAAAAGAATGACAACTTCCACGTCGCCATTGGTAGCCGTTCTTGATGATCAGAATTGAAGAACGCTGTTTCAGGTGCCATTTACCGAACGACTTCTCCACATGAATCCTGCATGGCGCTCCTATTCTGGCCATGTCAAAATAGGCAAACTTTTGGCTAAAATAGATGATCTGCATGCTCCTCAATGGCTTGACACGTTGTGAGCTTGTAGATCGTTGTGAGCTTTGTAATGGGTCCATTTGGTTCCATTTGTACACTGCCAAAGTTAAGGGGAGACCTTCAAATGTCAAGGTTTGAGAACCACTTGATTATGTGATCACACAAGTCTTCTCTCCGACAGCACTCCGGCTCCCGCCTTGGTTACCAAAGCAACGTCCAAGGTTCCACCCAGCCCCAGAGCACCATGGGATACTCGTCGTCCTCCCAGCAGAGCTCCCAGTACTCCCACGCCACCCACCGCTACTGAGAGGCTGACCAGTCACTCCATCCCCAACCAGCAGAGGAGTCATGCCCTCTTCCTTCTCCTCCTACTCCTCAGTCCTCCCTCTCCCTCCTCTCCTCCCCCTGAACCCGCGCCATCCCTTCTTCCTGTCCCGCACGGATCCTACCCTCCGCGGGGGGAGACCTTTCACCTTTGATGACCTCATAACTCTATGATGGAACCCTTCCATCCCACTCCCCAAAGGGCACTGCAATATGAAGGCAACTCAAACATAGGAACCAAAAGAATTATAGTTACACATGAATCCCGCCCTCCAGGGCTGAAAAACTGATAAACCATGTAAGATAGAATTGGTTTGAAGAAGAAAAAAAGACAAAAAAAAGACAAAAACTAAACAAAGGGGCGTTGAGGGTGTGGGGAGACGTACCCTTATCACAAAGACTAAGAACTATGGCACTTATAGAAACATGTTCTTCAAGAGGAAGAATCGCAGCTGTGTTCATATGTATAATATTATATTATATATAGCACCTTTTTTCTATTGGATTTATTTTTTCTGTTGGCTTTTTCTTTCTTTTTTTGTTGCTTGTTTCCTAGAGTTTTAAGGTTTACCTTGATAGTTGATGTCATTGTAAATATTGTTAAATACTGAAGCGTTGGGAGGAAACACACAGCCCTTTACTGTCATCACTCTCATTCATCTTGCTCTTAAAGCCTTGCTTGTACTTCATCACATCACGGTGGCCCTGGCCGTAAACTGACTTTCAATTATGTACAGATTGTGCCACTGTCTCGTGAAAGAATACAAATTGGGCTTAAATTTGGGATAATCAAGATGACACGAAGACGAGGTATGAGCCAAACCCTGTCCTTTTTAAAACAAGAGAGCTTCTTTACTATCTCCTTAGAATCAATATTTGTACACAGTAAGTCAGCTTTCCCGCTGATGTATGTGCAGGGAAATCAGAAATGCGCAATTTATCTTAAGCTACTTGTTATGGGTTTTCTATATTTAGACCTGTCTGTCAAGATTTAAATTTGGAAAAAAAAGAATTGTTGTCTTTCTATGGACTATAAGTTCTATATATTTTATCGCCTTTGCTCCTCTACCTTTTGAGATGCCACATCCAACAAAACAAGCTATTCAACAAATGTGTGTAAGAGAAAAAACATGTAGCACTTATTTTCTCCGACAAAACACGCCATTTTTAAGGACCCTGAATGTTTGACCATTTAAGGCCGGCAGCTATGTGGAGTGCTGGTCTTCCAGTGTTGAGGTGTTGCTGGTGGTGGAGGTGTTCGTTTGAAACGCATCCCATCATTGGAACAAAGAACCTTGTAAAGGTTACCCAACGTGCGCATAAAACTATATAATCAGGGGCGTCACCAGGGGTAGGAAAGTGGGACTGAGTTACCGGGGCCCAAGGTGGAGGGGCCCTAATAACTTTATCTATTGAAAAATAGCAGATATACAAGCTCACAGCGCGGCACCGAGTGCCGCGCTGCGAGCTTGTAGATCTGCTATTTTTGAAAAGTTGTGAAAATGTGTGAAGATCTTTGAATATATGTATTTTTTCAAGCGAACATTTCTAACTGAAATTTTGCTTCTGGGGGTCCCTGGAACGAAATATTTTGAGATCGGGGGTCCGTGGCCAAATACATATCATCTTGGGGGTCCTTGACATAGGTTTCTTGCACACATTTTCACGATTTTTCAAAAATAGCAGATATACAAGCTCGCAGCGCGGCACCAAGCTTGTATATCTGCTATTTTTCAATAGTTAACATTCATGGGGGGCCCGCAGTGAATCCTTGTACCCAGCGCCCAGAATTTGGTGTGACGCCCCTGTATATAATACAGGGCAGCTAACAGTGCACCCCCTAACCCCTAACCCCTAACCTCTAACCCCTGCCCTCAACCAAGACCACCAGTCCCCGTCTGTTCCCCGAGACTGTTACTGCCTGATGTCAGCGTCCTTTGTTTTCATTTTGATATTTTTTTAACTGTGTTGTTTCGTGTTTTTTCTTTTATTATTATTATTTGTTGTTATTATTAATACGTTTATTGTCTCACTCGGTCAAAGAACTGCACTGACTCATGATGAACTCGTCTGCAAAAAGAGCTGGAACAAATATTCGGGGTGATGATGATAGCCCTGCTGCCCGCAATCCTTCTCTTCTCTTCTCTTCCACTCCTCCTCCGCCAGCCTCTGTCGGGCTGTGCACTGACCAGTAGAAGAAGCCCAGGTAGAGAGACGTGAGCTAAATCAAAATGTGGTCCATGTGAGAATGGATGCGTTCTTTAATCTGGAGAAACGGAGGGCCGAAAGAAGAAAGTCTGGTGCCGATGGTGTTCAGTAGGAACCCGGCAGGCTGTCTGGTCCACAGCCAGAATGCCTATAAGGAAACGTCAGGCCTGCCCGGTTCAACTTACAACAATGAACACATGCACATGTGCTTTAAAGCTATATATTGTTTTTTATGTGCCTCTCTAATATATAAATTATACAGTATATACAGTATGTGCATATATATTGTCGTTGTCGGGTGGAAACCTTATATGTCCAAGACCGTTTGTTTTGTATTTATCATTTTAAATGAACTAAACTAGTGAAAATAGCAGATCTACAAGAACACAACGCCTCGCGCCGCGAGGCGTTGTGTGCTTGTAGATCGTCTGTTTTCACTTCTTTTGTGCGACAGCCTTGTATGATGAAGCAGGGCTTTACTTGGTGAAAAAACGTACAAACTTGAAACTTGGAGATACAAGGTTTCTGCCCGAGAATGACGATATGTGTATATGCTGTCCCCAGGCTGTAGAGCCAGTGCAGGACATCTTGAAGTCCTGCACTCCCCTTTTCATCTGGTTGTTGTTTGTACATCTACCGTACGTCTATGCCAAGTACACTCAGCCATGTCTCTTCTGTTTTTGTTAATTAACTAATGAATTATGTTGATAATAAGATAAGAGAACACTCCGGTTAGAGGAGTTATCTTCAAGCACAAGTCCCTAGACTGTCGCTATACGCCTTTTCATTTCACACTGGTCCTGTTCAAGTCACATGCCAGCCTGTCAGCCGGGTTGTATTAAAGAACGCACCCAGTGACTCAAGTGTAACTGTACCGCATACAGTATGCTCTGATGCAGATGTGGACTACAAGATGTGGACTACAAGATGTGGACCAGCTGTCTGCAAACAGACAGCTGGATTAAGAAATACTGACACCTAGAGGATGAAAAGAAAACTGGACCTCTGACTGGACCACTTGGACATGTTTGTTACAGTAGCTCAAAGAGGTTTTTTGCAAGACATTTCTTTGCAAGACAATTCTATGAAACTGCCTTTTTTCTGGTGTCCAAAATTCACCAGCCCACGTTGCACTGGTGTAACACGGCTGATGGTCACCGTTGTCCTTTGTCACAGTCGGAGATATAGGACATCAGCTTCTACTTTCTGGAAGAGAATACTGACAATAGTTTGCATTTTACAGCAGGAAGTAATACCTTTGAGGGTTTGTTGGTGTCTTTTGGGCCTCTGGTGCAAGTTGAGTATGATTTCTAAAATTGATACGTTTAACTGCAAAACTTCAGTTCAGTGGTTGCACCCTGAACGAGATATATTTCTGTGCAATATGAAGCAAAAGAGTCAGAAGTCATATAGGCCGCCCCAGTAAGTTAAACAACTACCCAAGTAATTTGGTCATGCTCTTAAGTTCAGTTCCATCATAGCATCACGTCTGCTAGGGAACTGATTTTTTTCAATTCCAGAGTTTTTTAAAGCAAATTTTTAACTGATGTATTACTGAATTTTTATGGGGAGGGGGTTATATCAAGGTGGGGAGACACTTTTCAATAGTCATATTATCCTCGAAACGGAAACCTCGAACCACCCACCCCTGCATTTGCACGAGGACTGCCACCTCTGTCAATCTCTAATCTCTAATAGATCTATCTTTATTTATTTTTCTATTTTGTTGTTGTTGTTGTTGTTGTTGTTGTTCCAGTGGTCTGGCAGAACACAGGCTCCAGATGGCATACAGTACAGTACAATAACCTTCTCAGAGTCATATTTGATGGGGGATTTAAACCAGCAGCTATTCATCAAAGGTTTTCTCCATCTGGTTTCTTTCTTATGTGTACCGTGTATCTTGTATGAAATCTAATTCAGTAGCAATGAGGAACAGCATTAAGACACGTGTTGTACATTTTCTTCTTCACATAGTAAAATCCTCAGTGCTAAGTTATCCATTTGTACGCTCCTCTCAGAGTTAAGTTAACACTCAGGATTTTACTGTGCACAAAACGAGGTTGTCTGGAAGCATTACCATTCAGCGTGAAGCAGATAGCAGCAGGGGGCAATATCCTGTCAAAACAACAATTCCTATGCAAAAAAGAAGAAAACAGGCTTTCAAAATAGCTTGCATCTGTGCAGTGCTTAAAGGAAAATATTTGCCTTTTTACTGCATCATCTCCATGTATGGGTCCTCATTAATGCTCACTATTAGGACGGCTTCTTGCTCTGTGTTTCTGTGTTACAGTTCATGCTCTTTTGCCAAATGTGCCCTTTTAGGGAAGTTCAGCCTCTAACATTCTCTGCACGTCCTTGGTGGATCGTTTGAAAAGTTTATTTTATGAAAGTTGAATTGGTCTCTGATCTGGCCTGAAAACCGTCATTGATGACCAGTGTCACAGGCTGAGGCTGGCCATATGAAGCCTGAGATGACAAAATCTAGATATTTCGACGTCCCGTTGTTTTGAGGTCCCAGTAGTACGGTTAGGGTAAATAAAAGGCATGTCCATACTTTGACCGAAAAAGGTCCAGTTCGACTACAAAATGACATCACTCGCGACTTCTGAAATTATTAGACCAAATGAGAGTTCGGAAATTTGCACATCGGGAAGTCCAACTCACCAAACATTTCGGAGAAAGTATGGACAGGCCTTAAGGGTTAGGTGGTTTAGGGTTAGTGTTAGGGTTTAGGCTTTGGGTTAGACTTCACCCGGTTAGCATTCACCAGCGTCGGCAGGTGTAAAAACAATGACTTGGCTATTTCAGCATGCTAACTTTCCCGGGAGATAAAGGCTATAGTTACCCATTTCCTTTAGCCTGGAAGGAACCACCATAAGATGATGTCATATTGGTAGGCAGGTTTCTGGACTGTCAACAACCCCCGCCCCCCCACCTCTGAGACACAAAGCAAGTAGGGATGGGACGATACTGTAAGCTATATTATCGTTTATCGTGATAAAAAACACTCACGATAATCGTATGTGGAGATTTAATTTATCGTCGTGCACTGGGATCAATTCACCTTTTATTTGCCGAGCTGCATATCCGGTGCCACTTAAACCCTCTATAACTGGTAAAAGGTACTTATAATAAACGTACTTGATACAGTCTTTTTTTCACTCTCTTTCAAATGTCTTTGCCAAAAAATCTACAAGCTCACAACGCATCACGTTGCGACGCGTTGTGAGCTTGTAGATCTGCTATTTTTTACCAAATGTTCCGCCACAGGATAATGGATTTTGATTATCGTGATAATATCGTAAATCGCGATTTATTTTGTCACCATCATCGTGATTTATGACATTTTCATATCGTCCCATCCCTAAAAGCAAGTAGACTGAAATGTGACATCTTAAAATATGCAATAGTGAGGACCAATTCTATGAAGATATGGTTGGAAAAAGGTGCATCTTTAAGAGTTTCATGGTGACAGCGTGTTGTTCATGGGTTCCCTATGGGGTAGCCAGATAAGTCGCCCTCTTTCAAAGTCGCCCCTAAACTCGTTTCCCAACGGGTCTGTGGCCTTAAGCTAGATGCAGAATAGACTAAAATCATATATTTGCTTCTGGGGGTCCCTGGAACAAAATATTTTGCGATGGGGGTCCGTAGCCAAATACATATCATTCTGGGGGTCCTTCACATGACAAAGTTTGAGAAACACTGATGGCAACATAAGTTTTTTTCAGAAAACTGTTAGGATTTAGAAGACATTTGTAGAATGTGCCTATCAGTGATTAAGGACCCCCAAAATGTGTTTTTGGCCGTGGACCCCCATCTCAAAATATGTTGTTCCACGGATGGACCCCTATTGCAAACGTTTTTGTTCCAGGGACCCCCAGAAGCACAGATTTGATTTTAGTCTAATCTGCATGTAGCTTAAGGCCACAGACCCGTTGGGAAACGAGTCTGGGGCGACTTTGAAAGAGGGCAACTTTTCTGGTATTCCCTATGGGTTCTCACTGGGATCTATCTGTTCCCTCTGTAACATGGTGTTGTTGAAGGCTTTTGTTGTCGTTTTTTCCCCTCCCTTCTGACAGCATTTTACATTGTACTTAAAATGAACTATTGTAAAGAAATGCACATATATATATATATGGATAGTATACAATCATATTTATTATTTGCATACATATATGAATAATACCCATCTTCCTTACTTTGGACTTCTCCACTGCCTTAACTATAGTAGCTATAGAAAGGGACCTCTGTCAGACAAAATAAGGCATCTCTAGATCCTATTTCCTACTTGTCTTTAGAGTGACATAATATGATAATCACACACCGTTGCCGTCTGAAAACTTGTATTTCCACATTTCAACTTTTTATAAGTTTTTTCGTAAATGAACGCGGAAAGTAATTTGTAACACTACAGTGTCCCTGGCCTGTGTCCCACAAAAGTACTGATACAAGCACAGACAACGCGACAGGTGAACTTTTAGATCTTCTATTTTGGCTACTTTTAAACAATGACGTGAAAGTGGTATTAACAAGAGTTTGTGACTAAATAGTAACAACATTGGAACCACAGGTTCTTAAGTATCAGTTTTGGACATAACACGGTTTTCCCCCACAGACAGCAACGATCATCTACATGAATGGCTTGTATCGTGCTATTGCAGTGTTTCTCAACCACTGTGCCTGGGGACCTTTGGTGGTGCCCCTGGGAAAGGTCAAGTGTGCCCCTTGAAACTGCTTGAAAGCCAGTATTGTATTTATCATTTTAAAAATGATTTAAAACTAGTGAAAACAGACGATCTACAAGCACACAGCGCCTCGCGGTGCAAGGCGTTGTGTGCTTGTAGATCTGCTGTTTTCACTACTGTTGTGCGACAGCCTTGTATGATGAAGCAGGGCTTTACTTTGCAAAGAAACTTACAAATTTGAAACTTGGAGATACAAGGTTTCTTCCCGACAGTGACGATATTTACACGCCCGTATTATGTTTGTGTGCCCATGGATTCTTGGGACATGAAAAGTGTGCCCATGGATTCTTGGGACATGAAAAGTGTGCCCATGGATTCTTGGGACATGAAAAAGTGTGCCCATGCAGAAAAAGATTGAGAAACACTGGGCTATTGTGTTGCAGGTGTACGGTAAAGTGGTTTTCATCATTTAACTCTTGTTAGTGGTTTCATTTTAGACTCTCAAGAGTTAAAGATCTATAGATCCATTTGGTTACCAACTCTCCATCATTTAGCTTGGGACCAACCTGGAATCCCCTCAAGGACCACTAGTGGTCCCTGGACCACTGGTTGAAAACCGCTGCAGTACACAGTAAAATCCCAGTGTTAATTATACTCCAAAGGGGTTCCATTTGTACCCTTTCCGGAGTTAAATGAACACTAAGGAATTTTACCATCGAGGGACACTATTTGGCACTAATGCCCCCTAACCCTATGCTTGTGTTACTGTTGTCATGACAATTAAGTGATTACTGACTGACATGGCCAATTTAATTTTTTGTTTATCTGTTGTTTTTTCCTCTGTAGACTCGTAGGTTTTTCAGGAATCAAAGGATGCATGTTTTTCATTTGTGTGGACAGTGCCTTTTTTAATCTCAGCATTCATCTTGTGCGCCTAAAGAATGGGGAATTGATTGTTCATGATTGTTTTATTTTGTTTTGTGAAAAGAATAATTTATATTTCTCCTGTGCTCATAATATTATTTTTTTCCCCATTACTGTAGGCCTAGTGTATTATTATTTCACACAATGTGCAAACTAGCAACTGAATATCTTTTTTTTTTAAGTACATGTCCCACCTAATGTTTAAGACTGCAAAACAATTTTGACGTAGGATTAGCTGTCATTTAAGTATATATTGTCCTGACACATTATTGAGACGCGGTTAAGTATGTTTTGAAAAATGCTGTACATAAGAACACATTTTAAGAATTTCTCATTGAAATATTGATAAGATATTTGTCTTTTAATGCACTGTTGTTGCTCATATATTTAGTGGTAAATAAAAGCATATTTAATGTTTTTCCTTTTTAATGTCTCATTTAGACACTAATTGGATATGAAAGTTATAAGTAACCCAGACAACCGTCCTCTGGCTGTGTGTGTTGATATTTACAGGCACACAATAGTAGGATATACACCTAAAGCCTCATTTATGCGCTGTCGCGTAACACTGTCATACAACGGACCATAAATTAGGCATAATGACATGAAACCGCTAGGCCTCTTCTCTTCTCTCACATTTCCTACTCCTTTTAATAGTGTTGCATGTGCCTGTCTTTTTTCCAATTAAGCCCAATTTATGCTTCAAAGTGTCACATGACGCTTTACTTGCCAGCATAAATTTGCCTTTAAGCACTTATTGTCACCTTTCTCAACAGCTTGTACAGAACGAGAGACACACCATCTGCAAAGTGTTTCAGTGATGCAGGACTGTCCCTGGCTACTCAAATTGTATTTCTTTTAAAACTTTATGTCAAAACGCATATGATATTAAGGTTGACCTATGCATCAGAGCCATATACAGCAAGTGTTCCCTGTTTTAAAGCAAAAAGAAATTGCATAATGGTGGTCTCAATTTGGCTATATGGAATTCTCATAAATGAGGCAAAAGTTGCAAAACAATGCTTGTTTGGGGAATTTCAATTAGGGAGCTTTCTCGTTTTGCTGAAATGTGCCATTGAATCCTACAAGCCTTTCCCTCCCCCATGAGGCTCTTTCTGTGTAGTATCACCGGTGAGATTTGTAGGTTGGAGTGTCTGTCTGTCTGTCAACTCTTTTTTGTTGTTGTTGCTGTGTTGTGTGTGTGTACAGGTGTGCACACGTCAGTTTAAAATATACACATGGCCTAAGTGTATTGTGTTTCCATATTCCAATAGCACAGTGCAGGAACATTTAAAAAAGAAAAAGGTTTTATTCTGCTGCTTTTAGCAAACCTGTCCAAATTTCACTGTACAAATGACTGTTAAATGAGAAAATAAGTCATGTATATTTATTTTATATCCTCTATTGTAATAAAACCTCTTTTGCTTCGACCATTTTCCTTTGTACAGAAATTGTTTTGAGTTATTGGGAATATTCTTTCTTCATTAACTTACATGTCTGTTATCATTTCAGCACACAGGCACTCTGGTTTGGAACAAGCTCAACCAAATGAAATTAAAGGGATATTTCACTTCAGCTGTGTTTAAACTTTTTAACTCCCCAGTTCAAAATACACTTCTATAGGTACACAGTACATAGACTGTACAGTATGAGTCTGTTGCCTCCCTCTTGTGGCTAGAAGTAGCAATGACCAGATACATTAAAATAGGCTAGCCTGGGGCCAGCCTATATACTAATGCAGCTAACTAACTGCAGTAGGCCTATAGTATAGGGTTTTAACATGTGTGGGGATGTCTAGCTGCAGCTAGGCTAGGAGGTTGCAGGGGAACATAGATACTATAACCCCAGACAGTTTGTAAGAACACCATGTATGGGCATAAAGATCTACCCAACGGGCACTCCAACATGGAACCACCATATATGGGCATAAATATCTGCCCAACGGGCACTCCAACATTACTTCTGAGACTCCTACATTCAATCCCATTGAATGGGTCTCTCTCTCTCTCTCTCTCTCTCTCTCTCTCTCTCTCTCTCTCTCTCTCTCCATCTCTCTCTCTCTCTCTCTCTCTCTCTCTCTCTTTCTCTCTCTCTCTCTCCATCTCTCTCTCTCTCTCTCTCTCTCTCTCTCTCTCTCTCTCTCTCTCTCTCTCTCTCTCTCTCTCTTTATTATTGCTATTATTATAATAATTATTATATGGCGCAGGTTTTGTCCATGCCTGGTGCGTAATAGGCTACTAATGACTAATTCCTGCTTTCATTCTCTCTCTCCATCTCTCTCTCCCTCTTCTCTCTCTCCAGACAATTAAAACATGATTTATATACATTGAATGAATACAGATACTTCACAGATATACAGTACTTAAAATTAGAAAAATCCGTTGAGAATTGACCGAGCAATAAGGCTTTGTGCGTCCACCGATGCATCCTTCTGCATCCATCCATCCATCCATCCATCCATCCATCCAATCCATCCATCCATCCACCGAGAGAGAGAGAGCGAGAGAGAGAGAGAGAGAGAGAGAGAGAGAGAGAGAGAGAGAGAGAGAGAGAGAGAGAGAGAGAGAAATAGTTGACTTCGGCAAGCGCTGGCCGTCTGTCTGTCTGTCTGTCTGTCTGTCTGTCTGTCTGTCTGTCTGTCTGTCTGTCTGTCTGTCGCGCACGCTCTGGATGGATAGATAAATAGCGAGGGGGGGGGCAAGCGCCGCTGTGATGGACGGACGGACGGACGGACGGACGGACGGACGGACGTACGTGGGAAAAGAAACAAATGACAGAAAGACAGAGATGGGAAAAGTACTCACGTTCTGTACTTAAGTAAAAGTAAAAGTACTCATTCCAAATAATTACTCAAGTAAAAAGTAAAAAGTACGTACTTTTAAAGTAAAAGTAAAAGTATTTTTACCGTATATTTCTAGAATTTGAAGGATATTAAAATTAAAAGATCCCCACCAAGCATACGTCTTAAAACTGGCCCAGAATTGGTTTCCTACTATGATGTGAAATCTAAATGCAGCAGTGTTTTTTTAGACTGAGTACCAGTTATAGATAATATTTGACTCTCCAAGAACAATCATTATTATTATAAAAAATATATGTATATCCCACGATTTTGTAACCCATTTTTTTGCCAATTGACCACCAAGTAGGCCTACACCATTATGACTGATGTTAAAATACAGATAAGGTTTCCTAATAAGAATGCCGTTTTCATTGTTCAATTATAATTATAATACATGTACATCTCACATCCACAGACAGACAGATTTCTGACTGTTATACTTTAAGATGTTTTGCATGTCTGTCAGAGGACCCCAATGTAAACAAGCCATACAGACGGTATGGATGATAATCATACAGTAGTGCGTTTGCTATGCGAACTGCTAATCAAGTATTCAATCAATCAATTCAAACAAACACATGCATGCACGCGCATGAGGGCACGCACGCGCGCGCGCTCTCTCACTCACTCACTCACTCACACACACACACACACACACACACACACACACACACACACACACACACACACACACACACACACACACACACACACACACACACACACGCTAAAGGCTTTTGTGAGGCAAAGATGACCGAAGCTACAGTTGTGCAGAGTCTGCAGAACGTTTCACTTTTTCCATACAGAACTTTATCCAGCATGAGATAAAAAGCAATTGCACTGACTCACCTAAGCTTCGGAGGTTAAAAAAGAACGCATTTCCAAGGCGTGTGCATTACAGGAGCAGCATATGGCCAAAGTCTTGTGTTTATAATCCATAGTTAGTAGTTATAATCCACGTGAATTCATTGTTGACATGTTTGAAAGCTGTGACGAGATGAATGGTTTACAGCATGATGGTAGAATTAAATCACCTTCCTTCGTCTTCCTCTGAAAACCGTGGATTTCAAAATAAGAGCATAGGGTATTAGGCTATTATGTTATGTAGGATATGATTAGTTTTATTTGGTAGTCTAGTTACAGGAAGTAAATAGACCGGTGCTTTCCTACTTGACACAGTGACTCTCACTCTGTCCAGCAGCAGAGCATCAGCGCAGCCTCTATGAATGATGATCAAGCGCTGTAATCATTTTGTTTGATCTGCCACGCATCGGCGCAACATTAACATAAAACCAAAGTAGCGAGCCTGTTTTGAAAATGTAGCGGAGTAAAAGTACAGATACTTGTGTTAAAATGTAACGGATAAAAGTAAAAAGTACCCAGAAAAATAATTACTCAGTAAAGTACAAAGTACTGAAAAATGTACTTCGTTACAGTAACGAAGTATTTGTACTTCGTTACTTCCCATCTCTGTTTGGGTGGGTCTATTTGGGTTCAGGGGGGTCAAGTGTGACTGGAGGGGGGTCCCAAACCCCACTCTGACACAAACTGACGTGCTATGCTTGTAGATCTGTATTTCTGAATGTCCAAAAGCAAGCCATACGTTATAAAATGTTGCCATAACAAATGTTCACGGTTTAAAAAAAATAGCACACCTACAAGCTCACGGCGCGGCACCGAGTGCTCCGAGAGCGAGATGCACCGCCCTCGCTCGCATACATTTCCAAACCATGCACCGCCCCCAATTTGTTTAAGTCGACTAAGCTCCTCCCCTTCATTTACATAGGGTCGTCTGCTTTTTTTACACGCTGGGAAACACACCTTAACGCCCTTATTAGCATAATGTATGCGAGCATAATGTATGCGCACCACGCCCACACGCATTTCCAAACCACGCCCCGCCCCCAATTTGCATATGTCGACTAAGCTCCTCCCCTTCATTTACATACGGCCGCCTGCATTTTTTACGCGCTGGGAAACGCCACTTAACAGCCTCATTAGCATAATTTATGCGGACCACACCCACACGCATTTCCAAACCATGCACCGCCCCCAATTTTTTTAAGTCGACTAAGCTCCTCCCCTTCATTTACATACGGTCGTCTGCTTTTTTTACGCGCTGGGAAACCTACCTTAACGCCCTCATTAGCATAATGTATGCGAGCATAATGTATGCGCACCACGCCCACACGCATTTCCAAACCACGCCCCGCCCCCAATTTGCATATGTCGACTAAGCTCCTCCCCTTCATTTACATACGGCCGCCTGCATTTTTTACGCGCTGGGAAACGCCACTTAACAGCCTCATTAGCATAATTTATGCGGACAACACCCACACGCATTTCCAAACCATGCACCGCCCCCAATTTTTTTAAGTCGACTAAGCTCCTCCCCTTCATTTACATACGGTCGTCTGCTTTTTTTACGCGCTGGGAAACCTACCTTAACGCCCTCATTAGCATAATGTATGCGAGCATAATGTATGCGCACCACGCCCACACGCATTTCCAAACCACGCCCCGCCCCCAATTTGCATATGTCGACTAAGCTCCTCCCCTTCATTTACATACGGCCGCCTGCATTTTTTACGCGCTGGGAAACGCCACTTAACAGCCTCATTAGCATAATTTATGCGGACCACACCCACACGCATTTCCAAACCATGCACCACCCCCAATTTTTTTAAGTCGACTAAGCTCCTCCCCTTCATTTACATACGGTCGTCTGCTTTTTTTACGCGCTGGGAAACCTACCTTAACGCCCTCATTAGCATAATGTATGCGAGCATAATGTATGCGCACCACGCCCACACGCATTTCCAAACCACGCCCCGCCCCCAATTTGCATATGTCGACTAAGCTCCTCCCCTTCATTTACATACGGCCGCCTGCATTTTTTACGCGCTGGGAAACGCCACTTAACAGCCTCATTAGCATAATTTATGCGGACCACACCCACACGCATTTCCAAACCATGCACCGCCCCCAATTTTTTAAAGTCGACTAAGCTCCTCCCCTTCATTTACATACGGTCGTCTGCTTTTTTTACGCGCTGGGAAACCTACCTTAACGCCCTCATTAGCATAATGTATGCGAGCATAATGTATGCGCACCACGCCCACACACATTTCCAAACCACGCCCCGCCCCCAATTTGCATATGTCGACTAAGCTCCTCCCCTTCATTTACATACGGCCGCCTGCATTTTTTACGCGCTGGGAAACGCCACTTAACAGCCTCATTAGCATAATTTATGCGGACCACACCCACACGCATTTCCAAACCATGCACCGCCCCCAATTTTTTTAAGTCGACTAAGCTCCTCCCCTTCATTTACATACGGTTGTCTGCATTTTTTACGCGCTGGGAAACCTACCTTAACGCCCTCATTAGCATAATGTATGCAAGCATAATGTATGCGCACCACGCCCACACGCATTTCCAAACCATGCCCCGCCCCCAATTTGCATATGTCGACTAAGCTCCTCCCCTTCATTTACATACGGCCGTCTGCATTTTTTACGCGCTGGGAAACCTACCTTAACGCCCTCATTAGCATAATGTATGCGAGCATAATGTATGCGCACCACGCCCACACGCATTTCCAAACCATGCCCCCCCCCATTTGCATAAGTCGGCTTCATTTACATAATTAATGCGTGCGACGCCCACAAAACTCATTACGTTAGGCCCACTCATTAAGTCAGACTCCTCCCTCTTTTCGAAACCACGACCACTCATTAAGTTAAACTCCTCCCACTCATTAAGTTAGACTCCCATTAGTCTAATTAGTCTAATTAGCCCCGCCTCCTGCATTAGCGTGTAACAAGACGCGCGCGTCAAATGCAAGTTGTGCAGTCTCATTTACATAATTGATGCAGAACACGCCCCAACCTCATTTACATAATTGATGCAGACCACGCCCCAATTTGAATAATTAGGCTAATTAGCCCCGCCCCCCTGCATTCGCGTGTAATTAGCAACAAGAAGCGCGCGTCAAATGCATGTTGTGCAGTCTCATTTACATAATTGATGCAGACCACGCCCCTCATTAACATAATTAATGCAAACCACGCCCCCAACCTCATTAGCATAATTAATGCAGCCTCATATACATGATAATCAGGCTCGCCGCCCCGCACGCGATGACACCCTCGGGGACCGCTATTTATTTATTTATTTATTTATTTATTTATTTATTTAGGAAGAAAGAAAGAAAGAAAGAAAGAAAGAAAGAAAGAAAGAAAGAAAGAAAGAAAGGAAGGAAGGAAGGAAGGAAAGAAAGGTTGCACGCTATTTAATTATTTATTTATTTATCTATTTATTGAAGGAAGGAAGGAAGGAAGGAAGGAAGGAAGGAAGGAAAGAAAGGTTGCACGCTATTTAATTATTTATTTATTTATTGAAGGAAGGAAGGAAGGAAGGAAGGAAGGAAGGAAGGAAGGAAGATGTACGCTATTTGTTTATATATATTTATTTATTTATTTATTTATTTAGCCGATAGGCAGACGCCTGGATGAATGAATGAATGAATGAATGAATGAATGAATGAATGAATGAATGAATGAATGAATGAATAAATAAATAAATAAATAAATAAATAAATAAATAAATAGTCAGTCTCGACAGGGGCCTCATATAATAATAATAATTAATGAAATAAATAAAGCTCCTTTTAGTTGACCTTGTACCAGTGAGCCCAGCCAGTGCAGGGGGCGGGGCCATAATTAATTAATTAATTATTTAAAGAATCAGTAGCCTACGCAGTCGGGGGAAAGTTAGTTGCCGGGGCCAATGTGTCCTTTCGGCCTGGTGCAGACAGGGAAATAATTAATTAATTCATTCATTAATTAAATAAATACAGCCAAGGAGTGTGTGTGTGTGAGTGTGTGTGTGTGTGTGTGTGTGTGTGTGCAACGTTTGGCATGGATAAATAAATAATTAAACCAGTAAGACTCCCTAATATATACTGCGTGGCGATTTGCGTGATTTTAGGGCAAAATCTGTAGGAGTAGTGTCCAGAATGGGTTTCGCCTCATGGTGGCGCTAGAAGAGGAGGAGAGAATCGATGGGTGGAGGGCAAGGACTGTCTGTGCAAAATCTGGCACGGATCAGGCCAGCGGTTGCAGAGATATGAGCAGTGCAAAAGTGTGACGGACATACAGACAGCTGGTCGAGGTTTCGATAGTAACTGCGACCTGACGGTCGCAATCATTCATTTGTCAGCCTCGACAGTGGCGGCGCCCAAAACAGCTGATCCACACGCTCACATATGCAGCCTTGTAGATCGGCTGTTTTTATTGTTTTATTTTTTAAATTGTTTCCCCTGCATAGTGCTTTGTTCTATCCGTCATTCAATGTTATATGAGATACTTCAATGGTTTCCTGTGGAAATAAGCTTAGTCTTTTCTAGGATCTCCTTTTAGTTGACCTTGTACCAGTGAACTGTACTGTCAATGACACTGTATACCTATGACAGTCCTGTATCAATAATTAGTTCATTCATGAATGACTTCCCTGTGGAAATAAGCCAACAACATTACTGGGATCTCCTTTTAGTTGGGCTTGTACCAAATCATGTTTATTACGTATCTATCTATCTCTCTATCTTCCTATCAATTAGTCACATGCATTCACATTGCACTGAATGCACGCACGCACAGGTCAGCTCAGCTTAGCAGCTGGCTTTTTTTTTTTTTTTTTTCTCTCTCAGAGCTCCAGACTCAGACACCGAGGTCTCGGAGGGCACCCAAGCCGGACTGCGTGCTCTGGCTGCGGCCGCGAAGCGGCCGCGGCCCCCCTCAACCCCCTGGAGCCAGGTAGAGTCTGGTGAAATAAAACAGTAGGTTTTATTCAGTAGGTCCCCATCAACAGATGTCGCTGTAGCCAAGGAATTCTCCCCCAGTCACTCACCTGACACACCAGGAAGTGCAGTGCACCAGGTTAAACTGCCCCACGTTGTCACAGTAATCATTGCTATAGAGTGCTTGTTCAGTAACAGTGTTAAACGGCTCTCTATTGTGACAGGAATCAATTGTTCCCATAGCGTGTTTGTTCAGTAACAGTGTTACAGTGTGATATGAAAGAATCCACATGAGGGCAGTGTTTCCATTCTCAACTCACTGAGATGAAAAGACGGCTGAACCCAATGCGACACAACAAGTCCTATTATTTAGAAGTCACATCAATGTCAGCATTTTGTTTTTTCCTCCCTTTTTTTACATTAGGGGAATGCTGCTTGTGCTGTATATTCATTTAGTTTCATTTAGCAAGTTTCAATCAAATAGCTCTCTCTATATTGTGACAGTAATCATTGCTATAGAGTGTTCAGTAACAGTGTTAAATAGCTCTATATTGTGACAGTAATCATTGCTATAGTGTTTGTTTGGCTCCTGTGTTGAACGATTAAAAATCCGGGGTTTTAAGCAGGGACCCCTTAGCAGAGAGAGATGAAGCAGGGACCCCCACAACCTGTTCATAGATTCCATATAGTTTCATCGTTTGACAGCACAATCATCAGTGTGTTTTGGATTCATGTCAATGTGTGTTTTCAGATATTTAACCACTTGAACCTTAATAAACTTGACTTTTCACTGTGCTTAGTCTGCTCTTTTCCCCCTCCAAAGCTCTTTGCCAAAAATAGCCCATCTACAAGCTCACAACGCCTCGTGCTGCGAGGCGTTGTCAGCTTGTAGATCGGCTATTTTTGGAAAATCGTGAAAAATTAGAATTTTGACCCGATTCTATAAGTGTCTTTTGAATCCTTCTAAGATTTTTGGAAAAACCCTATGTTTCTATGTCAGCAATCTGGCCAGCCATCGTCAAAGAAAAGGTCCTTTTCACTTCAACTGGAGCTCAGTTAGTCTGTTCTTGAGAGACTACTATGTCAGTGGTTCTCAAACCTTTTCATGTGAAGGACCCCCAAAATGATATGTATTTGGCCACGGACCCCCATCTCAAAATATTTAGTTCCAGGGACCACCCAGAAGCAAAATTTGAGTTACAACAAACGTTCGCTTTGAAAATACATATATTCAAAGATTTGCACAAATTTTTTCAAAAATAGCAGATCTACAAGCTCGCAGCGCGGCACTCGGTGCCGCGCTGTGAGCTTGTATATCTGCTATTTTTCCCTGGTTAAAGCATTCAATAATTCTAGGCCTAAATGGGTTAATGGTAAATGGTGCATTTATATAGCACCTTTATTCAAGGCACTTTACAGAAATTGTGCATTAAATTCACCCATTCATACACACTCATTCATACACCGATGGCAGAGGAAGCCATGCAAGGCACCAACCTGCTCATCGGGAGCAACTAGGGGTTCAAGGACTCTTCGACACTAACTCTGGGGAGCCTGGGATCAAACTGCGAACCCTCTGTGTAATCTGCATGTTTTCCATCAATCTTTAGAGCACATTTGTTGTTGGTGTACATTGATTTTACGATTTCATAGGTTTTCTCTCCAATGCCGCGCTTTCCAACAGTTTGTACAACAGACCCTTGTGCCAAATTTCTTTTTGGAGTCAACAGAATTTGGTTGTTAATTAGGGTGGTGAGGGTGAAAATATGGTCTGTTATATGATCATTTGGAAGGAAGCCAATTTGTAATTTGCTCAGAGCATTAGTTTCTGTGAGGAAATGTAGTATTTTCCTGAGGTTGCTGTTAACACTGATACAGTATTTCCATAGTTACAAATAGGGGTCAAAGGTCGACAACTAAGTGGGACCAGTAAGCTAGTGGTTAATTAGAGAGGCATGCACTCCTACATTATACCGTATATCTCAATACAGTAGGTTAATTCTGTGATTAGTAATCACTTGTTTAGATTTAAGGGATTATAAGGCTTTTGCTGGAAAATCGCAGTGAATTAGCTTGGAAGCCTGTGCTAATTTGCACCTCAGATTGGAAATAACCCCCAGTGTAAGATGCTGCTCAGAAAGGAGTATTTGGAGGTAATATTATACAACAGTAATATTATGTAGGTCACTGCCTGGCTATGAGACTTGTTGGACTAATGTTTTGCATTTTAAACGGTCTCAAAGACCGTTCTGCTACTTTTTGCCTTTTATTATTGACATATATTTATGAGCAAAACAACCGCACACAGCCAAAAGGATACTACAAACAACAGGGAAACTGATGAAATCGTTCTGTAACTTGAACACTTGAGATGCAAATGTGTCATTTGTTGAAGCATAGTCGCTGTGTTGCTGCTACACTGCTGCTTCACTTTCACATTTTGGGGGAAATTATAAGTGAAAATTATACTTAACTATAAAATAGCTGATCTACAAGCTCACAATGCTTTGCAGTGTTGAAGAAGCGGTATAAATCACCCTTAATGGAGGTTATGATGCCAGATGGGACTTATTTTAACATCTAACATTGTAGAATACACAGAAACCAAAGACCTTTCCTGCTGGTGTCTCAATGCCTACATACAGCCTCAGAAATGTCTTTAACCACCATATAACTAGTGGCTCATAAAGTGTATCAGTGAAGTGGCCTCTCTAACCATGTGGGGCACCACTTGCTCTCTCTCTCTCTTGCTCTGCGGTTCATGTGTGTTGGCAGTGGCTCCAACGTAAATTCAGCGGTCTAATTTGCACAGACAGAGTTATGTCCACAGAAAGTCCTTCGTTAGTTATTTTCAAAAAGAATGACAACTTCCACGTCGCCATTGGTAGCCGTTCTTGATGATCAGAATTGAAGAACGCTGTTTCAGGTGCCATTTACCGAACGACTTCTCCACATGAATCCTGCATGGCGCTCCTATTCTGGCCATGTCAAAATAGGCAAACTTTTGGCTAAAATAGATGATCTGCATGCTCCTCAATGGCTTGACACGTTGTGAGCTTGTAGATCGTTGTGAGCTTTGTAATGGGTCCATTTGGTTCCATTTGTACACTGCCAAAGTTAAGGGGAGACCTTCAAATGTCAAGGTTTGAGAACCACTGGATTATGTGATCACACAAGTCTTCTCTCCGACAGCACTCCGGCTCCCGCCTTGGTTACCAAAGCAACGTCCAAGGTTCCACCCAGCCCCAGAGCACCATGGGATACTCGTCGTCCTCCCAGCAGAGCTCCCAGTACTCCCACGCCACCCACCGCTACTGAGAGGCTGACCAGTCACTCCATCCCCAACCAGCAGAGGAGTCATGCCCTCTTCCTTCTCCTCCTACTCCTCAGTCCTCCCTCTCCCTCCTCTCCTCCCCCTGAACCCGCGCCATCCCTTCTTCCTGTCCCGCACGGATCCTACCCTCCGCGGGGGGAGACCTTTCACCTTTGATGACCTCATAACTCTATGATGGAACCCTCCATCCCACTCCCCAAAGGGCACTGCAATATGAAGGCAACTCAAACATAGGAACCAAAAGAATTATAGTTACACATGAATCCCGCCCTCCAGGGATGACAAACTGATAAACCATGTAAGATAGAATTGGTTTGAAGAAGAAAAAAAGAAAAAAGAAAAAAAAAAAAGAACTAAACAAAGGGGCGTTGAGGGTGTGGGGAGACGTACCCTTATCACAAAGACTAAGAACTATGGCACTTATAGAAACATGTTCTTCAAGAGGAAGAATCGCAGCTGTGTTCATATGTATAATATTATATTATATATAGCACCTTTTTTCTATTGGATTTCTTTTTTCTGTTGGCTTTTTCTTTCTTTTTTTGTTGCTTGTTTCCTAGAGTTTTAAGGTTTACCTTGATAGTTGATGTCATTGTAAATATTGTTAAATACTGAAGCGTTGGGAGGAAACACACAGCCCTTTACTGTCATCACTCTCATTCATCTTGCTCTTAAAGCCTTGCTTGTACTTCATCACATCACGGTGGCCCTGGCCGTAAACTGACTTTCAATTATTTACAGATTGTGCCACTGTCTCGTGAAAGAATACAAATTGGGCTTAAATTTGGGATAATCAAGATGACACGAAGACGAGGTATGAGCCAAACCCTGTCCTTTTTAAAACAAGAGAGCTTCTTTACTATCTCCTTAGAATCAATATTTGTACACAGTAAATCAGCTTTCCCGCTGATGTATGTGCAGGGAAATCAGAAATGCGCAATTTATCTTAAGCTACTTGTTATGGGTTTTCTATATTTAGACCTGTCTGTCAAGATTTAAATTTGGAAAAAAAAGAATTGTTGTCTTTCTATGGACTATACGTTCTATATATTTTATCGCCTTTGCTCCTCTACCTTTTGAGATGCCACATCCAACAAAACAAGCTATTCAACAAATGTGTGTAAGAGAAAAAACATGTAGCACTTATTTTCTCCGACAAAACACGCCATTTTTAAGGACCCTGAATGTTTGACCATTTAAGGCCGGCAGCTATGTGGAGTGCTGGTCTTCCAGTGTTGAGGTGTTGCTGGTGGTGGAGGTGTTCGTTTGAAACGCATCCCATCATTGGAACAAAGAACCTTGTAAAGGTTACCCAACGTGCGCATAAAACTATATAATCAGGGGCGTCACCACCAGGGGTAGGAAAGTGGGACTGAGTTACTGGGGCCCAAGGTGGAGGGGCCCTAATAACTTTATCTATTGAAAAATAGCAGATATACAAGCTCACAGCGCGGCACCGAGTGCCGCGCTGCGAGCTTGTAGATCTGCTATTTTTGAAAAGTTGTGAAAATGTGTGAAGATCTTTGAATATAATTATGTATTTTTTCAAGCGAACATTTCTAACTCAAATTTTGCTTCTGGGGGTCCCTGGAACGAAATATTTTGAGATCGGGGTCCGTGGCCAAATACATATCATCTTGGGGGTCCTTGACATAGGTCTCTTGCACACATTTTCACGATTTTTCAAAAATAGCAGATATACAAGCTCGCAGCGCGGCACTCGGTGCCGCGCTGTGAGCTTGTATATCTGCTATTTTTCAATAGTTAACATTCATGGGGGGCCCGCAGTGAATCCTTGTACCCAGGGCCCAGAATTTGGTGTGACGCCCCTGTATATAATACAGGGCAGCTAACAGTGCACCCACCCCTGTATATAATACAGGGCAGCTAACAGTGCACCCACCCCTGTATATAATACAGGGCAGCTAACAGTGCACCCACCCCTGTATATAATACAGGGCAGCTAACAGTGCACCCACCCCTGTATATAATACAGGGCAGCTAACAGTGCACCCACCCCTGTATATAATACAGGGCAGCTAACAGTGCACCCACCCCTGTATATAATACAGGGCAGCTAACAGTGCACCCACCCCTGTATATAATACAGGGCAGCTAACAGTGCACCCACCCCTGTATATAATACAGGGCAGCTAACAGTGCACCCACCCCTGCCCTCAACCAAGACAACCAGTCCCCCGTTTGCTCCCCTGAGACTGTTACTGCCTGATGTCAGCGTCCTTTGTTTTCATTTTGATATTTTTTTAACTGTGTTGTTTCGTGTTTTTTCTTTTATTATTATTATTTGTTGTTATTATTAATGCGTTTATTGTCTCACTCGGTCAAAGAACTGCACTGACTCATGATGAACTCGTCTGCAAAAAGAGCTGGAACAAATATTCGGGGTGATGATGATAGCCCTGCTGCCCGCAATCCTTCCCTTCTCTTCTCTTCCACTCCTCCTCCGCCCCCCTCTGTCGGGCTGTGCACTGACCAGTAGAAGAAGCCCAGGTAGAGAGACGTGAGCTAAATCAAAATGTGGTCCATGTGAGAATGGATGCGTTCTTTAATCTGGAGAAACGGAGGGCCGAAAGAAGAAAGTCTGGTGCCGATGGTGTTCAGTAGGAACCCAGCAGGCTGTCTGGTCCACAGCCAGAATGCCTATAAGGAAACGTCAGGCCTGCCCGGTTCAACTTACAACAATGAACACATGCAGTTGTGATTTAAAGCTATATATATATTGTTTTTTATGTGCCTCTCTAATATAGATTATACAGGATATACAGTATGTGCATATATATTGTCGTTGTCGGGTGGAAACCTTGTATGTCCAAGACCGTTCGTTTTGTATTTTGTATGTACAGATCATTTTGTATGTACAGATCTACAAGAACACAACGCCTCACACCGCGAAGCGTTGTGTGCTTGTATATCGGCTGTTTTCATTACTTTTGTGCGACAGCCTTGTATGATGAAGCAGGGCTTTACTTGGTGAAAAAACGTACAAACTTTAAAACTTGGAGATACAAGGTTTCTGCCCGACAGTGACGATATGTGTATATGCTGTCCCCAGGCTGCAGAGCCAGTGCAGGCCATCTTGAAGTTGTACATCTACTTCTATGCCAAGTACACTCAGCTATGTCTCTTCGGTTTGTGTTAATTAACTAATGAATTATGTTGATAATAAGATAAGAGAACACTCCGGTTAGAGGACATCTTCAAGCACAAGTCCCTCTGTCGCTATACGCCTTTTCATTTCATACTACTGGTCCTGTTCAAGTCACATGCCAGCCTGTCAGCGGGGTTGTATTAAAGAACGCACCCAATGACTCAAGTGTAACTGTACCGCATACAGTATGCTCTGATGCAGATGTGGACACAAGGGAAAGAAATGCAAACAGACAGCTGGATTAAGAAATACTGACACCTAGAGGATGAAAAGAAAACTGGACCTCTGGACCTCTTGGACATGTTTGTGCTCAAAGAGGTTTTTTGCAAGACATTTCTTTGCAAGACAATTCTATGAAACTGCCTTTTTTCTGGTGTCCAGAATTCACCAGCCCACGTTGCACTGGTGTAACACGGGCCACGGCTGATGGTCACCGTTGTCCTTTGTTACAGTCGGAGATTATAGGACATCGGCTTCTACTTTCTGGAAGAGAATACTGACAATAGTTTGCATTTTACAGCAGGAAGTAATACCTTTGAGGGTTTGTCGGTGTCTTTTGGGCCTCTGGCCTCAAGTTAGTATGATTTCTAAAATTGATACGTTTAACTGCAAAACTTCAGTTCAGTGGTTTTGCACCCTGAACGAGATCTATTTCTGTGCAATATGAAGCGAAAGAGTCAGAAGTCATATAGGCCCTGCCGCCCCAGTAAGTTAAACAACTACCCAAGTAATTTGGTCATGCTCTTGGCTCAGTTCCATTATAGCATCACGTCTGCTAGGGAACTGATATGTTTTTGTTTTTTTCAATTCCAGAGTTTTTTAAAGCAAATTTTTAACTGATGTATTACTGAATTTGTATGGGGAGGGGGTTATGAGACACTTTTCAATATTATCCTCGAAACGGAAACCTCGAACCACCCCCTGCATTTGCACGAGGACTGCCACCTCTGTCAATCTCTAATCTTTAATAGATCTATCTTTATTTATTTTTCTATTTTGTTGTTGTTGTTGTTCCAGTGGTCTGGCAGAACATAGGCTCCAGATGGCATACAGTACAGTACAGTACAGTACAGTACAGTACAGTACAGTACAGTACAGTACAATAACCTTCTCAGAGGAGCAGTCATATTTGATGGGGGATTTAAACCAGCAGCTATTCATCAAAGGTTTTCTCCATCTGGTTTCTTTCTTATGTGTACCGTGTATCTTGTATGAAATCTAATTCAGTAGCGATGAGGGCCGCATTTAACCTATTCAGAACATTACACTATATTGTGTATCATTATTTTATGCTTTAACTATTGAAAAATAGCAGATATACAAGCTCACAGCACGGCACCGAGTGCCGCGCTGCGAGCTTGTAGATCTGCTATTTTTGAAAAATCGTGAACATTAGAATTTTGACCCGATTCTATAAGTGTCTTTTGAATCCTAAGATTTTTTGAAAACCCTATGTTCAGCAATCTGGCCAGCCATCGTCAAAGAAAAGGTCCTTTTCACTTAAATGGAGCTCAGTTAGTCTGTTCTTGAGAGACTACTATGTCTATGTTCTCAAACCATTTCATGTGAAGGACCCCCAAAATGATATTTATTTGGCCACGGACCCCCATCTCAAAATATCTAGTTCCAGGGACCATCCAGAAGCAACATTTGAGTTACAAATGTTCGCTTTGAAAATATATTCAAAGATTTGCACTCATTTTCACAACTTTTTTCAAAAAATAGCAGATCCACAAGCTTGCAGCGCGGCACTCTGTGCCGCGCTGTGAGCTTGTATATCTGCTATTTTTCACTGGTTAAAGCACTCAATAATTCTAGGCCTAAATGGATCACATGTTGTACATTTTCTTCTTCACATAGTAAAATCCTCAGTGCTAAGTTATCCATTTGTACGCTCCTCTCAGAGTTAAGTTAACACTCAGGATTTTACTGTGCACAAAACGAGGTTGTCGGGAAGCATTACCATTCAGCGTGAAGCAGATAGCAGCAGGGGGCAATATCCTGTCAAAACAACAATTCCTATGCAAAAAAAGAAGAAAACAGGCTTTCAAAATAGCTTGCATCTGTGCAGTGCTTAAAGGAAAATATTTGCCTTTTTTACTGCATCATCTCCATGTATGGGTCCTCATTAATGCTCACTAATAGGATGGCTATTTTATGTCTACTTGCTCTGTGTTTCTGTGTTACAGTTCATGCTCTTTTGCCAAAAGTGCCCTTTTAGGGAAGTTCAGCCCCTGCCTCTAACATTCTCTGCACGTCCTTGGTGGATCGTTTGAAAATGTTAAAACTTTTAGGGCTCTATTTTGATTGTCTTAAGTACCAGCTCTTGTGCCTTAACTTTAAGGCCTGTCCATACTGTCTCCAACCACAAAACAGTTTGTCAGAGAGTTCTGACTTTCCGATGTGCAGCTTTCCGAATTCGGGGTAATGCTTGTGATGTAATTTTGTAGTTGAACCGGACCTTTCCGATGTAAAGTTCGGTGGTCGGAGACAGTATGGACCGGGCCTTTGAGTTAAGGCATAAGAGCTGGTACTTAAAGGAGCTATAGTCAACTTTTTCTTGAAAAACGGATGCTAAAATAAAAATAATGTTTCGAAAATATTTTATAAAAAAATAAGCTTCATATATGTGTTTCAATAAAAAAATGACCACAAAAAGCGGAAAAATAATGATAACATAATCATTTTGGTCCTTTGTTTACATTTACAGGGTCCGAAAAATGTAAACAAAGGGCCAAAATGATTATTTTATCTTTATTTTTCCGCTTTTTGTGGTCATTTTTTAATTGAAACACATATATGAAGCTTATTTTTTTATAAAATATTTTCGAAACATTATTTTTATTTTAGCATCCGTTTTTCAAGAAAAAGTTGACTATAGCTCCTTTAAGACAATCAAAATTGAGCCCTCTAACTTAAATCTTTTTTTAAACGTTTATTTTATGAAAGTTGAATGGGTCAGTGATCTGGTCTGAAAACCGTCATTGATGACCAATGTCACAGGCTGAGGCTGGCCATATGAAGTCTGAGATGGCAATATATAATAAAGATATTTCGATGTCCCGTTGTTTCGAGGTCCCAGTAGGTTTAGGCTTTGGGTTAGCCTTCACCAAGTTGGCATTCACCTGCGTCGGCAGGTTAGCATTCACCAGCGTCGGCGGGTGTAAGAACAGTGACTATTGGCTATTTCAGCAGGCTATAGTTCCCCATTTCCTTTAGCTTGGAAGAAACCACCATAAGATGATGTCATGGTAGGCAGGTTTCTGGACCGTCGTCCCTCCAACTCTTGAGACACAAAGCAAGTAGGGATGGGACGATAAGCGATATTATCGTTTATCGTGATAAAAAACACTCACGATAATCGTATGTGGAGATTTCATTTATCGTCCCCTGGGATCAATTCACCTTTTTTCACTCTCTATCAAATGACTTTGACAAAAAATAGGCAATCTACAAGCTCACAACGCGTCGCAACGCGCTGTGAGCTTGTAGATCTGCTATTTTTTTTTGGGCAAATATTCCGCCCCAGGATAATGGATTTTGATTATCGTGATAAGTATATCGCGATTTATTTTGTCACCATCATCGTGACATGACATTTTCATATCGTCCCATCCCATCCCTAAAAGCAAGTAGACTGAAATGTGCCATCTTATAATACGCAATAGTGAGGACCAATTCTATGAAGAAATGGTTGGAAAAAGGTGCATCTTTAAGAGTTTCATGGTGACAGCGTGTTGTTCATGGGTTCCCTATGGGTTCTCACTGGGATATATCTGTTCTCTGTAACGTGGTGTTGTTGAAGGCTTTTGTTGTCGTTTTTCCCTCCCTTCTGACAGCATTTTACATTGTACTTAAAATGAACTATTGTAAAGAAATGCACATATATATATATATGGATAGTATACAATCATATTTATTATTTGCATACATATATGAATAATACCCATCTTCCTTACTTTGGACTTCTCCACTGCCTTAACTATAGTAGCTATAGAAAGGGACCTCTGTCAGACAAAATAAGGCATCTCTAGATCCTATTTCCTACTTGTCTTTAGAGTGACATAATATGATAATCACACACCGTTGCCGTCTGAAAACTTGTATTTCCACATTTCAACTTTTTATACGTTTTTTCGTAAATGAACGTGGAAAGTAATTTGTAACACTACAGTGTCCCTGGCCTGTGTCCCACAAAAGTACTGATACAAGCACAGACAACGCGACAGGTGAACTTTTAGATCTTCTATTTTGGCTACTTTTAAACAATGACGTGAAAGTGGTATTAACAAGAGTTTGTGACTAAATAGTAACAACATTGGAACCACAGGTTCTTAAGTATCAGTTTTGGACACAACACGGTTTTCCCCACAGACAGCAACGATCATCTACATGAATGGCTTGTATCGTGCTATTGCAGTGTTTCTCAACCACTGTGCCTGGGGACCTTTGGTGTGCCCCTGGGAAAGTTCAAGTGTGCCCCTTGAAACTGCTTGAAAGCCAGTATTGTATTTATCATTTTAAAAATGATTTAAACTAGTGAAAACAGACGATCTACAAGCACACAGCGCCTCGCGGTGCAAGGCGTTGTGTGCTTGTAGATCTGCTGTTTTCACTACTGTTGTGCGACAGCCTTGTATGATGAAGCAGGGCTTTACTTTGCAAAGAAACTTACAAATTTGAAACTTGGAGATACAAGGTTTCTTCCCGACAGTGACGATATTTACACCCCCGTATTATGTTTGTGTGCCCATGGATTCTTGGGACATGAAAAGTGTGCCCATGGATTCTTGGGACATGAAAAGTGTGCCCATGGATTCTTGGGACATGAAAAGTGTGCCCATGGATTCTTGGGACATGAAAAGTGTGCCCATGGATTCTTGGGACATGAAAAGTGTGCCCATGCAGAAAAAAGATTGAGAAACACTGGGCTATTGTGTTGCAGGTGTACGGTAAAGTGGTTTTCATCATTTAACTCTTGTTAGTGGTTTCATTTTAGACTCTCAAGAGTTAAAGATCTATAGATCCATTTGGTTACCAACTCTCCATCATTTAGCTTGGGACCAACCTGGAATCCCCTCAAGGACCACTAGTGGTCCCTGGACCACTGGTTGAAAACCGCTGCAGTACACAGTAAAATCCCAGTGTTAATTATACTCCAAAGGGGTTCCATTTGTACCCTTTCCGGAGTTAAATGAACACTAAGGAATTTTACCATCGAGGGACACTATTTGGCACTAATGCCCCCTAACCCTATGCTTGTGTTACTGTTGTCATGACAATTAAGTGATTACTGACTGACATGGCCAATTTAATTTTTTGTTTATCTGTTGTTTTTTCCTCTGTAGACTCGTAGGTTTTTCAGGAATCAAAGGATGCATGTTTTTCATTTGTGTGGACAGTGCCTTTTTTAATCTCAGCATTCATCTTGTGCGCCTAAAGAATGGGGAATTGATTGTTCATGATTGTTTTATTTTGTTTTGTGAAAAGAATAATTTATATTTCTCCTGTGCTCATAATATTATTTTTTTCCCCATTACTGTAGGCCTAGTGTATTATTATTTCACACAATGTGCAAACTAGCAACTGAATATCTTTTTTTTTAAGTACATGTCCCACCTAATGTTTAAGACTGCAAAACAATTTTGACATAGGATTAGCTGTCATTTAAGTATATATTGTCCTGACACATTATTGAGACGCGGTTAAGTATGTTTTGAAAAATGCTGTACATAAGAACACATTTTAAGAATTTCTCATTGAAATATTGATAAGATATTTGTCTTTTAATGCACTGTTGTTGCTCATATATTTAGTGGTAAATAAAAGCATATTTAATGTTTTTCCTTTTTATGTCTCATTTAGACACTAACGTTATGGATATGAAAGTTATAAGTAACCCAGACAACCGTCCTCTGGCTGTGTGTGTTGATATTTACAGGCACACGATAGTAGGATATACACCTAAAGCCTCCTTTATGCGCTGTCGCGTAACACTGTCATACAACGGACCATAAATTAGGCATAATGACATGAAACCGCTAGGCCTCTTCTCTTCTCTCACATTTCCTACTCCTTTTAATAGTGTTGCATGTGCCTGTCTTTTTTCCAATTAAGCCCAATTTATGCTTCAAAGTGTCACATGACGCTTTACTTGCCAGCATAAATTTGCCTTTAAGCACTTATTGTCACCTTTCTCAACAGCTTGTACAGAACGAGAGACACACCATCTGCAAAGTGTTTCAGTGATGCAGGACTGTCCCTGGCTACTCAAATTGTATTTCTTTTAAAACTTTATGTCAAAACGCATATGATATTAAGGTTGACCTATGCATCAGAGTCATATACAGCAAGTGTTCCCTGTTTTAAAGCAAAAAGAAATTGCATAATGGTGGTCTCAATTTGGCTATATGGAATTCTCATAAATGAGGCAAAAGTTGCAAAACAATGCTTGTTTGGGGAATTTCAATTAGGGAGCTTTTCTCGTTTTGCTGAAGTGTGCCATTGAATCCTACAAGCCTTTCCCTCCCCCATGAGGCTCTTTCTGTGTAGTATCACCGGTGAGATTTGTAGGTTGGAGTGTCTGTCTGTCTGTCAACTCTTTTTTGTTGTTGTTGCTGTGTTGTGTGTGTGTACAGGTGTGCACACGTCAGTTTAAAATATACACATGGCCTAAGTGTATTGTGTTTCCATATTCCAATAGCACAGTGCAGGAACATTTAAAAAAGAAAAAGGTTTTATTCTGCTGCTTTTAGCAAACCTGTCCAAATTTCACTGTACAAATGACTGTTAAATGAGAAAATAAGTCATGTATATTTATTTTATATATCCTCTATTGTAATAAAACCTCTTTTGCTTCGACCATTTTCCTTTGTACAGAAATTGTTTTGAGTTATTGGGAATATTCTTTCTTCATTAACTTACATGTCTGTTATCATTTCAGCACACAGGCACTCTGGTTTGGAACAAGCTCAACCAAATGAAATTAAAGGGATATTTCACTTCAGCTGTGTTTAAACTTTTTAACTCCCCAGTTCAAAATACACTTCTATAGGTACACAGTACATAGACTGTACAGTATGAGTCTGTTGCCTCTTGTGGCTAGAAGTAGCAATGACCAGATACATTAAAATAGGCTAGCCTGGGGCCAGCCTATATACTAATGCAGCTAACTAACTGCAGTAGGCCTATAGTATAGGGTTTTAACATGTGTGGGGATGTCTAGCTGCAGCTAGGCTAGGAGGTTGCAGGGGAACATAGATACTATAACCCCAGACAGTTTGTAAGAACACCATGTATGGGCATAAAGATCTACCCAACGGGCACTCCAACATGGAACCACCATATATGGGCATAAATATCTGCCCAACGGGCACTCCAACATTACTTCTGAGACTCCTACATTCAATCCCATTGAATGGGTCTCTCTCTCTCTCTCTCTCTCTCTCTCTCTCTCTCTCTCTCTCTCTCTCCATCTCTCTCTCTCTCTCTCTCTCTCTCTCTCTCTCTCTCTCTCTCTCTCTCTCTCTTTATTATTGCTATTATTATAATAATTATTATATGGCGCAGGTTTTGTCCATGCCTGGTGCGTAATAGGCTACTAATGACTAATTCCTGCTTTCATTCTCTCTCTCCATCTCTCTCTCCCTCTTCTCTCTCTCCAGACAATTAAAACATGATTTATATACATTGAATGAATACAGATACTTCACAGATATACAGTACTTAAAATTAGAAAAATCCGTTGAGAATTGACCGAGCAATAAGGCTTTGTGCGTCCACCGATGCATCCTTCTGCATCCATCCATCCATCCATCCATCCATCCATCCAATCCATCCATCCATCCACCGAGAGAGAGAGAGCGAGAGAGAGAGAGAGAGAGAGAGAGAGAGAGAGAGAGAGAGAGAGAGAGAGAGAGAGAGAAATAGTTGACTTCGGCAAGCGCTGGCCGTCTGTCTGTCTGTCTGTCTGTCTGTCTGTCTGTCTGTCTGTCTGTCGCGCACGCTCTGGATGGATAGATAAATAGCGAGGGGGGGGGGCAAGCGCCGCTGTGATGGACGGACGGACGGACGGACGGACGGACGGAGGGACGGACGGACGGACGGACGGACGGACGGACGGACGGACGGACGGACGGGGGAAAAGAAACAAATGACAGAAAGACAGAGATGGGAAAAGTACTCACGTTCTGTACTTAAGTAAAAGTAAAAGTACTCATTCCAAATAATTACTCAAGTAAAAAGTAAAAAGTACGTGCTTTGAAAAGTACTTTTAAAGTAAAAGTAAAAGTATTTTTACCGTATATTTCTAGAATTTGAAGGATATTAAAATTAAAAGATCCCCACCAAGCATACGCTTAAAACTGGCCCAGAATTGGTTTCCTACTATGATGTGAAATCTAAATGCAGCAGTGTTTTTTTTAGACTGAGTACCAGTTATAGATAATATTTGACTCTCCAAGAACAATCATTATTATTATAAAAAATATATGTATATCCCACGATTTTGTAACCCATTTTTTTTTTTTGCCAATTGACCACCAAGTAGGCCTACACCATTATGACTGATGTTAAAATACAGATAAGGTTTCCTAATAAGAATGTCGTTTTCATTGTTCAATTATAATTATAATACATCTCACATCCACAGACAGACAGATTTCTGACTGTTATACTTTAAGATGTTTTGCATGTCTGTCAGAGGACCCCAATGTAAACAAGCCATACAGACGGTATGGATGATAATCATACAGTAGTGCGTTTGCTATGCGAACTGCTAATCAAGTATTCAATCAATCAATTCAAACAAACACATGCATGCACGCGCATGAGGGCACGCACGCGCGCGCGCTCTCTCACACTCACTCACACACACACACACACACACACACACACACACACACACACACACACACACACACACACGCTAAAGGCTTTTGTGAGGCAAAGATGACCGAAGCTACAGTTGTGCAGAGTCTGCAGAACGTTTCACTTTTTCCATACAGAACTTTATCCAGCATGAGATAAAAAGCAATTGCACTGACTCACCTAAGCTTCGGAGGTTAAAAAAGAACGCATTTCCAACGCGTGTGCATTACAGGAGCAGCATATGGCCAAAGTCTTGTGTTTATAATCCATAGTTAGTAGTTATAATCCACGTGAATTCATTGTTGACATGTTTGAAAGCTGTGACGAGATGAATGGTTTACAGCATGATGGTAGAATTAAACCACCTTCCTTCGTCTTCCTCTGAAAACCGTGGATTTCAAAATAAGAGCATAGGGTATTAGGCTATTATTATGTAGGATATGATTAGTTTTATTTGGTAGTCTAGTTACAGGAAGTAAATAGACCGGTGCTTTCCTACTTGACACAGTGACTCTCACTCTGTCCAGCAGCAGAGCATCAGCGCAGCCTCTATGAATGATGATCAAGCGCTGTAATCATTTTGTTTGATCTGCCACGCATCGGCGCAACATTAACATAAAACCAAAGTAGCGAGCCTGTTTTGAAAATGTAGCGGAGTAAAAGTACAGATACTTGTGTTAAAATGTAACGGATAAAAGTAAAAAGTACCCAGAAAAATAATTACTCAGTAAAGTACAAAGTACTGAAAAATGTACTTCGTTACAGTAACGAAGTATTTGTACTTCGTTACTTCCCATCTCTGTTTGGGTGGGTCTATTTGGGTTCAGGGGGGTCAAGTGTGACTGGAGGGGGGTCCCAAACCCCACTCTGACACAAACTGACGTGCTATGCTTGTAGATCTGTATTTCTGAATGTCCAAAAGCAAGCCATACGTTATAAAATGTTGCCATAACAAATGTTCACGGTTTAAAAAAAATAGCACACCTACAAGCTCACGGCGCGGCACCGAGTGCTCCGAGAGCGAGATGCACCGCCCTCGCTCGCGTACATTTCCAAACCATGCACCGCCCCCAATTTTTTTAAGTCGACTAAGCTCCTCCCCTTCATTTACATAGGGTCGTCTGCTTTTTTTACACGCTGGGAAACACACCTTAACGCCCTCATTAGCATAATGTATGCGAGCATAATGTATGCGCACCACGCCCACACGCATTTCCAAACCACGCCCCGCCCCCAATTTGCATATGTCGGCTAAGCTCCTCCCCTTCATTTACATACGGCCGCCTGCATTTTTTACGCGCTGGGAAACGCCACTTAACAGCCTCATTAGCATAATTTATGCGGACCACACCCACACGCATTTCCAAACCATGCACCGCCCCCAATTTTTTTAAGTCGACTAAGCTCCTCCCCTTCATTTACATACGGTCGTCTGCTTTTTTTACGCGCTGGGAAACCTACCTTAACGCCCTCATTAGCATAATGTATGCGAGCATAATGTATGCGCACCACGCCCACACGCATTTCCAAACCATGCCCCGCCCCCAATTTGCATATGTCGACTAAGCTCCTCCCCTTCATTTACATACGGCCGTCTGCATTTTTTACGCGCTGGGAAACGCCACTTAACAGCCTCATTAGCATAATTTATGCGGACCACACCCACACGCATTTCCAAACCATGCACCGCCCCCAATTTGCATACATCGACTAAGCTCCTCCCCTTCATTTACATGCGGTCATCTGCATTTTTTACGCGCTGGGAAACCTACCTTAACGCCCTCATTAGCATAATGTTTGCGAGCATAATGTATGCGCACCACGCCCACACGCATTTCCAAACCATGCCCCGCCCCCAATTTGCATATGTCGACTAAGCTCCTCCCCTTCATTTACATACGACAGTCTGCATTTTTTACGCGCTGGAAAACGCCACTTAACAGCCTCATTAGCATAATTTATGCGGACCACACCCACACGCATTTCCAAACCATGCACCGCCCCCAATTTTTTTAAGTCGACTAAGCTCCTCCCCTTCATTTACATACGGTCGTCTGCTTTTTTTACGCGCTGGGAAACCTACCTTAACGCCCTCATTAGCATAATGTATGCGAGCATAATGTATGCGCACCACGCCCACACGCATTTCCAAACCATGCCCCGCCCCCAATTTGCATATGTCGACTAAGCTCCTCCCCTTCATTTACATACGACAGTCTGCATTTTTTACGCGCTGGAAAACGCCACTTAACAGCCTCATTAGCATAATTTATGCGGACCACACCCACACGCATTTCCAAACCATGCACCGCCCCCAATTTGCATACGTCGACTAAGCTCCTCCCCTTCATTTACATGCGGTCATCTGCATTTTTTACGCGCTGGGAAACCTACCTTAACGCCCTCATTAGCATAATGTTTGCGAGCATAATGTATGCGCACCACGCCCACACGCATTTCCAAACCATGCCCCGCCCCCAATTTGCATATGTCGACTAAGCTCCTCCCCTTCATTTACATACGACAGTCTGCATTTTTTACGCGCTGGAAAACGCCACTTAACAGCCTCATTAGCATAATTTATGCGGACCACACCCACACGCATTTCCAAACCATGCACCGCCCCCAATTTGCATACGTCGACTAAGCTCCTCCCCTTCATTTACATGCGGTCATCTGCATTTTTTACGTGCTGGGAAACCTACCTTAACGCCCTCATTAGCATAATGTATGCGAGCATAATGTATGCGCACCACGCCCACACGCATTTCCAAACCATGCCCCGCCCCCAATTTGCATATGTCGACTAAGCCCCTCCCCTTCATTTGCATGCGGTCATCTACATGTTTTTCGCGCTGGGAAAGGCATAATTTTGCAGGCTACTTATTTATTTATTTATTTAAGGATTTTGAAGGATGGAAGGAAGGAAGAAAGAAAGAAAGAAAGAAAGAAAGAAAGAAAGAAAGAAAGAAAGAAAGAAATTTGCCTAAATTGAACTAAGCTCCCAGTTCATCTTGCGAGGTTCTTAACGAGGAGGCAGTTAATTAATTAATTAATTAAATGATGGATGGAGGGAGGGAGGGAGGCAGGCAGGCAGGCAGGCAGGCAGGCAGGCAGGCAGGCAGGCAGGCAGGCACTTTATTTATCCATTTATTGAAGGAAGGAAGGAAGAAAGAAAGAAAGAAAGAAAGAAAGAAAGAAAGAAAGAAAGAAAGAAAGAAAGAAAGAAAGAAAGAAAGAAAGAAAGAAAGAAAGAAAGAAAGAAAGAACCGACGGACAGACTTTGTTTATTTATGTATCGGACGGACGGACGGACGGACGGATGGACGGACGGACGGACGGACGGAAGAAAGAAAGAAAGAAAGAAAGAAAGAAAGAAAGAAAGAAAGAAAGAAAGAAAGAAAGAAACCGACGGACAGACTTTGTTTATTTATGTATCGGACGGACGGACGGACGGACGGACGGACGGATTGCACGCTTGCACGCTATTCATTTATTTATTCATGTGTTCATTCATTCATTCATTCATTCATTCATTCATTATTTATTTATTTATTTATTCATGTGTTCATTCATTCATTCATTCATTCATTCATTCATTCATTCATTCATTTATTCATTTATTTATTTATTTATTTATTTATTTATTTATTTATTTATTCATTCATTCATTCATTCATTCATTTATTCATTTATTCATTTATTCATTTATTTATTTATTTATTCATTCATTCATTCATTATTTATTCATTCATGTGTTCATTCATTAATTCATTATTTATTTATTTATTTATTTATTTATTAATTCATGTGTTCATTCATTCATTCATTCATTCATTATTTATTTATTTATTTATTTATTCATGTGTTCATTCATTCATTATTTATTTATTTATTTATTTAATTAAATACTCTGTTGCTAGTAAAACAACCGCCGCGATCCGACGCGTTGTGAGCTTGTACAGTATGTGGTTTTTAATACCAGTAATACGAGAATCGACTGGGCGGAGACTTGTACAAGGGGGCGGGGCTTCAACAATTGCAGCTCGTCCCTATTGGCCATCCAAGTCCAGACAGCGAGTTTGGAGACGGTAGCATGCTGCCACCCGGAATTATGGTTCTTTTAAGCCCAGCCAATAGGAAGAATGAGGGCTCGGGGGCGGGGCCTTTTGGCCTGGCGCAGACAGAGAAATAATTAATTAAATAAATACAGCCAAGGAGTGTGTGTCCAAAGTTTGGCATGGATAGGGGCAATGGTGGCGGAGATATGAGTAGGGGAAAAGTGTGACGTGACGTGACGTGACGTGACTGACTGACTGACTGACTGACTGACTGACTGACTGACAGACAGACAGACGGGAGGTTTTGATAGTAACTGCAACCGCAACTGCAAGTCGCAATAAGCCGAAAAGCTTACTAGGATCTCCTTTTAGTTGACCTTGTACCAGTGAACGGTACTGAAACTGTACCTGTTCCTATAACTTATAATTAATGTATTCATTGGATCTCCTTTTAGTTGACCTTGTTGACCCAGTGAACGGTACTGTCATGAAACTGTAGATAATAGGCCTATATCATTAATTCATTCATTCATGAATTAATTTCCTGTGTAAATAAGCCAAAAAGATTACTAGGATCTCCTTTTGGTTGACCTTGTACCGGTGAACTGTACTGTTACTGTACTGTAGTTGTTACAAGTAACCAACTGATGGGGAGATGTTGTATATTTATGTGTTTCATGTGTAGAAACATACCGTGCTGTTGTGCCTGTTAAAAGCTGTTAAAATAACACATTCCTATATTCATGCTTTTATTTTAAATGTCAATAGTAACCTATCATCATCATTTCATTGAACGCATGCATGCATGCTCAGATCAGCTACTTTAATTGCACTTTCTTTTTTTCTTTTTTTTTTTCTTCTCCTCAAAGCTCCATGACTGACACCGACCCTTGACAAGCATCAACCCCGGACAGAGTGCCCAGGCAGCGGCGGCGAAGCCGCCGCGGCCCCTCCAAACGCCTGGAAGTGCGGTAGACTGCAAGCCTCTAGAACCAGTCAGTAGGTCCCCATCAACAGACGGCGCTGTAGCCAAGGAATTCCACCTGACCAGGAAGTGCCTCTCTGTCTCTGTGTTTACACCACGAGAGGAGAGGAGAGGAGAGTGGCTCTGTCGTCTGTACGTCTTCACTCACACTGGTAAATATGTGACAGTAATCTTTGCTATAGAGTGTTCAGTAACAGTGTTAAATAACTCTATATTGTGACAGCAATCATTGCTATAGAGTGTTTTAAATAACTTGGTGTCTCGTGTGTTGAAACGAGTGTCGCATCATGGCTTGTGTTGTGTTCTGGAGCCCTCTAGTGGACCTGTCTATTTATTACATTCACTACATTGATTTAAAAATCCGGGGTTTTCAGCTGAGAGAGAGATGAAGCAGGGACCCCCACTACCTGTTCATAGATTCCATATAGTTTCATCGTTTGACAGCACAATCATCAGTGTGTTTTGGATTCATGTCAATGTGTGTTTTCAGATATTTAACCACTTGAACCTTAATAAACTTGACTTTTCACTGTGCTTAGTCTGCTCTTTTCCCCCTCCAAAGCTCTTTGCCAAAAATAGCCCATCTACAAGCTCACAACGCCTCGTGCTGCGAGGCGTTGTCAGCTTGTAGATCGGCTATTTTTGGAAAATCGTGAAAATTAGAATTTTGACCCGATTCTATAAGTGTCTTTTGAATCCTTCTAAGATTTTTGGAAAAAACCTATGTTTCTATGTCAGCAATCTGGCCAGCCATCGTCAAAGAAAAGGTCCTTTTCACTTCAACTGGAGCTCAGTTAGTCTGTTCTTGAGAGACTACTATGTCAGTGGTTCTCAAACCTTTTCATGTGAAGGACCCCCAAAATGATATGTATTTGGCCACGGACCCCCATCTCAAAATATTTAGTTCCAGGGACCACCCAGAAGCAAAATTTGAGTTACAAACGTTCGCTTTGAAAATACATATATTCAAAGATTTGCACAAATTTTTTCAAAAATAGCAGATCTACAAGCTCGCAGCGCGGCACTCGGTGCCGCGCTGTGAGCTTGTATATCTGCTATTTTTCCCTGGTTAAAGCATTCAATAATTCTAGGCCTAAATGGGTTAATGGTAAATGGTGCATTTATATAGCACCTTTATTCAAGGCACTTTACAGAAATTGTGCATTAAATTCACCCATTCATACACACTCATTCATACACCGATGGCAGAGGAAGCCATGCAAGGCACCAACCTGCTCATCGGGAGCAACTAGGGGTTCAAGGACTCTTCGACACTAACTCTGGGGAGCCTGGGATCAAACTGCGAACCCTCTGTGTAATCTGCATGTTTTCCATCAATCTTTAGAGCACATTTGTTGTTGGTGTACATTGATTTTACGATTTCATAGGTTTTCTCTCCAATGCCGCTTTCCAACAGTTTGTACAACAGGCCCTTGTGCCAAATTTCTTTTTGGAGTCAACAGAATTTGGTTGTTAATTAGGGTGGTGAGGGTGAAAATATGGTCTGTTATATGATCATTTGGAAGGAAGCCAATTTGTAATTTGCTCAGAGCATTAGTTTCTGTGAGGAAATGTAGTATTTTCCTGAGGTTGCTGTTAACACTGATACAGTATTTCCATAGTTACAAATAGGGGTCAAAGGTCGACAACTAAGTGGGACCAGTAAGCTAGTGGTTAATTAGAGAGGCATGCACTCCTACATTATACCGTATATCTCAATACAGTAGGTTAATTCTGTGATTAGTAATCACTTGTTTAGATTTAAGGGATTATAAGGCTTTTGCTGGAAAATCGCAGTGAATTAGCTTGGAAGCCTGTGCTAATTTGCACCTCAGATTGGAAATAACCCCCAGTGTAAGATGCTGCTCAGAAAGGAGTATTTGGAGGTAATATTATACAACAGTAATATTATGTAGGTCACTGCCTGGCTATGAGACTTGTTGGACTAATGTTTTGCATTTTAAACGGTCTCAAAGACCGTTCTGCTACTTTTTGCCTTTTATTATTGACATATATTTATGAGCAAAACAACCGCACACAGCCAAAAGGATACTACAAACAACAGGGAAACTGATGAAATCGTTCTGTAACTTGAACACTTGAGATGCAAATGTGTCATTTGTTGAAGCATAGTCGCTGTGTTGCTGCTACACTGCTGCTTCACTTTCACATTTTGGGGGAAATTATAAGTGAAAATTATACTTAACTATAAAATAGCTGATCTACAAGCTCACAATGCTTTGCAGTGTTGAAGAAGCGGTATAAATCACCCTTAATGGAGGTTATGATGCCAGATGGGACTTATTTTAACATCTAACATTGTAGAATACACAGAAACCAAAGACCTTTCCTGCTGGTGTCTCAATGCCTACATACAGCCTCAGAAATGTCTTTAACCACCATATAACTAGTGGCTCATAAAGTGTATCAGTGAAGTGGCCTCTCTAACCATGTGGGGCACCACTTGCTCTCTCTCTCTCTTGCTCTGCGGTTCATGTGTGTTGGCAGTGGCTCCAACGTAAATTCAGCGGTCTAATTTGCACAGACAGAGTTATGTCCACAGAAAGTCCTTCGTTAGTTATTTTCAAAAAGAATGACAACTTCCACGTCGCCATTGGTAGCCGTTCTTGATGATCAGAATTGAAGAACGCTGTTTCAGGTGCCATTTACCGAACGACTTCTCCACATGAATCCTGCATGGCGCTCCTATTCTGGCCATGTCAAAATAGGCAAACTTTTGGCTAAAATAGATGATCTGCATGCTCCTCAATGGCTTGACACGTTGTGAGCTTGTAGATCGTTGTGAGCTTTGTAATGGGTCCATTTGGTTCCATTTGTACACTGCCAAAGTTAAGGGGAGACCTTCAAATGTCAAGGTTTGAGAACCACTGGATTATGTGATCACACAAGTCTTCTCTCCGACAGCACTCCGGCTCCCGCCTTGGTTACCAAAGCAACGTCCAAGGTTCCACCCAGCCCCAGAGCACCATGGGATACTCGTCGTCCTCCCAGCAGAGCTCCCAGTACTCCCACGCCACCCACCGCTACTGAGAGGCTGACCAGTCACTCCATCCCCAACCAGCAGAGGAGTCATGCCCTCTTCCTTCTCCTCCTACTCCTCAGTCCTCCCTCTCCCTCCTCTCCTCCCCCTGAACCCGCGCCATCCCTTCTTCCTGTCCCGCACGGATCCTACCCTCCGCGGGGGGAGACCTTTCACCTTTGATGACCTCATAACTCTATGATGGAACCCTCCATCCCACTCCCCAAAGGGCACTGCAATATGAAGGCAACTCAAACATAGGAACCAAAAGAATTATAGTTACACATGAATCCCGCCCTCCAGGGATGACAAACTGATAAACCATGTAAGATAGAATTGGTTTGAAGAAGAAAAAAAGAAAAAAGAAAAAAAAAAAAGAACTAAACAAAGGGGCGTTGAGGGTGTGGGGAGACGTACCCTTATCACAAAGACTAAGAACTATGGCACTTATAGAAACATGTTCTTCAAGAGGAAGAATCGCAGCTGTGTTCATATGTATAATATTATATTATATATAGCACCTTTTTTCTATTGGATTTCTTTTTTCTGTTGGCTTTTTCTTTCTTTTTTTGTTGCTTGTTTCCTAGAGTTTTAAGGTTTACCTTGATAGTTGATGTCATTGTAAATATTGTTAAATACTGAAGCGTTGGGAGGAAACACACAGCCCTTTACTGTCATCACTCTCATTCATCTTGCTCTTAAAGCCTTGCTTGTACTTCATCACATCACGGTGGCCCTGGCCGTAAACTGACTTTCAATTATTTACAGATTGTGCCACTGTCTCGTGAAAGAATACAAATTGGGCTTAAATTTGGGATAATCAAGATGACACGAAGACGAGGTATGAGCCAAACCCTGTCCTTTTTAAAACAAGAGAGCTTCTTTACTATCTCCTTAGAATCAATATTTGTACACAGTAAATCAGCTTTCCCGCTGATGTATGTGCAGGGAAATCAGAAATGCGCAATTTATCTTAAGCTACTTGTTATGGGTTTTCTATATTTAGACCTGTCTGTCAAGATTTAAATTTGGAAAAAAAAGAATTGTTGTCTTTCTATGGACTATACGTTCTATATATTTTATCGCCTTTGCTCCTCTACCTTTTGAGATGCCACATCCAACAAAACAAGCTATTCAACAAATGTGTGTAAGAGAAAAAACATGTAGCACTTATTTTCTCCGACAAAACACGCCATTTTTAAGGACCCTGAATGTTTGACCATTTAAGGCCGGCAGCTATGTGGAGTGCTGGTCTTCCAGTGTTGAGGTGTTGCTGGTGGTGGAGGTGTTCGTTTGAAACGCATCCCATCATTGGAACAAAGAACCTTGTAAAGGTTACCCAACGTGCGCATAAAACTATATAATCAGGGGCGTCACCACCAGGGGTAGGAAAGTGGGACTGAGTTACTGGGGCCCAAGGTGGAGGGGCCCTAATAACTTTATCTATTGAAAAATAGCAGATATACAAGCTCACAGCGCGGCACCGAGTGCCGCGCTGCGAGCTTGTAGATCTGCTATTTTTGAAAAGTTGTGAAAATGTGTGAAGATCTTTGAATATAATTATGTATTTTTTCAAGCGAACATTTCTAACTCAAATTTTGCTTCTGGGGGTCCCTGGAACGAAATATTTTGAGATCGGGGTCCGTGGCCAAATACATATCATCTTGGGGGTCCTTGACATAGGTCTCTTGCACACATTTTCACGATTTTTCAAAAATAGCAGATATACAAGCTCGCAGCGCGGCACTCGGTGCCGCGCTGTGAGCTTGTATATCTGCTATTTTTCAATAGTTAACATTCATGGGGGGCCCGCAGTGAATCCTTGTACCCAGGGCCCAGAATTTGGTGTGACGCCCCTGTATATAATACAGGGCAGCTAACAGTGCACCCACCCCTGTATATAATACAGGGCAGCTAACAGTGCACCCACCCCTGTATATAATACAGGGCAGCTAACAGTGCACCCACCCCTGCCCTCAACCAAGACAACCAGTCCCCCGTTTGCTCCCCTGAGACTGTTACTGCGTCCTTTGTTTTCATTTTGATATTTTTTTAACTGTGTTGTTTCGTGTTTTTTCTTTTATTATTATTATTTGTTGTTATTATTAATGCGTTTATTGTCTCACTCGGTCAAAGAACTGCACTGACTCATGATGAACTCGTCTGCAAAAAGAGCTGGAACAAATATTCGGGGTGATGATGATAGCCCTGCTGCCCGCAATCCTTCCCTTCTCTTCTCTTCCACTCCTCCTCCGCCCCCCTCTGTCGGGCTGTGCACTGACCAGTAGAAGAAGCCCAGGTAGAGAGACGTGAGCTAAATCAAAATGTGGTCCATGTGAGAATGGATGCGTTCTTTAATCTGGAGAAACGGAGGGCCGAAAGAAGAAAGTCTGGTGCCGATGGTGTTCAGTAGGAACCCAGCAGGCTGTCTGGTCCACAGCCAGAATGCCTATAAGGAAACGTCAGGCCTGCCCGGTTCAACTTACAACAATGAACACATGCACATGTGCTTTAAAGCTATATATTGTTTTTTATGTGCCTCTCTAATATATAAATTATACAGTATATACAGTATGTGCATATATATTGTCGTTGTCGGGTGGAAACCTTATATGTCCAAGACCGTTTGTTTTGTATTTATCATTTTAAATGAACTAAACTAGTGAAAATAGCAGATCTACAAGAACACAACGCCTCACACCGCGAAGCGTTGTGTGCTTGTATATCGGCTGTTTTCATTACTTTTGTGCGACAGCCTTGTATGATGAAGCAGGGCTTTACTTGGTGAAAAAACGTACAAACTTTAAAACTTGGAGATACAAGGTTTCTGCCCGACAGTGACGATATGTGTATATGCTGTCCCCAGGCTGCAGAGCCAGTGCAGGCCATCTTGAAGTTGTACATCTACTTCTATGCCAAGTACACTCAGCTATGTCTCTTCGGTTTGTGTTAATTAACTAATGAATTATGTTGATAATAAGATAAGAGAACACTCCGGTTAGAGGACATCTTCAAGCACAAGTCCCTCTGTCGCTATACGCCTTTTCATTTCATACTACTGGTCCTGTTCAAGTCACATGCCAGCCTGTCAGCGGGGTTGTATTAAAGAACGCACCCAATGACTCAAGTGTAACTGTACCGCATACAGTATGCTCTGATGCAGATGTGGACACAAGGGAAAGAAATGCAAACAGACAGCTGGATTAAGAAATACTGACACCTAGAGGATGAAAAGAAAACTGGACCTCTGGACCTCTTGGACATGTTTGTGCTCAAAGAGGTTTTTTGCAAGACATTTCTTTGCAAGACAATTCTATGAAACTGCCTTTTTTCTGGTGTCCAGAATTCACCAGCCCACGTTGCACTGGTGTAACACGGGCCACGGCTGATGGTCACCGTTGTCCTTTGTTACAGTCGGAGATTATAGGACATCGGCTTCTACTTTCTGGAAGAGAATACTGACAATAGTTTGCATTTTACAGCAGGAAGTAATACCTTTGAGGGTTTGTCGGTGTCTTTTGGGCCTCTGGCCTCAAGTTAGTATGATTTCTAAAATTGATACGTTTAACTGCAAAACTTCAGTTCAGTGGTTTTGCACCCTGAACGAGATCTATTTCTGTGCAATATGAAGCGAAAGAGTCAGAAGTCATATAGGCCCTGCCGCCCCAGTAAGTTAAACAACTACCCAAGTAATTTGGTCATGCTCTTGGCTCAGTTCCATTATAGCATCACGTCTGCTAGGGAACTGATATGTTTTTGTTTTTTTCAATTCCAGAGTTTTTTAAAGCAAATTTTTAACTGATGTATTACTGAATTTGTATGGGGAGGGGGTTATGAGACACTTTTCAATATTATCCTCGAAACGGAAACCTCGAACCACCCCCTGCATTTGCACGAGGACTGCCACCTCTGTCAATCTCTAATCTTTAATAGATCTATCTTTATTTATTTTTCTATTTTGTTGTTGTTGTTGTTCCAGTGGTCTGGCAGAACATAGGCTCCAGATGGCATACAGTACAGTACAGTACAGTACAGTACAGTACAGTACAGTACAGTACAGTACAATAACCTTCTCAGAGGAGCAGTCATATTTGATGGGGGATTTAAACCAGCAGCTATTCATCAAAGGTTTTCTCCATCTGGTTTCTTTCTTATGTGTACCGTGTATCTTGTATGAAATCTAATTCAGTAGCGATGAGGGCCGCATTTAACCTATTCAGAACATTACACTATATTGTGTATCATTATTTTATGCTTTAACTATTGAAAAATAGCAGATATACAAGCTCACAGCACGGCACCGAGTGCCGCGCTGCGAGCTTGTAGATCTGCTATTTTTGAAAAATCGTGAACATTAGAATTTTGACCCGATTCTATAAGTGTCTTTTGAATCCTAAGATTTTTTGAAAACCCTATGTTCAGCAATCTGGCCAGCCATCGTCAAAGAAAAGGTCCTTTTCACTTAAATGGAGCTCAGTTAGTCTGTTCTTGAGAGACTACTATGTCTATGTTCTCAAACCATTTCATGTGAAGGACCCCCAAAATGATATTTATTTGGCCACGGACCCCCATCTCAAAATATCTAGTTCCAGGGACCATCCAGAAGCAACATTTGAGTTACAAATGTTCGCTTTGAAAATATATTCAAAGATTTGCACTCATTTTCACAACTTTTTTCAAAAAATAGCAGATCCACAAGCTTGCAGCGCGGCACTCTGTGCCGCGCTGTGAGCTTGTATATCTGCTATTTTTCACTGGTTAAAGCACTCAATAATTCTAGGCCTAAATGGATCACATGTTGTACATTTTCTTCTTCACATAGTAAAATCCTCAGTGCTAAGTTATCCATTTGTACGCTCCTCTCAGAGTTAAGTTAACACTCAGGATTTTACTGTGCACAAAACGAGGTTGTCGGGAAGCATTACCATTCAGCGTGAAGCAGATAGCAGCAGGGGGCAATATCCTGTCAAAACAACAATTCCTATGCAAAAAAAGAAGAAAACAGGCTTTCAAAATAGCTTGCATCTGTGCAGTGCTTAAAGGAAAATATTTGCCTTTTTTACTGCATCATCTCCATGTATGGGTCCTCATTAATGCTCACTAATAGGATGGCTATTTTATGTCTACTTGCTCTGTGTTTCTGTGTTACAGTTCATGCTCTTTTGCCAAAAGTGCCCTTTTAGGGAAGTTCAGCCCCTGCCTCTAACATTCTCTGCACGTCCTTGGTGGATCGTTTGAAAATGTTAAAACTTTTAGGGCTCTATTTTGATTGTCTTAAGTACCAGCTCTTGTGCCTTAACTTTAAGGCCTGTCCATACTGTCTCCAACCACAAAACAGTTTGTCAGAGAGTTCTGACTTTCCGATGTGCAGCTTTCCGAATTCGGGGTAATGCTTGTGATGTAATTTTGTAGTTGAACCGGACCTTTCCGATGTAAAGTTCGGTGGTCGGAGACAGTATGGACCGGGCCTTTGAGTTAAGGCATAAGAGCTGGTACTTAAGACAATCAAAATTGAGCCCTCTAACTTAAATCTTTTTTTAAACGTTTATTTTATGAAAGTTGAATGGGTCAGTGATCTGGTCTGAAAACCGTCATTGATGACCAATGTCACAGGCTGAGGCTGGCCATATGAAGTCTGAGATGGCAATATATAATAAAGATATTTCGATGTCCCGTTGTTTCGAGGTCCCAGTAGGTTTAGGCTTTGGGTTAGCCTTCACCAAGTTGGCATTCACCTGCGTCGGCAGGTTAGCATTCACCAGCGTCGGCGGGTGTAAGAACAGTGACTATTGGCTATTTCAGCAGGCTATAGTTCCCCATTTCCTTTAGCTTGGAAGAAACCACCATAAGATGATGTCATGGTAGGCAGGTTTCTGGACCGTCGTCCCTCCAACTCTTGAGACACAAAGCAAGTAGGGATGGGACGATAAGCGATATTATCGTTTATCGTGATAAAAAACACTCACGATAATCGTATGTGGAGATTTCATTTATCGTCCCCTGGGATCAATTCACCTTTTTTCACTCTCTATCAAATGACTTTGACAAAAAATAGGCAATCTACAAGCTCACAACGCGTCGCAACGCGCTGTGAGCTTGTAGATCTGCTATTTTTTTTTGGGCAAATATTCCGCCCCAGGATAATGGATTTTGATTATCGTGATAAGTATATCGCGATTTATTTTGTCACCATCATCGTGACATGACATTTTCATATCGTCCCATCCCATCCCTAAAAGCAAGTAGACTGAAATGTGCCATCTTATAATACGCAATAGTGAGGACCAATTCTATGAAGAAATGGTTGGAAAAAGGTGCATCTTTAAGAGTTTCATGGTGACAGCGTGTTGTTCATGGGTTCCCTATGGGTTCTCACTGGGATATATCTGTTCTCTGTAACGTGGTGTTGTTGAAGGCTTTTGTTGTCGTTTTTCCCTCCCTTCTGACAGCATTTTACATTGTACTTAAAATGAACTATTGTAAAGAAATGCACATATATATATATATGGATAGTATACAATCATATTTATTATTTGCATACATATATGAATAATACCCATCTTCCTTACTTTGGACTTCTCCACTGCCTTAACTATAGTAGCTATAGAAAGGGACCTCTGTCAGACAAAATAAGGCATCTCTAGATCCTATTTCCTACTTGTCTTTAGAGTGACATAATATGATAATCACACACCGTTGCCGTCTGAAAACTTGTATTTCCACATTTCAACTTTTTATACGTTTTTTCGTAAATGAACGTGGAAAGTAATTTGTAACACTACAGTGTCCCTGGCCTGTGTCCCACAAAAGTACTGATACAAGCACAGACAACGCGACAGGTGAACTTTTAGATCTTCTATTTTGGCTACTTTTAAACAATGACGTGAAAGTGGTATTAACAAGAGTTTGTGACTAAATAGTAACAACATTGGAACCACAGGTTCTTAAGTATCAGTTTTGGACACAACACGGTTTTCCCCACAGACAGCAACGATCATCTACATGAATGGCTTGTATCGTGCTATTGCAGTGTTTCTCAACCACTGTGCCTGGGGACCTTTGGTGTGCCCCTGGGAAAGTTCAAGTGTGCCCCTTGAAACTGCTTGAAAGCCAGTATTGTATTTATCATTTTAAAAATGATTTAAACTAGTGAAAACAGACGATCTACAAGCACACAGCGCCTCGCGGTGCAAGGCGTTGTGTGCTTGTAGATCTGCTGTTTTCACTACTGTTGTGCGACAGCCTTGTATGATGAAGCAGGGCTTTACTTTGCAAAGAAACTTACAAATTTGAAACTTGGAGATACAAGGTTTCTTCCCGACAGTGACGATATTTACACCCCCGTATTATGTTTGTGTGCCCATGGATTCTTGGGACATGAAAAGTGTGCCCATGGATTCTTGGGACATGAAAAGTGTGCCCATGGATTCTTGGGACATGAAAAGTGTGCCCATGGATTCTTGGGACATGAAAAGTGTGCCCATGGATTCTTGGGACATGAAAAGTGTGCCCATGCAGAAAAAAGATTGAGAAACACTGGGCTATTGTGTTGCAGGTGTACGGTAAAGTGGTTTTCATCATTTAACTCTTGTTAGTGGTTTCATTTTAGACTCTCAAGAGTTAAAGATCTATAGATCCATTTGGTTACCAACTCTCCATCATTTAGCTTGGGACCAACCTGGAATCCCCTCAAGGACCACTAGTGGTCCCTGGACCACTGGTTGAAAACCGCTGCAGTACACAGTAAAATCCCAGTGTTAATTATACTCCAAAGGGGTTCCATTTGTACCCTTTCCGGAGTTAAATGAACACTAAGGAATTTTACCATCGAGGGACACTATTTGGCACTAATGCCCCCTAACCCTATGCTTGTGTTACTGTTGTCATGACAATTAAGTGATTACTGACTGACATGGCCAATTTAATTTTTTGTTTATCTGTTGTTTTTTCCTCTGTAGACTCGTAGGTTTTTCAGGAATCAAAGGATGCATGTTTTTCATTTGTGTGGACAGTGCCTTTTTTAATCTCAGCATTCATCTTGTGCGCCTAAAGAATGGGGAATTGATTGTTCATGATTGTTTTATTTTGTTTTGTGAAAAGAATAATTTATATTTCTCCTGTGCTCATAATATTATTTTTTTCCCCATTACTGTAGGCCTAGTGTATTATTATTTCACACAATGTGCAAACTAGCAACTGAATATCTTTTTTTTTAAGTACATGTCCCACCTAATGTTTAAGACTGCAAAACAATTTTGACATAGGATTAGCTGTCATTTAAGTATATATTGTCCTGACACATTATTGAGACGCGGTTAAGTATGTTTTGAAAAATGCTGTACATAAGAACACATTTTAAGAATTTCTCATTGAAATATTGATAAGATATTTGTCTTTTAATGCACTGTTGTTGCTCATATATTTAGTGGTAAATAAAAGCATATTTAATGTTTTTCCTTTTTATGTCTCATTTAGACACTAACGTTATGGATATGAAAGTTATAAGTAACCCAGACAACCGTCCTCTGGCTGTGTGTGTTGATATTTACAGGCACACGATAGTAGGATATACACCTAAAGCCTCCTTTATGCGCTGTCGCGTAACACTGTCATACAACGGACCATAAATTAGGCATAATGACATGAAACCGCTAGGCCTCTTCTCTTCTCTCACATTTCCTACTCCTTTTAATAGTGTTGCATGTGCCTGTCTTTTTTCCAATTAAGCCCAATTTATGCTTCAAAGTGTCACATGACGCTTTACTTGCCAGCATAAATTTGCCTTTAAGCACTTATTGTCACCTTTCTCAACAGCTTGTACAGAACGAGAGACACACCATCTGCAAAGTGTTTCAGTGATGCAGGACTGTCCCTGGCTACTCAAATTGTATTTCTTTTAAAACTTTATGTCAAAACGCATATGATATTAAGGTTGACCTATGCATCAGAGCCATATACAGCAAGTGTTCCCTGTTTTAAAGCAAAAAGAAATTGCATAATGGTGGTCTCAATTTGGCTATATGGAATTCTCATAAATGAGGCAAAAGTTGCAAAACAATGCTTGTTTGGGGAATTTCAATTAGGGAGCTTTTCTCGTTTTGCTGAAGTGTGCCATTGAATCCTACAAGCCTTTCCCTCCCCCATGAGGCTCTTTCTGTGTAGTATCACCGGTGAGATTTGTAGGTTGGAGTGTCTGTCTGTCTGTCAACTCTTTTTTGTTGTTGTTGCTGTGTTGTGTGTGTGTACAGGTGTGCACACGTCAGTTTAAAATATACACATGGCCTAAGTGTATTGTGTTTCCATATTCCAATAGCACAGTGCAGGAACATTTAAAAAAGAAAAAGGTTTTATTCTGCTGCTTTTAGCAAACCTGTCCAAATTTCACTGTACAAATGACTGTTAAATGAGAAAATAAGTCATGTATATTTATTTTATATATCCTCTATTGTAATAAAACCTCTTTTGCTTCGACCATTTTCCTTTGTACAGAAATTGTTTTGAGTTATTGGGAATATTCTTTCTTCATTAACTTACATGTCTGTTATCATTTCAGCACACAGGCACTCTGGTTTGGAACAAGCTCAACCAAATGAAATTAAAGGGATATTTCACTTCAGCTGTGTTTAAACTTTTTAACTCCCCAGTTCAAAATACACTTCTATAGGTACACAGTACATAGACTGTACAGTATGAGTCTGTTGCCTCTTGTGGCTAGAAGTAGCAATGACCAGATACATTAAAATAGGCTAGCCTGGGGCCAGCCTATATACTAATGCAGCTAACTAACTGCAGTAGGCCTATAGTATAGGGTTTTAACATGTGTGGGGATGTCTAGCTGCAGCTAGGCTAGGAGGTTGCAGGGGAACATAGATACTATAACCCCAGACAGTTTGTAAGAACACCATGTATGGGCATAAAGATCTACCCAACGGGCACTCCAACATGGAACCACCATATATGGGCATAAATATCTGCCCAACGGGCACTCCAACATTACTTCTGAGACTCCTACATTCAATCCCATTGAATGGGTCTCTCTCTCTCTCTCTCTCTCTCTCTCTCTCTCTCTCTCTCTCTCTCTCCATCTCTCTCTCTCTCTCTCTCTCTCTCTCTCTCTCTCTCTCTCTCTCTCTCTCTCTTTATTATTGCTATTATTATAATAATTATTATATGGCGCAGGTTTTGTCCATGCCTGGTGCGTAATAGGCTACTAATGACTAATTCCTGCTTTCATTCTCTCTCTCCATCTCTCTCTCCCTCTTCTCTCTCTCCAGACAATTAAAACATGATTTATATACATTGAATGAATACAGATACTTCACAGATATACAGTACTTAAAATTAGAAAAATCCGTTGAGAATTGACCGAGCAATAAGGCTTTGTGCGTCCACCGATGCATCCTTCTGCATCCATCCATCCATCCATCCATCCATCCATCCAATCCATCCATCCATCCACCGAGAGAGAGAGAGCGAGAGAGAGAGAGAGAGAGAGAGAGAGAGAGAGAGAGAGAGAGAGAGAGAGAGAGAGAGAGAAATAGTTGACTTCGGCAAGCGCTGGCCGTCTGTCTGTCTGTCTGTCTGTCTGTCTGTCTGTCTGTCTGTCTGTCTGTCTGTCTGTCTGTCGCGCACGCTCTGGATGGATAGATAAATAGCGAGGGGGGGGGGCAAGCGCCGCTGTGATGGACGGACGGACGGACGGACGGACGGACGGAGGGACGGACGGACGGACGGACGGACGGACGGACGGACGGACGGACGGGGGAAAAGAAACAAATGACAGAAAGACAGAGATGGGAAAAGTACTCACGTTCTGTACTTAAGTAAAAGTAAAAGTACTCATTCCAAATAATTACTCAAGTAAAAAGTAAAAAGTACGTGCTTTGAAAAGTACTTTTAAAGTAAAAGTAAAAGTATTTTTACCGTATATTTCTAGAATTTGAAGGATATTAAAATTAAAAGATCCCCACCAAGCATACGCTTAAAACTGGCCCAGAATTGGTTTCCTACTATGATGTGAAATCTAAATGCAGCAGTGTTTTTTTTAGACTGAGTACCAGTTATAGATAATATTTGACTCTCCAAGAACAATCATTATTATTATAAAAAATATATGTATATCCCACGATTTTGTAACCCATTTTTTTTTTTTGCCAATTGACCACCAAGTAGGCCTACACCATTATGACTGATGTTAAAATACAGATAAGGTTTCCTAATAAGAATGTCGTTTTCATTGTTCAATTATAATTATAATACATCTCACATCCACAGACAGACAGATTTCTGACTGTTATACTTTAAGATGTTTTGCATGTCTGTCAGAGGACCCCAATGTAAACAAGCCATACAGACGGTATGGATGATAATCATACAGTAGTGCGTTTGCTATGCGAACTGCTAATCAAGTATTCAATCAATCAATTCAAACAAACACATGCATGCACGCGCATGAGGGCACGCACGCGCGCGCGCTCTCTCACACTCACTCACACACACACACACACACACACACACACACACACACACACACACACACACACACACACACACACACGCTAAAGGCTTTTGTGAGGCAAAGATGACCGAAGCTACAGTTGTGCAGAGTCTGCAGAACGTTTCACTTTTTCCATACAGAACTTTATCCAGCATGAGATAAAAAGCAATTGCACTGACTCACCTAAGCTTCGGAGGTTAAAAAAGAACGCATTTCCAACGCGTGTGCATTACAGGAGCAGCATATGGCCAAAGTCTTGTGTTTATAATCCATAGTTAGTAGTTATAATCCACGTGAATTCATTGTTGACATGTTTGAAAGCTGTGACGAGATGAATGGTTTACAGCATGATGGTAGAATTAAACCACCTTCCTTCGTCTTCCTCTGAAAACCGTGGATTTCAAAATAAGAGCATAGGGTATTAGGCTATTATTATGTAGGATATGATTAGTTTTATTTGGTAGTCTAGTTACAGGAAGTAAATAGACCGGTGCTTTCCTACTTGACACAGTGACTCTCACTCTGTCCAGCAGCAGAGCATCAGCGCAGCCTCTATGAATGATGATCAAGCGCTGTAATCATTTTGTTTGATCTGCCACGCATCGGCGCAACATTAACATAAAACCAAAGTAGCGAGCCTGTTTTGAAAATGTAGCGGAGTAAAAGTACAGATACTTGTGTTAAAATGTAACGGATAAAAGTAAAAAGTACCCAGAAAAATAATTACTCAGTAAAGTACAAAGTACTGAAAAATGTACTTCGTTACAGTAACGAAGTATTTGTACTTCGTTACTTCCCATCTCTGTTTGGGTGGGTCTATTTGGGTTCAGGGGGGTCAAGTGTGACTGGAGGGGGGTCCCAAACCCCACTCTGACACAAACTGACGTGCTATGCTTGTAGATCTGTATTTCTGAATGTCCAAAAGCAAGCCATACGTTATAAAATGTTGCCATAACAAATGTTCACGGTTTAAAAAAAATAGCACACCTACAAGCTCACGGCGCGGCACCGAGTGCTCCGAGAGCGAGATGCACCGCCCTCGCTCGCGTACATTTCCAAACCATGCACCGCCCCCAATTTTTTTAAGTCGACTAAGCTCCTCCCCTTCATTTACATAGGGTCGTCTGCTTTTTTTACACGCTGGGAAACACACCTTAACGCCCTCATTAGCATAATGTATGCGAGCATAATGTATGCGCACCACGCCCACACGCATTTCCAAACCACGCCCCGCCCCCAATTTGCATATGTCGGCTAAGCTCCTCCCCTTCATTTACATACGGCCGCCTGCATTTTTTACGCGCTGGGAAACGCCACTTAACAGCCTCATTAGCATAATTTATGCGGACCACACCCACACGCATTTCCAAACCATGCACCGCCCCCAATTTTTTTAAGTCGACTAAGCTCCTCCCCTTCATTTACATACGGTCGTCTGCTTTTTTTACGCGCTGGGAAACCTACCTTAACGCCCTCATTAGCATAATGTATGCGAGCATAATGTATGCGCACCACGCCCACACGCATTTCCAAACCATGCCCCGCCCCCAATTTGCATATGTCGACTAAGCTCCTCCCCTTCATTTACATACGGCCGTCTGCATTTTTTACGCGCTGGGAAACGCCACTTAACAGCCTCATTAGCATAATTTATGCGGACCACACCCACACGCATTTCCAAACCATGCACCGCCCCCAATTTGCATACATCGACTAAGCTCCTCCCCTTCATTTACATGCGGTCATCTGCATTTTTTACGCGCTGGGAAACCTACCTTAACGCCCTCATTAGCATAATGTTTGCGAGCATAATGTATGCGCACCACGCCCACACGCATTTCCAAACCATGCCCCGCCCCCAATTTGCATATGTCGACTAAGCTCCTCCCCTTCATTTACATACGACAGTCTGCATTTTTTACGCGCTGGAAAACGCCACTTAACAGCCTCATTAGCATAATTTATGCGGACCACACCCACACGCATTTCCAAACCATGCACCGCCCCCAATTTTTTTAAGTCGACTAAGCTCCTCCCCTTCATTTACATACGGTCGTCTGCTTTTTTTACGCGCTGGGAAACCTACCTTAACGCCCTCATTAGCATAATGTATGCGAGCATAATGTATGCGCACCACGCCCACACGCATTTCCAAACCATGCCCCGCCCCCAATTTGCATATGTCGACTAAGCTCCTCCCCTTCATTTACATACGACAGTCTGCATTTTTTACGCGCTGGAAAACGCCACTTAACAGCCTCATTAGCATAATTTATGCGGACCACACCCACACGCATTTCCAAACCATGCACCGCCCCCAATTTGCATACGTCGACTAAGCTCCTCCCCTTCATTTACATGCGGTCATCTGCATTTTTTACGCGCTGGGAAACCTACCTTAACGCCCTCATTAGCATAATGTTTGCGAGCATAATGTATGCGCACCACGCCCACACGCATTTCCAAACCATGCCCCGCCCCCAATTTGCATATGTCGACTAAGCTCCTCCCCTTCATTTACATACGACAGTCTGCATTTTTTACGCGCTGGAAAACGCCACTTAACAGCCTCATTAGCATAATTTATGCGGACCACACCCACACGCATTTCCAAACCATGCACCGCCCCCAATTTGCATACGTCGACTAAGCTCCTCCCCTTCATTTACATGCGGTCATCTGCATTTTTTACGTGCTGGGAAACCTACCTTAACGCCCTCATTAGCATAATGTATGCGAGCATAATGTATGCGCACCACGCCCACACGCATTTCCAAACCATGCCCCGCCCCCAATTTGCATATGTCGACTAAGCCCCTCCCCTTCATTTGCATGCGGTCATCTACATGTTTTTCGCGCTGGGAAAGGCATAATTTTGCAGGCTACTTATTTATTTATTTATTTAAGGATTTTGAAGGATGGAAGGAAGGAAGAAAGAAAGAAAGAAAGAAAGAAAGAAAGAAAGAAAGAAAGAAAGAAAGAAATTTGCCTAAATTGAACTAAGCTCCCAGTTCATCTTGCGAGGTTCTTAACGAGGAGGCAGTTAATTAATTAATTAATTAAATGATGGATGGAGGGAGGGAGGGAGGCAGGCAGGCAGGCAGGCAGGCAGGCAGGCAGGCAGGCAGGCAGGCAGGCACTTTATTTATCCATTTATTGAAGGAAGGAAGGAAGAAAGAAAGAAAGAAAGAAAGAAAGAAAGAAAGAAAGAAAGAAAGAAAGAAAGAAAGAAAGAAAGAAAGAAAGAAAGAAAGAACCGACGGACAGACTTTGTTTATTTATGTATCGGACGGACGGACGGACGGACGGATGGACGGACGGACGGACGGACGGAAGAAAGAAAGAAAGAAAGAAAGAAAGAAAGAAAGAAAGAAAGAAAGAAAGAAAGAAAGAACCGACGGACAGACTTTGTTTATTTATGTATCGGACGGACGGACGGACGGACGGACGGACGGATTGCACGCTTGCACGCTATTCATTTATTTATTCATGTGTTCATTCATTCATTCATTCATTCATTCATTCATTATTTATTTATTTATTTATTCATGTGTTCATTCATTCATTCATTCATTCATTCATTCATTCATTCATTTATTCATTTATTTATTTATTTATTTATTTATTTATTTATTTATTTATTCATTCATTCATTCATTCATTCATTTATTCATTTATTCATTTATTCATTTATTTATTTATTTATTTATTCATTCATTCATTCATTATTTATTCATTCATGTGTTCATTCATTAATTCATTATTTATTTATTTATTTATTTATTTATTAATTCATGTGTTCATTCATTCATTCATTCATTCATTATTTATTTATTTATTTATTTATTCATGTGTTCATTCATTCATTATTTATTTATTTATTTATTTAATTAAATACTCTGTTGCTAGTAAAACAACCGCCGCGATCCGACGCGTTGTGAGCTTGTACAGTATGTGGTTTTTAATACCAGTAATACGAGAATCGACTGGGCGGAGACTTGTACAAGGGGGCGGGGCTTCAACAATTGCAGCTCGTCCCTATTGGCCATCCAAGTCCAGACAGCGAGTTTGGAGACGGTAGCATGCTGCCACCCGGAATTATGGTTCTTTTAAGCCCAGCCAATAGGAAGAATGAGGGCTCGGGGGCGGGGCCTTTTGGCCTGGCGCAGACAGAGAAATAATTAATTAAATAAATACAGCCAAGGAGTGTGTGTCCAAAGTTTGGCATGGATAGGGGCAATGGTGGCGGAGATATGAGTAGGGGAAAAGTGTGACGTGACGTGACGTGACGTGACTGACTGACTGACTGACTGACTGACTGACTGACTGACTGACAGACAGACAGACGGGAGGTTTTGATAGTAACTGCAACCGCAACTGCAAGTCGCAATAAGCCGAAAAGCTTACTAGGATCTCCTTTTAGTTGACCTTGTACCAGTGAACGGTACTGAAACTGTACCTGTTCCTATAACTTATAATTAATGTATTCATTGGATCTCCTTTTAGTTGACCTTGTTGACCCAGTGAACGGTACTGTCATGAAACTGTAGATAATAGGCCTATATCATTAATTCATTCATTCATGAATTAATTTCCTGTGTAAATAAGCCAAAAAGATTACTAGGATCTCCTTTTGGTTGACCTTGTACCGGTGAACTGTACTGTTACTGTACTGTAGTTGTTACAAGTAACCAACTGATGGGGAGATGTTGTATATTTATGTGTTTCATGTGTAGAAACATACCGTGCTGTTGTGCCTGTTAAAAGCTGTTAAAATAACACATTCCTATATTCATGCTTTTATTTTAAATGTCAATAGTAACCTATCATCATCATTTCATTGAACGCATGCATGCATGCTCAGATCAGCTACTTTAATTGCACTTTCTTTTTTTCTTTTTTTTTTTCTTCTCCTCAAAGCTCCATGACTGACACCGACCCTTGACAAGCATCAACCCCGGACAGAGTGCCCAGGCAGCGGCGGCGAAGCCGCCGCGGCCCCTCCAAACGCCTGGAAGTGCGGTAGACTGCAAGCCTCTAGAACCAGTCAGTAGGTCCCCATCAACAGACGGCGCTGTAGCCAAGGAATTCCACCTGACCAGGAAGTGCCTCTCTGTCTCTGTGTTTACACCACGAGAGGAGAGGAGAGGAGAGTGGCTCTGTCGTCTGTACGTCTTCACTCACACTGGTAAATATGTGACAGTAATCTTTGCTATAGAGTGTTCAGTAACAGTGTTAAATAACTCTATATTGTGACAGCAATCATTGCTATAGAGTGTTTTAAATAACTTGGTGTCTCGTGTGTTGAAACGAGTGTCGCATCATGGCTTGTGTTGTGTTCTGGAGCCCTCTAGTGGACCTGTCTATTTATTACATTCACTACATTGATTTAAAAATCCGGGGTTTTCAGCTGAGAGAGAGATGAAGCAGGGACCCCCACTACCTGTTCATAGATTCCATATAGTTTCATCGTTTGACAGCACAATCATCAGTGTGTTTTGGATTCATGTCAATGTGTGTTTTCAGATATTTAACCACTTGAACCTTAATAAACTTGACTTTTCACTGTGCTTAGTCTGCTCTTTTCCCCCTCCAAAGCTCTTTGCCAAAAATAGCCCATCTACAAGCTCACAACGCCTCGTGCTGCGAGGCGTTGTCAGCTTGTAGATCGGCTATTTTTGGAAAATCGTGAAAATTAGAATTTTGACCCGATTCTATAAGTGTCTTTTGAATCCTTCTAAGATTTTTGGAAAAAACCTATGTTTCTATGTCAGCAATCTGGCCAGCCATCGTCAAAGAAAAGGTCCTTTTCACTTCAACTGGAGCTCAGTTAGTCTGTTCTTGAGAGACTACTATGTCAGTGGTTCTCAAACCTTTTCATGTGAAGGACCCCCAAAATGATATGTATTTGGCCACGGACCCCCATCTCAAAATATTTAGTTCCAGGGACCACCCAGAAGCAAAATTTGAGTTACAAACGTTCGCTTTGAAAATACATATATTCAAAGATTTGCACAAATTTTTTCAAAAATAGCAGATCTACAAGCTCGCAGCGCGGCACTCGGTGCCGCGCTGTGAGCTTGTATATCTGCTATTTTTCCCTGGTTAAAGCATTCAATAATTCTAGGCCTAAATGGGTTAATGGTAAATGGTGCATTTATATAGCACCTTTATTCAAGGCACTTTACAGAAATTGTGCATTAAATTCACCCATTCATACACACTCATTCATACACCGATGGCAGAGGAAGCCATGCAAGGCACCAACCTGCTCATCGGGAGCAACTAGGGGTTCAAGGACTCTTCGACACTAACTCTGGGGAGCCTGGGATCAAACTGCGAACCCTCTGTGTAATCTGCATGTTTTCCATCAATCTTTAGAGCACATTTGTTGTTGGTGTACATTGATTTTACGATTTCATAGGTTTTCTCTCCAATGCCGCGCTTTCCAACAGTTTGTACAACAGACCCTTGTGCCAAATTTCTTTTTGGAGTCAACAGAATTTGGTTGTTAATTAGGGTGGTGAGGGTGAAAATATGGTCTGTTATATGATCATTTGGAAGGAAGCCAATTTGTAATTTGCTCAGAGCATTAGTTTCTGTGAGGAAATGTAGTATTTTCCTGAGGTTGCTGTTAACACTGATACAGTATTTCCATAGTTACAAATAGGGGTCAAAGGTCGACAACTAAGTGGGACCAGTAAGCTAGTGGTTAATTAGAGAGGCATGCACTCCTACATTATACCGTATATCTCAATACAGTAGGTTAATTCTGTGATTAGTAATCACTTGTTTAGATTTAAGGGATTATAAGGCTTTTGCTGGAAAATCGCAGTGAATTAGCTTGGAAGCCTGTGCTAATTTGCACCTCAGATTGGAAATAACCCCCAGTGTAAGATGCTGCTCAGAAAGGAGTATTTGGAGGTAATATTATACAACAGTAATATTATGTAGGTCACTGCCTGGCTATGAGACTTGTTGGACTAATGTTTTGCATTTTAAACGGTCTCAAAGACCGTTCTGCTACTTTTTGCCTTTTATTATTGACATATATTTATGAGCAAAACAACCGCACACAGCCAAAAGGATACTACAAACAACAGGGAAACTGATGAAATCGTTCTGTAACTTGAACACTTGAGATGCAAATGTGTCATTTGTTGAAGCATAGTCGCTGTGTTGCTGCTACACTGCTGCTTCACTTTCACATTTTGGGGGAAATTATAAGTGAAAATTATACTTAACTATAAAATAGCTGATCTACAAGCTCACAATGCTTTGCAGTGTTGAAGAAGCGGTATAAATCACCCTTAATGGAGGTTATGATGCCAGATGGGACTTATTTTAACATCTAACATTGTAGAATACACAGAAACCAAAGACCTTTCCTGCTGGTGTCTCAATGCCTACATACAGCTTCAGAAATGGCTTTAACCACCATATAACTAGTGGCTCATAAAGTGTATCAGTGAAGTGGCCTCTCTAACCATGTGGGGCACCACTTGCTCTCTCTCTCTCTTGCTCTGCGGTTCATGTGTGTTGGCAGTGGCTCCAACGTAAATTCAGCGGTCTAATTTGCACAGACAGAGTTATGTCCACAGAAAGTCCTTCGTTAGTTATTTTCAAAAAGAATGACAACTTCCACGTCGCCATTGGTAGCCGTTCTTGATGATCAGAATTGAAGAACGCTGTTTCAGGTGCCATTTACCGAACGACTTCTCCACATGAATCCTGCATGGCGCTCCTATTCTGGCCATGTCAAAATAGGCAAACCTTTGGCTAAAATAGATGATCTGCATGCTCCTCAATGGCTTGACACGTTGTGAGCTTGTAGATCGTTGTGAGCTTTGTAATGGGTCCATTTGGTTCCATTTGTACACTGTCAAAGTTAAGGGGAGACCTTCAAATGTCAAGGTTTGAGAACCACTGGATTATGTGATCACACAAGTCTTCTCTCCGACAGCACTCCGGCTCCCGCCTTGGTTACCAAAGCAACGTCCAAGGTTCCACCCAGCCCCAGAGCACCATGGGATACTCGTCGTCCTCCCAGCAGAGCTCCCAGTACTCCCACGCCACCCACCGCTACTGAGAGGCTGACCAGTCACTCCATCCCCAACCAGCAGAGGAGTCATGCCCTCTTCCTTCTCCTCCTACTCCTCAGTCCTCCCTCTCCCTCCTCTCCTCCCCCTGAACCCGCGCCATCCCTTCTTCCTGTCCCGCACGGATCCTACCCTCCGCGGGGGGAGACCTTTCACCTTTGATGACCTCATAACTCTATGATGGAACCCTTCCATCCCACTCCCCAAAGGGCACTGCAATATGAAGGCAACTCAAACATAGGAACCAAAATAATTATAGTTACACATGAATCCCGCCCTCCAGGGATGACAAACTGATAAACCATGTAAGATAGAATTGGTTTGAAGAAGAAAAAAAGAGAAAAAAAAGACAAAAACTAAACAAAGGGGCGTTGAGGGTGTGGGGAGACGTACCCTTATCACAAAGACTAAGAACTATGGCACTTATAGAAACATGTTCTTCAAGAGGAAGAATCGCAGCTGTGTTCATATGTATAATATTATATTATATATAGCACCTTTTTTCTATTGGATTTCTTTTTTCTGTTGGCTTTTTCTTTCTTTTTTTGTTGCTTGTTTCCTAGAGTTTTAAGGTTTACCTTGATAGTTGATGTCATTGTAAATATTGTTAAATACTGAAGCGTTGGGAGGAAACACACAGCCCTTTACTGTCATCACTCTCATTCATCTTGCTCTTAAAGCCTTGCTTGTACTTCATCACATCACGGTGGCCCTGGCCGTAAACTGACTTTCAATTATTTACAGATTGTGCCACTGTCTCGTGAAAGAATACAAATTGGGCTTAAATTTGGGATAATCAAGATGACACGAAGACGAGGTATGAGCCAAACCCTGTCCTTTTTAAAACAAGAGAGCTTCTTTACTATCTCCTTAGAATCAATATTTGTACACAGTAAGTCAGCTTTCCCGCTGATGTATGTGCAGGGAAATCAGAAATGCGCAATTTATCTTAAGCTACTTGTTATGGGTTTTCTATATTTAGACCTGTCTGTCAAGATTTAAATTTGGAAAAAAAAGAATTGTTGTCTTTCTATGGACTATACGTTCTATATATTTTATCGCCTTTGCTCCTCTACCTTTTGAGATGCCACATCCAACAAAACAAGCTATTCAACAAATGTGTGTAAGAGAAAAAACATGTAGCACTTATTTTCTCCGACAAAACACGCCATTTTTAAGGACCCTGAATGTTTTACCATTTAAGGCCGGCAGCTATGTGGAGTGCTGGTCTTCCAGTGTTGAGGTGTTGCTGGTGGTGGAGGTGTTCGTTTGAAACGCATCCCATCATTGGAACAAAGAACCTTGTAAAGGTTACCCAACGTGCGCATAAAACTATATAATCAGGGGCGTCACCAGGGGTAGGAAAGTTACTGGGGGCCCAAGGTGGAGGGACCCTAATAACTTTATCTATTGAAAAATAGCAGATATACAAGCTCACAGCGCGGCACCGAGTGCCGCGCTGCGAGCTTGTAGATCTGCTATTTTTGAAAAGTTGTGAAAATGTGTGAAGATCTTTGAATATATGTATTTTTTTAAGCGAACATTTCTAACTGAAATTTCGCTTCTGGGGGTCCCTGGAACGAAATATTTTGAGATCGGGGTCCGTGGCCAAATACATATCATCTTGGGGGTCCTTGATATAGGTTTCTTGCACACATTTTCACGATTTTTCAAAAATAGCAGATATACAAGCTCGCAGCGCGGCACTCGGTGCCGCGCTGTGAGCTTGTATATCTGCTATTTTTCAATAGTTAACATTCATGGGGGGCCCGCAGTGAATCCTTGTACCCAGGGCCCAGAATTTGGTGTGACGCCCCTGTATATAATACAGGGCAGCTAACAGTGCACCCACCCCTGTATATAATACAGGGCAGCTAACAGTGCACCCACCCCTGTATATAATACAGGGCAGCTAACAGTGCACCCACCCCTGTATATAATACAGGGCAGCTAACAGTGCACCACCCCTGCCCTCAACCAAGACAACCAGTCCCCCGTTTGCTCCCCGAGACTGTTACTGCGTCCTTTGTTTTCATTTTGATATTTTTTTAACTGTGTTGTTTCGTGTTTTTTCTTTTATTATTATTATTGTTGTTATTATTAATGCGTTTATTGTCTCACTCGGTCAAAGAACTGCACTGACTCATGATGAACTCGTCTGCAAAAAAGAGCTGGAACAAATATTCGGGGTGATGATGATAGCCCTGCTGCCCGCAATCCTTCCCTTCTCTTCTCTTCCACTCCTCCTCCGCCCGCCTCTGTCGGGCTGTGCACTGACCAGTAGAAGAAGCCCAGGTAGAGAGACGTGAGCTAAATCAAAATGTGGTCCATGTGAGAATGGATGCGTTCTTTAATCTGGAGAAACGGAGGGCCGAAAGAAGAAAGTCTGGTGCCGATGGTGTTCAGTAGGAACCCAGCAGGCTGTCTGGTCCACAGCCAGAATGCCTATAAGGAAACGTCAGGCCTGCCCGGTTCAACTTACATAGGAATGAACACATGCAGTTGTGATTTAAAGCTATATATATATTGTTTTTTATGTGCCTCTCTAATATAGATTATACAGGATATACAGTATGTGCATATATATTGTCGTTGTCGGGTGGAAAACTTGTATGTCCAAGACCGTTCGTTTTGTATTTTGTATGTACAGATCATTTTGTATGTACAGATCTACAAGCACACAATGCCTCACACCGCGAAGCGTTTGTACGGTATATCGGCTGTTTTCATTACTTTTGTGCGACAGCCTTGTATGATGAAGCAGGGCTTTACTTGGTGAAAAAACGTACAAACTTTAAAACTTGGAGATACAAGGTTTCTGCCCGACAGTGACGATATGTGTATATGCTGTCCCCAGGCTGCAGAGCCAGTGCAGGCCATCTTGAAGTTGTACATCTACTTCTATGCCAAGTACACTCAGCTATGTCTCTTCGGTTTGTGTTAATTAACTAATGAATTATGTTGATAATAAGATAAGAGAACACTCCGGTTAGAGGACATCTTCAAGCACAAGTCCCTCTGTCGCTATACGCCTTTTCATTTCATACTACTGGTCCTGTTCAAGTCACATGCCAGCCTGTCAGCGGGGTTGTATTAAAGAACGCACCCAATGACTCAAGTGTAACTGTACCGCATACAGTATGCTCTGATGCAGATGTGGACACAAGGGAAAGAAATGCAAACAGACAGCTGGATTAAGAAATACTGACACCTAGAGGATGAAAAGAAAACTGGACCTCTGGACCTCTTGGACATGTTTGATACAGTGCTCAAAGAGGTTTTTTGCAAGACATTTCTTTGCAAGACAATTCTATGAAACTGCCTTTCTTCTGGTGTCCAGAATTCACCAGCCCACGTTGCACTGGTGTAACACGGCTGATGGTCACCGTTGTCCTTTGTCACAGTCGGAGATTATAGGACATCGGCTTCTACTTTCTGGAAGAGAATACTGACAATAGTTTGCATTTTACAGCAGGAAGTAATACCTTTGAGGGTTTGTTGGTGTCTTTTGGGCCTCTGGCCTCAAGTTAGTATGATTTCTAAAATTGATACGTTTAACTGCAAAACTTCAGTTCAGTGGTTGCACCCTGAACGACATATTTCTGTGCAATATGAAGCGAAAGAGTCAGAAGTCATATAGGCCGCCCCAGTAAGTTAAACAACTACCCAAGTAATTTGGTCATGCTCTTGGCTCAGTTCCATTATAGCATCACGTCTGCTAGGGAACTGATATGTTTTTGTTTTTTTCAATTCCAGAGTTTTTTAAAGCAAATTTTTAACTGATGTATTACTGAATTTGTATGGGGAGGGGGTTATGAGACACTTTTCAATATTATCCTCGAAACGGAAACCTCGAACCACCCCCTGCATTTGCACGAGGACTGCCACCTCTGTCAATCTCTAATCTTTAATAGATCTATCTTTATTTATTTTTCTATTTTGTTGTTGTTGTTGTTCCAGTGGTCTGGCAGAACACAGGCTCCAGATGGCATACAGTACAGTACAGTACAGTACAGTACAGTACAGTACAGTACAGTACAGTACAATAACCTTCTCAGAGGAGCAGTCATATTTGATGGGGGATTTAAACCAGCAGCTATTCATCAAAGGTTTTCTCCATCTGATTTCTTTCTTATGTGTACCGTGTATCTTGTATGAAATCTAATTCAATAGCAATGAGGACCGCATTTAACCTATTCAGAACATTACACTATATTGTGTATCATTATTTTATGCTTTAACTATTGAAAAATAGCAGATATACAAGCTCACAGCGCGGCACCGAGTGCCGCGCTGCGAGCTTGTAGATCTGCTATTTTTGAAAAATCGTGAACATTAGAATTTTGACCCGATTCTATAAGTGTCTTTTGAATCCTAAGATTTTTTGAAAACCCTATGTTTCTATGTCAGCAATCTGGCCAGCCATCGTCAAAGAAAAGGTCCTTTTCACTTAAATGGAGCTCAGTTAGTCTGTTCTTGAGAGACTACTATGTCTATGTTCTCAAACCATTTCATGTGAAGGACCCCCAAAATGATATTTATTTGGCCACGGACCCCCATCTCAAAATATCTAGTTCCAGGGACCATCCAGAAGCAACATTTGAGTTACAAATGTTCGCTTTGAAAATATATTCAAAGATTTGCACTCATTTTCACAACTTTTTTCAAAAAATAGCCGATCCACAAGCTTGCAGCGCGGCACTCTGTGCCACGCTGTGAGCTTGTATATCTGCTATTTTTCACTGGTTAAAGCACTCAATAATTCTAGGCCTAAATGGATCACATGTTGTACATTTTCTTCTTCACATAGTAAAATCCTCAGTGCTAAGTTATCCATTTGTACGCTCCTCTCAGAGTTAAGTTAACACTCAGGATTTTACTGTGCACAAAACGAGGTTGTCGGGAAGCATTACCATTCAGCGTGAAGCAGATTGCAGCGGGGGGGCAATATCCTGTCAAAACAACAATTCCTATGCAAAAAAGAAGAAAACAGGCTTTCAAAATAGCTTGCATCTGTGCAGTGCTTAAAGGAAAATATTTGCCTTTTTTACTGCATCATCTCCATGTATGGGTCCTCATTAATGCTCACTAATAGGATGGCTATTTTATGTCTACTTGCTCTGTGTTTCTGTGTTACAGTTCATGCTCTTTTGCCAAAAGTGCCCTTTTAGGGAAGTTCAGCCCCTGCCTCTAACATTCTCTGCACGTCCTTGGTGGATCGTTTGAAAATGTTAAAACTTTTAGGGCTCTATTTTGATTGTCTTAAGTACCAGCTCTTGTGCCTTAACTTTAAGGCCTGTCCATACTGTCTCCAACCACAAAACAGTTTGTCAGAGAGTTCTGACTTTCCGATGTGCAGCTTTCCGAATTCGGGGTAATGCTTGTGATGTAATTTTGTAGTTGAACCGGACCTTTCCGATGTAAAGTTCGGTGGTCGGAGACAGTATGGACCGGGCCTTTGAGTTAAGGCATAAGAGCTGGTACTTAAGACAATCAAAATTGAGCCCTCTAACTTAAATCTTTTTTTAAACGTTTATTTTATGAAAGTTGAATGGGTCAGTGATCTGGTCTGAAAACCGTCATTGATGACCAATGTCACAGGCTGAGGCTGGCCATATGAAGTCTGAGATGGCAATATATAATAAAGATATTTCGATGTCCCGTTGTTTCGAGGTCCCAGTAGGTTTAGGCTTTGGGTTAGCCTTCACCAAGTTGGCATTCACCTGCGTCGGCAGGTTAGCATTCACCAGCGTCGGCGGGTGTAAGAACAGTGACTATTGGCTATTTCAGCAGGCTATAGTTCCCCATTTCCTTTAGCTTGGAAGAAACCACCATAAGATGATGTCATGGTAGGCAGGTTTCTGGACCGTCGTCCCTCCAACTCTTGAGACACAAAGCAAGTAGGGATGGGACGATAAGCGATATTATCGTTTATCGTGATAAAAAACACTCACGATAATCGTATGTGGAGATTTCATTTATCGTCGTGCACTGGGATCAATTCACCTTTTTTTCACTCTCTATCAAATGACTTTGACAAAAAATAGGCGATCTACAAGCTCACAACGCGTCGCAACGCAACGCGCTGTGAGCTTGTAGATCTGCTATTTTTTTTTGGGCAAATATTCCGCCCCAGGATAATGGATTTTGATTATCGTGATAAGTATATCGCGATTTATTTTGTCACCATCATCGTGACATGACATTTTCATATCGTCCCATCCCATCCCTAAAAGCAAGTAGACTGAAATGTGCCATCTTATAATACACAATAGTGAGGACCAATTCTATGAAGAAATGGTTGGAAAAAGGTGCATCTTTAAGAGTTTCATGGTGACAGCGTGTTGTTCATGGGTTCCCTATGGGTTCTCACTGGGATATATCTGTTCTCTGTAACGTGGTGTTGTTGAAGGCTTTTGTTGTCGTTTTTCCCCTCCCTTCTGACAGCATTTTACATTGTACTTAAAATGAACTATTGTAAAGAAATGCACATATATATATATATGGATAGTATACAATCATATTTATTATTTGCATACATATATGAATAATACCCATCTTCCTTACTTTGGACTTCTCCACTGCCTTAACTATAGTAGCTATAGAAAGGGACCTCTGTCAGACAAAATAAGGCATCTCTAGATCCTATTTCCTACTTGTCTTTAGAGTGACATAATATGATAATCACACACCGTTGCCGTCTGAAAACTTGTATTTCCACATTTCAACTTTTTATACGTTTTTTCGTAAATGAACGCGGAAAGTAATTTGTAACACTACAGTGTCCCTGGCCTGTGTCCCACAAAAGTACTGATACAAGCACAGACAACGCGACAGGTGAACTTTTAGATCTTCTATTTTGGCTACTTTTAAACAATGACGTGAAAGTGGTATTAACAAGAGTTTGTGACTAAATAGTAACAACATTGGAACCACAGGTTCTTAAGTATCAGTTTTGGACATAACACGGTTTTCCCCACAGACAGCAACGATCATCTACATGAATGGCTTGTATCGTGCTATTGCAGTGTTTCTCAACCACTGTGCCTGGGGACCTTTGGTGTGCCCCTGGGAAAGGTCAAGTGTGCCCCTTGAAACTGCTTGAAAGCCAGTATTGTATTTATCATTTTAAAAATGATTTAAACTAGTGAAAACAGACGATCTACAAGCACACAGCGCCTCGCGGTGCAAGGCGTTGTGTGCTTGTAGATCTGCTGTTTTCACTACTGTTGTGCGACAGCCTTGTATGATGAAGCAGGGCTTTACTTTGCAAAGAAACTTACAAATTTGAAACTTGGAGATACAAGGTTTCTTCCCGACAGTGACGATATTTACACCCCCGTATTATGTTTGTGTGCCCATGGATTCTTGGGACATGAAAAGTGTGCCCATGGATTCTTGGGACATGAAAAGTGTGCCCATGCAGAAAAAAGATTGAGAAACACTGGGCTATTGTGTTGCAGGTGTACGGTAAAGTGGTTTTCATCATTTAACTCTTGTTAGTGGTTTCATTTCAGACTCTCAAGAGTTAAAGATCTATAGATCCATTTGGTTACCAACTCTCCATCATTTAGCTTGGGACCAACCTGGAATCCCCTCAAGGACCACTAGTGGTCCCTGGACCACTGGTTGAAAACCGCTGCAGTACACAGTAAAATCCCAGTGTTAATTATACTCCAAAGGGGTTCCATTTGTACCCTTTCCGGAGTTAAATGAACACTAAGGAATTTTACCATCGAGGGACACTATTTGGCACTAATGCCCCCTAACCCTATGCTTGTGTTACTGTTGTCATGACAATTAAGTGATTACTGACTGACATGGCCAATTTAATTTTTTGTTTATCTGTTGTTTTTTCCTCTGTAGACTCGTAGGTTTTTCAGGAATCAAAGGATGCATGTTTTTCATTTGTGTGGACAGTGCCTTTTTTAATCTCAGCATTCATCTTGTGCGCCTAAAGAATGGGGAATTGATTGTTCATGATTGTTTTATTTTGTTTTGTGAAAAGAATAATTTATATTTCTCCTGTGCTCATAATATTATTTTTTTCCCCATTACTGTAGGCCTAGTGTATTATTATTTCACACAATGTGCAAACTAGCAACTGACTGAATATCTTTTTTTTTTTAAGTACATGTCCCACCTAATGTTTAAGACTGCAAAACCATTTTGACGTAGGATTAGCTGTCATTTTAAATAGATATTGTCCTGACACATTATTGAGACGCGGTTAAGTATGTTTTGAAAAATGCTGTACATAAGAACACATTTTAAGAATTTCTCATTGAAATATTGATAAGATATTTGTCTTTTAATGCACTGTTGTTGCTCATATATTTAGTGGTAAATAAAAGCATATTTAATGTTTTTCCTTTTTATGTCTCATTTAGACACTAACGTTATGGATATGAAAGTTATAAGTAACCCAGACAACCGTCCTCTGGCTGTGTGTGTTGATATTTACAGGCACACGATAGTAGGATATACACCTAAAGCCTCCTTTATGCGCTGTCGCGTAACACTGTCATACAACGGACCATAAATTAGGCATAATGACATGAAACCGCTAGGCCTCTTCTCTTCTCTCACATTTCCTACTCCTTTTAATAGTGTTGCATGTGCCTGTCTTTTTTCCAATTAAGCCCAATTTATGCTTCAAAGTGTCACATGACGCTTTACTTGCCAGCATAAATTTGCCTTTAAGCACTTATTGTCACCTTTCTCAACAGCTTGTACAGAACGAGAGACACACCATCTGCAAAGTGTTTCAGTGATGCAGGACTGTCCCTGGCTACTCAAATTGTATTTCTTTTAAAACTTTATGTCAAAACGCATATGATATTAAGGTTGACCTATGCATCAGAGCCATATACAGCAAGTGTTCCCTGTTTTAAAGCAAAAAGAAATTGCATAATGGTGGTCTCAATTTGGCTATATGGAATTCTCATAAATGAGGCAAAAGTTGCAAAACAATGCTTGTTTGGGGAATTTCAATTAGGGAGCTTTCTCGTTCTGCTGAAATGTGCCATTGAATCCTACAAGCCTTTCCCTCCCCCATGAGGCTCTTTCTGTGTAGTATCACCGGTGAGATTTGTAGGTTGGAGTGTCTGTCTGTCTGTCAACTCTTTTTTGTTGTTGTTGCTGTGTTGTGTGTGTGTACAGGTGTGCACACGTCAGTTTAAAATATACACATGGCCTAAGTGTATTGTGTTTCCATATTCCAATAGCACAGTGCAGGAACATTTAAAAAAGAAAAAGGTTTTATTCTGCTGCTTTTAGCAAACCTGTCCAAATTTCACTGTACAAATGACTGTTAAATGAGAAAATAAGTCATGTATATTTATTTGATATCCTCTATTGTAATAAAACCTCTTTTGCTTCGACCATTTTCCTTTGTACAGAAATTGTTTTGATTATTGGGAATATTCTTTCTTCATTAACTTACATGTCTGTTATCATTTCAGCACACAGGCACTCTGGTTTGGAACAAGCTCAACCAAATGAAATTAAAGGGATATTTCACTTCATTTGTGTTTAAACTTTTTAACTCCCCAGTTCAAAATACACTTCTATAGGTACACAGTACATAGACTGTACAGTATGAGTCTGTTGCCTCCCTCTTGTGGCTAGAAGTAGCAATGACCAGATACATTAAAATAGGCTAGCCTGGGGCCAGCCTATATACTAATGCAGCTAACTAACTGCAGTAGGCCTATAGTATAGGGTTTTAACATGTGTGGGGATGTCTAGCTGCAGCTAGGCTAGGAGGTTGCAGGGGAACATAGATACTATAACCCCAGACAGTTTGTAAGAACACCATGTATGGGCATAAAGATCTACCCAACGGGCACTCCAACATGGAACCACCATATATGGGCATAAATATCTGCCCAACGGGCACTCCAACATTACTTCTGAGACTCCTACATTCAATCCCATTGAATGGGTCTGTCTCTCTCTCTCTCTCTCTCTCTCTCTCTCTCTCTCTCTCTCTCTCTCTCTCTCCATCTCTCTCTCTCTCTCTCTCTCTCTCTCTCTCTCTCTCTCTCTCTCTCTCTCTCTCTCTTTATTATTGCTATTATTATAATAATTATTATATGGCGCAGGTTTTGTCCATGCCTGGTGCGTAATAGGCTACTAATGACTAATTCCTGCTTTCATTCTCTCTCTCCATCTCTCTCTCCCTCTTCTCTCTCTCCAGACAATTAAAACATGATTTATATACATTGAATGAATACAGATACTTCACAGATATACAGTACTTAAAATTAGAAAAATCCGTTGAGAATTGACCGAGCAATAAGGCTTTGTGCGTCCACCGATGCATCCTTCTGCATCCATCCATCCATCCATCCATCCATCCAATCCATCCATCCATCCACCGAGAGAGAGAGAGCGAGAGAGAGAGAGAGAGAGAGAGAGAGAGAGAGAGAGAGAGAGAGAGAGAGAGAGAGAATAGTTGACTTCGGCAAGCGCTGGCCGTCTGTCTGTCTGTCTGTCTGTCTGTCTGTCTGTCTGTCTGTCGCGCACGCTCTGGATGGATAGATAAATAGCGAGGGGGGGGGGGCAAGCGCCGCTGTGATGGACGGACGGACGGACGGACGGACGGACGGACGTGGGAAAAGAAACAAATGACAGAAAGACAGAGATGGGAAAAGTACTCACGTTCTGTACTTAAGTAAAAGTAAAAGTACTCATTCCAAATAATTACTCAAGTAAAAAGTAAAAAGTACGTGCTTTGAAAAGTACTTTTAAAGTAAAAGTAAAAGTATTTTTACCGTATATTTCTAGAATTTGAAGGATATTAAAATGAAAAGATCCCCACCAAGCATACGTCTTAAAACTGGCCCAGAATTGGTTTCCTAGACTGAGTACTAGTTATAGATAATATTTGACTCTCCAAGAACAATCATTATTATTATAAAAAATATATGTATATCCCACGATTTTGTAACCCATTTTTTTTGCCAATTGACCACCAAGTAGGCCTACACCATTATGACTGATGTTAAAATACAGATAAGGTTTCCTAATAAGAATGTCGTTTTCATTGTTCAATTATAATTATAATACATCTCACATCCACAGACAGACAGATTTCTGACTGTTATACTTTAAGATGTTTTGCATGTCTGTCAGAGGACCCCAATGTAAACAAGCCATACAGACGGTATGGATGATAATCATACAGTAGTGCGTTTGCTATGCGAACTGCTAATCAAGTATTCAATCAATCAATTCAAACAAACACATGCATGCACGCGCATGAGGGCACGCACGCGCGCGCGCTCTCTCACTCACTCACACACACACACACACACACACACACACACACACGCTAAAGGCTTTTGTGAGGCAAAGATGACCGAAGCTACAGTTGTGCAGAGTCTGCAGAACGTTTCACTTTTTCCATACAGAACTTTATCCAGCATGAGATAAAAAGCAATTGCACTGACTCACCTAAGCTTCGGAGGTTAAAAAAGAACGCATTTCCAACGCGTGTGCATTACAGGAGCAGCATATGGCCAAAGTCTTGTGTTTATAATCCATAGTTAGTAGTTATAATCCACGTGAATTCATTGTTGACATGTTTGAAAGCTGTGACGAGATGAATGGTTTACAGCATGATGGTAGAATTAAACCACCTTCCTTCGTCTTCCTCTGAAAACCGTGGATTTCAAAATAAGAGCATAGGGTATTAGGCTATTATGTTATGTAGGATATGATTAGTTTTATTTGGTAGTCTAGTTACAGGAAGTAAATAGACCGGTGCTTTCCTACTTGACACAGTGACTCTCACTCTGTCCAGCAGCAGAGCATCAGCGCAGCCTCTATGAATGATGATCAAGCGCTGTAATCATTTTGTTTGATCTGCCACGCATCGGCGCAACATTAACATAAAACCAAAGTAGCGAGCCTGTTTTGAAAATGTAGCGGAGTAAAAGTACAGATACTTGTGTTAAAATGTAACGGATAAAAGTAAAAAGTACCCAGAAAAATAATTACTCAGTAAAGTACAAAGTACTGAAAAATGTACTTCGTTACAGTAACGAAGTATTTGTACTTCGTTACTTCCCATCTCTGTTTGGGTGGGTCTATTTGGGTTCAGGGGGGTCAAGTGTGACTGGAGGGGGGTCCCAAACCCCACTCTGACACAAACTGACGTGCTATGCTTGTAGATCTGTATTTCTGAATGTCCAAAAGCAAGCCATACGTTATAAAATGTTGCCATAACAAATGTTCACGGTTTAAAAAAAATAGCACACCTACAAGCTCACGGCGCGGCACCGAGTGCTCCGAGAGCGAGATGCACCGCCCTCGCTCGCATACATTTCCAAACCATGCACCGCCCCCAATTTTTTTAAGTCGACTAAGCTCCTCCCCTTCATTTACATAGGGTCGTCTGCTTTTTTTACACGCTGGGAAACACACCTTAACGCCCTCATTAGCATAATGTATGCGAGCATAATGTATGCGCACCACGCCCACACGCATTTCCAAACCACGCCCCGCCCCCAATTTGCATATGTCGACTAAGCTCCTCCCCTTCATTTACATACGGCCGCCTGCATTTTTTACGCGCTGGGAAACGCCACTTAACAGCCTCATTAGCATAATTTATGCGGACCACACCCACACGCATTTCCAAACCATGCACCGCCCCCAATTTTTTTAAGTCGACTAAGCTCCTCCCCTTCATTTACATACGGTCGTCTGCTTTTTTTACGCGCTGGGAAACCTACCTTAACGCCCTCATTAGCATAATGTATGCGAGCATAATGTATGCGCACCACGCCCACACGCATTTCCAAACCATGCCCCGCCCCCAATTTGCATATGTCGACTAAGCTCCTCCCCTTCATTTACATACGACAGTCTGCATTTTTTACGCGCTGGAAAACGCCACTTAACAGCCTCATTAGCATAATTTATGCGGACCACACCCACACGCATTTCCAAACCATGCACCGCCCCCAATTTTTTTAAGTCGACTAAGCTCCTCCCCTTCATTTACATACGGTCATCTGCTTTTTTTACGCGCTGGGAAACCTACCTTAACGCCCTCATTAGCATAATGTATGGGAGCATAATGTATGCGCACCACGCCCACACACATTTCCAAACCATGCCCCGCCCCCAATTTGCATATGTCGACTAAGCTCCTCCCCTTCATTTACATACGGCCGTCTGCATTTTTTACGCGCTGGGAAACGCCACTTAACAGCCTCATTAGCATAATTTATGCGGACCACACCCACACGCATTTCCAAACCATGCACCGCCCCCAATTTGCATACATCGACTAAGCTCCTCCCCTTCATTTACATGCGGTCATCTGCATTTTTTACGCGCTGGGAAACCTACCTTAACGCCCTCATTAGCATAATGTTTGCGAGCATAATGTATGCGCACCACGCCCACACGCATTTCCAAACCATGCCCCGCCCCCAATTTGCATATGTCGACTAAGCTCCTCCCCTTCATTTACATACGGCCGCCTGCATTTTTTACGCGCTGGGAAACGCCACTTAACAGCCTCATTAGCATAATTTATGCGGACCACACCCACACGCATTTCCTAACCATGCACCGCCCCCAATTTGCATACGTCGACTAAGCTCCTCCCCTTCATTTACATGCGGTCATCTGCATTTTTTACGTGCTGGGAAACCTACCTTAACGCCCTCATTAGCATAATGTATGCGAGCATAATGTATGCGCACCACGCCCACACGCATTTCCAAACCATGCCCCGCCCCCAATTTGCATGTCGACTAAGCTCCTCCCCGTCATTTACATACGGCCGTCTGCATTTTTTACGCGCTGGGAAACGCCACTTCACAGCCTCATTAGCATAATTTATGCGAACCACACCCACACGCATTTCCAAACCATGCCCCGCCCCCAATTTGCATACGTCCACTAAGCTCCTCCCCTTCATTTACATACGGTCGTCTGCTTTTTTTACGCGCTGCGAAACCTGCCTTAACGACCTCATTAGCATAATGTATGCGAGCATAATGTATGCGCACCACGCCCACGCGTATTTCCAAAACATGCCCCGCCCCAATTTGCATATGTCGTCTAAGCTCCTCCCCTTCATTTACATACGAGTCGTGATGCGACTCGTTGTGAGCTTGTAGATCATTACGTTATGCCCACTCATTAAGTTAGACTCCTCCTCTTGTTGAAACCACGCCCACTCATTACGTTAGACTCCTCCCACTCATTAAGTTTGACTCCACCCCTTGTACTTGCGTGTAATTACACGTCAGCGCGGTGACGAGAACGCTTGTCATGCGGCCTCATTTACATAATTAATGCAGACCACGCCCCCAACCTCATTGACATAATTAATGCAGACCACGCCCCCAATTTGAATAATTAGGCTAATTAGCCCCGCCCCCCTGCATTCGCGTGTAATTAGCAACAAGAAGCGCGCGTCAAATCCATGTTGTGCAGTCTCATTTACATAATTGATGCAGACCACGCCCCTCATTAACATAATTAATGCAAACCACGCCCCCAACCTCATTAGCATAATTAATGCAGCCTCATATACATGATAATCAGGCTCGCCGCCCCGCACGCGATGACACCCTCGGGGACCGCTATTTATTTATTTATTTATTTATTTATTTATTTATTTATTTATTTATTTATTTATTTATGAAGGAAGGAAGGAAGGAAGGAAGGAAGGAAGGAAGGAAGGAAGGAAAGAAAGAAAGAAAGAAAGAAAGAAAGAAAGAAAGAAAGAAAGAAAAAGATGCACGCTATTTAATTATTTATTTATTTATTGAAGGAAGGAAGGAAGGAAGGAAGGAAGGAAAGAAAGGTTGCACGCTATTTAATTATTTATTTATTTATTGAAGGAAGGAAGGAAGGAAGGAAGGAAGGAAGAAAGATGTACGCTATTTGTTTATATATATTTATTTATTTATTTATTTATTTAGCCGATAGGCAGACGCCTGGGGGGGGGGGCGGAGACCCGATTCCGGATAAGCGGTTGAAGATGGATGGATGGATGGATGGATGGATGGATGGATGGATGGATGGAAGGAAACATGGTCGGGAGGGAAATAAATAAATAAATAAATAAATGAATGAATAAATAAATAAATAAATAAATAAATAAATAAATAAATAAATAGTCAGTCTCGACAGGGGCCTCATATAATAATAATAATAATTAATGAAATAAATAAAGCTCCTTTTAGTTGACCTTGTACCAGTGAGCCCAGCCAGTGCAGGGGGCGGGGCCATAATTAATTAATTAATTATTTAAAGAATCAGTAGCCTACGCAGTCGGGGGAAAGTTAGTTGCCGGGGCCAATGTGTCCTTTCGGCCTGGTGCAGACAGGGAAATAATTAATTCATTCATTCATTAATTAAATAAATACAGCCAAGGAGTGTGTGTGTGTGTGTGTGTGTGTGTGTGTGTGTGTGTGTGTGTGTGTGTGTGTGTGTGTGTGTGTGTGTGTGTGTGTGCGTGCGCAACGTTTGGCATGGATAAATAAATAATTAAACCAGTAAGACTCCCTAATATATACTGCGTGGCGATTTGCGTGATTTTAGGGCAAAATCTGTAGGAGTAGTGTCCAGAATGGGTTTCGCCTCATGGTGGCGCTAGAAGAGGAGGAGAGAATCGATGGGTGGAGGGCAAGGACTGTCTGTGCAAAATTTGGCACGGATCGGCCAGCGGTTGCAGAGATAGGTTGCAGAGATATGAGCAGTGCAAAAGTGTGACGGACATACAGACAGCTGGTCGAGGTTTCGATAGTAACTGCGACCTGACGGTCGCAATCATTCATTTGTCAGCCTCGACAGTGGCGGCGCCCAAAACAGCTGATCCACAAGCTCACATATGCAGCCTTGTAGATCGGCTGTTTTTATTGTTTTATTTTTTAAATTGTTTCCCCTGCATAGTGCTTTGTTCTATCCGTCATTCAATGTTATATGAGATACTTCAATGGTTTCCTGTGGAAATAAGCTTAGTCTTTTCTAGGATCTCCTTTTAGTTGACCTTGTACCAGTGAACTGTACTGTCAATGACACTGTATACCTATGACAGTCCTATATCAATAATTAGTTCATTCATGAATGACTTCCCTGTGGAAATAAGCCAACAACATTACTGGGATCTCCTTTTAGTTGGGCTTGTACCAAATCATGTTTATTACGTATCTATCTATCTCTCTATCTTCCTATCAATTAGTCACATGCATTCACATTGCACTGAATGCACGCACGCACAGGTCAGCTCAGCTTAGCAGCTGGCTTTTTTTTTTTTTTTTTTTTTTTCTCTCAGAGCTCCAGACTCAGACACCGAGGTCTCGGAGGGCACCCAAGCCGGACTGCGTGCTCTGGCTGCGGCCGCGAAGCGGCCGCGGCCCCCCTCAGCCCCCTGGAGCCAGGTAGAGTCTGGTGAAATAAAACCTATCTCCCTTAATTGACACTAGCTGCCATGGCAGCTACGCTAGAAAACCCAAACCACGTAACCAATCAAGCCAGCCATGGCCCCCCAGCCCATGGGATACATTCTCCTTGGCTCTCCCCAATCACCTGACCAGGAAGTGTTCTCTCTCCTTCTCTGTTTACCTAGGAGCAGACGCATGAGTTGAGTGTTGCTTCAATGTCAAGGGATGTATATATATAGATGTCACATTGCTCTGTTCAATTGCTCTTTAAACAACTTGGGACAGCATGAGACGACGCTGTGTACATTTGGACACAAGACGTGGGTCAACGTGCCTCGTGAGGAGAGGAGAGGAGAGGAGGTGATGCACCATGGTGTCATGAACTTCAAACAGAAGCAGCGTGAGGAACAGGCAGACCCAGACTGAGGGTGAGAGGAATGAAAATAATATATGTATTTAGTTAGAATATTCTAAATTAACTAAGCCAGTGGTTCTCAACCCTTTTACACCAACTACCACCTCAGAGAAGAAAAAAAATAGCAGATATACAAGCTCACAGCGCGGCACCGAGTGCCGCGCTGCGAGCTGGTAGATCTGCTATTTTTGAAAAAGTCATGAAAATGTGTGCAAATCTTTGAATATATGTATTTTCAAAGTGAACGGTTGTAACTCAAATTTTGCTTCTGGGGGGTCCCTGGAACTAAATATTTTGAGATGGGGGTCCGTGGACAAATACATATCATTTTGGGGGTCCTTCACATGAAAAGGTTTGAGAACCACTGACACAGTAGTCTCTCAAGAACAGACTAACTGAGCTCCATTTAAGTGAAAAGGACCTTTTCTTTGACGATGGCTAGCCAGATTGCTGACATAGAAATATAGGTTTTTCAAAGAATCTTAGAAGGATTCAATAGACACTTATAGAATCGGGCAAAATTCTAATTTTCACGTTTTTTCAAAAATAGCAGATCTACAAGCTCGCAGCGCGGCACTCGGTGCCGCGCTGTGAGCTTGTATATCTGCTATTTTTCCCTGGTTAAAGCATTCAATAATTCTAGGCCTAAATGGGTTAATGGTAAATGGTGCATTTATATAGCACCTTTATTCAAGGCACTTTACAGAAATTGTGCATTAAATTCACCCATTCATACACACTCATTCATACACCGATGGCAGAGGAAGCCATGCAAGGCACCAACCTGCTCATCGGGAGCAACTAGGGGTTCAAGGACTCTTCGACACTAACTCTGGGGAGCCTGGGATCAAACTGCGAACCCTCTGTGTAATCTGCATGTTTTCCATCAATCTTTAGAGCACATTTGTTGTTGGTGTACATTGATTTTACGATTTCATAGGTTTTCTCTCCAATGCCGCGCTTTCCAACAGTTTGTACAACAGACCCTTGTGCCAAATTTCTTTTTGGAGTCAACAGAATTTGGTTGTTAATTAGGGTGGTGAGGGTGAAAATATGGTCTGTTATATGATCATTTGGAAGGAAGCCAATTTGTAATTTGCTCAGAGCATTAGTTTCTGTGAGGAAATGTAGTATTTTCCTGAGGTTGCTGTTAACACTGATACAGTATTTCCATAGTTACAAATAGGGGTCAAAGGTCGACAACTAAGTGGGACCAGTAAGCTAGTGGTTAATTAGAGAGGCATGCACTCCTACATTATACCGTATATCTCAATACAGTAGGTTAATTCTGTGATTAGTAATCACTTGTTTAGATTTAAGGGATTATAAGGCTTTTGCTGGAAAATCGCAGTGAATTAGCTTGGAAGCCTGTGCTAATTTGCACCTCAGATTGGAAATAACCCCCAGTGTAAGATGCTGCTCAGAAAGGAGTATTTGGAGGTAATATTATACAACAGTAATATTATGTAGGTCACTGCCTGGCTATGAGACTTGTTGGACTAATGTTTTGCATTTTAAACGGTCTCAAAGACCGTTCTGCTACTTTTTGCCTTTTATTATTGACATATATTTATGAGCAAAACAACCGCACACAGCCAAAAGGATACTACAAACAACAGGGAAACTGATGAAATCGTTCTGTAACTTGAACACTTGAGATGCAAATGTGTCATTTGTTGAAGCATAGTCGCTGTGTTGCTGCTACACTGCTGCTTCACTTTCACATTTTGGGGGAAATTATAAGTGAAAATTATACTTAACTATAAAATAGCTGATCTACAAGCTCACAATGCTTTGCAGTGTTGAAGAAGCGGTATAAATCACCCTTAATGGAGGTTATGATGCCAGATGGGACTTATTTTAACATCTAACATTGTAGAATACACAGAAACCAAAGACCTTTCCTGCTGGTGTCTCAATGCCTACATACAGCTTCAGAAATGGCTTTAACCACCATATAACTAGTGGCTCATAAAGTGTATCAGTGAAGTGGCCTCTCTAACCATGTGGGGCACCACTTGCTCTCTCTCTCTCTTGCTCTGCGGTTCATGTGTGTTGGCAGTGGCTCCAACGTAAATTCAGCGGTCTAATTTGCACAGACAGAGTTATGTCCACAGAAAGTCCTTCGTTAGTTATTTTCAAAAAGAATGACAACTTCCACGTCGCCATTGGTAGCCGTTCTTGATGATCAGAATTGAAGAACGCTGTTTCAGGTGCCATTTACCGAACGACTTCTCCACATGAATCCTGCATGGCGCTCCTATTCTGGCCATGTCAAAATAGGCAAACCTTTGGCTAAAATAGATGATCTGCATGCTCCTCAATGGCTTGACACGTTGTGAGCTTGTAGATCGTTGTGAGCTTTGTAATGGGTCCATTTGGTTCCATTTGTACACTGTCAAAGTTAAGGGGAGACCTTCAAATGTCAAGGTTTGAGAACCACTGGATTATGTGATCACACAAGTCTTCTCTCCGACAGCACTCCGGCTCCCGCCTTGGTTACCAAAGCAACGTCCAAGGTTCCACCCAGCCCCAGAGCACCATGGGATACTCGTCGTCCTCCCAGCAGAGCTCCCAGTACTCCCACGCCACCCACCGCTACTGAGAGGCTGACCAGTCACTCCATCCCCAACCAGCAGAGGAGTCATGCCCTCTTCCTTCTCCTCCTACTCCTCAGTCCTCCCTCTCCCTCCTCTCCTCCCCCTGAACCCGCGCCATCCCTTCTTCCTGTCCCGCACGGATCCTACCCTCCGCGGGGGGAGACCTTTCACCTTTGATGACCTCATAACTCTATGATGGAACCCTTCCATCCCACTCCCCAAAGGGCACTGCAATATGAAGGCAACTCAAACATAGGAACCAAAATAATTATAGTTACACATGAATCCCGCCCTCCAGGGATGACAAACTGATAAACCATGTAAGATAGAATTGGTTTGAAGAAGAAAAAAAGAGAAAAAAAAGACAAAAACTAAACAAAGGGGCGTTGAGGGTGTGGGGAGACGTACCCTTATCACAAAGACTAAGAACTATGGCACTTATAGAAACATGTTCTTCAAGAGGAAGAATCGCAGCTGTGTTCATATGTATAATATTATATTATATATAGCACCTTTTTTCTATTGGATTTCTTTTTTCTGTTGGCTTTTTCTTTCTTTTTTTGTTGCTTGTTTCCTAGAGTTTTAAGGTTTACCTTGATAGTTGATGTCATTGTAAATATTGTTAAATACTGAAGCGTTGGGAGGAAACACACAGCCCTTTACTGTCATCACTCTCATTCATCTTGCTCTTAAAGCCTTGCTTGTACTTCATCACATCACGGTGGCCCTGGCCGTAAACTGACTTTCAATTATTTACAGATTGTGCCACTGTCTCGTGAAAGAATACAAATTGGGCTTAAATTTGGGATAATCAAGATGACACGAAGACGAGGTATGAGCCAAACCCTGTCCTTTTTAAAACAAGAGAGCTTCTTTACTATCTCCTTAGAATCAATATTTGTACACAGTAAGTCAGCTTTCCCGCTGATGTATGTGCAGGGAAATCAGAAATGCGCAATTTATCTTAAGCTACTTGTTATGGGTTTTCTATATTTAGACCTGTCTGTCAAGATTTAAATTTGGAAAAAAAAGAATTGTTGTCTTTCTATGGACTATACGTTCTATATATTTTATCGCCTTTGCTCCTCTACCTTTTGAGATGCCACATCCAACAAAACAAGCTATTCAACAAATGTGTGTAAGAGAAAAAACATGTAGCACTTATTTTCTCCGACAAAACACGCCATTTTTAAGGACCCTGAATGTTTTACCATTTAAGGCCGGCAGCTATGTGGAGTGCTGGTCTTCCAGTGTTGAGGTGTTGCTGGTGGTGGAGGTGTTCGTTTGAAACGCATCCCATCATTGGAACAAAGAACCTTGTAAAGGTTACCCAACGTGCGCATAAAACTATATAATCAGGGGCGTCACCAGGGGTAGGAAAGTTACTGGGGGCCCAAGGTGGAGGGACCCTAATAACTTTATCTATTGAAAAATAGCAGATATACAAGCTCACAGCGCGGCACCGAGTGCCGCGCTGCGAGCTTGTAGATCTGCTATTTTTGAAAAGTTGTGAAAATGTGTGAAGATCTTTGAATATATGTATTTTTTTAAGCGAACATTTCTAACTGAAATTTCGCTTCTGGGGGTCCCTGGAACGAAATATTTTGAGATCGGGGTCCGTGGCCAAATACATATCATCTTGGGGGTCCTTGATATAGGTTTCTTGCACACATTTTCACGATTTTTCAAAAATAGCAGATATACAAGCTCGCAGCGCGGCACTCGGTGCCGCGCTGTGAGCTTGTATATCTGCTATTTTTCAATAGTTAACATTCATGGGGGGCCCGCAGTGAATCCTTGTACCCAGGGCCCAGAATTTGGTGTGACGCCCCTGTATATAATACAGGGCAGCTAACAGTGCACCCACCCCTGTATATAATACAGGGCAGCTAACAGTGCACCCACCCCTGTATATAATACAGGGCAGCTAACAGTGCACCCACCCCTGTATATAATACAGGGCAGCTAACAGTGCACCACCCCTGCCCTCAACCAAGACAACCAGTCCCCCGTTTGCTCCCCGAGACTGTTACTGCGTCCTTTGTTTTCATTTTGATATTTTTTTAACTGTGTTGTTTCGTGTTTTTTCTTTTATTATTATTATTGTTGTTATTATTAATGCGTTTATTGTCTCACTCGGTCAAAGAACTGCACTGACTCATGATGAACTCGTCTGCAAAAAAGAGCTGGAACAAATATTCGGGGTGATGATGATAGCCCTGCTGCCCGCAATCCTTCTCTTCTCTTCTCTTCCACTCCTCCTCCGCCCGCCTCTGTCGGGCTGTGCACTGACTAGTAGAAGAAGCCCAGGTAGAGAGACGTGAGCTAAATCAAAATGTGGTCCATGTGAGAATGGATGCGTTCTTTAATCTGGAGAAACGGAGGGCCGAAAGAAGAAAGTCTGGTGCCGATGGTGTTCAGTAGGAACCCAGCAGGCTGTCTGGTCCACAGCCAGAATGCCTATAAGGAAACGTCAGGCCTGCCCGGTTCAACTTACATAGGAATGAACACATGCAGTTGTGATTTAAAGCTATATATATATTGTTTTTTATGTGCCTCTCTAATATAGATTATACAGGATATACAGTATGTGCATATATATTGTCGTTGTCGGGTGGAAAACTTGTATGTCCAAGACCGTTCGTTTTGTATTTTGTATGTACAGATCATTTTGTATGTACAGATCTACAAGCACACAATGCCTCACACCGCGAAGCGTTTGTACGGTATATCGGCTGTTTTCATTACTTTTGTGCGACAGCCTTGTATGATGAAGCAGGGCTTTACTTGGTGAAAAAACGTACAAACTTTAAAACTTGGAGATACAAGGTTTCTGCCCGACAGTGACGATATGTGTATATGCTGTCCCCAGGCTGCAGAGCCAGTGCAGGCCATCTTGAAGTTGTACATCTACTTCTATGCCAAGTACACTCAGCTATGTCTCTTCGGTTTGTGTTAATTAACTAATGAATTATGTTGATAATAAGATAAGAGAACACTCCGGTTAGAGGACATCTTCAAGCACAAGTCCCTCTGTCGCTATACGCCTTTTCATTTCATACTACTGGTCCTGTTCAAGTCACATGCCAGCCTGTCAGCGGGGTTGTATTAAAGAACGCACCCAATGACTCAAGTGTAACTGTACCGCATACAGTATGCTCTGATGCAGATGTGGACACAAGGGAAAGAAATGCAAACAGACAGCTGGATTAAGAAATACTGACACCTAGAGGATGAAAAGAAAACTGGACCTCTGGACCTCTTGGACATGTTTGATACAGTGCTCAAAGAGGTTTTTTGCAAGACATTTCTTTGCAAGACAATTCTATGAAACTGCCTTTCTTCTGGTGTCCAGAATTCACCAGCCCACGTTGCACTGGTGTAACACGGCTGATGGTCACCGTTGTCCTTTGTCACAGTCGGAGATTATAGGACATCGGCTTCTACTTTCTGGAAGAGAATACTGACAATAGTTTGCATTTTACAGCAGGAAGTAATACCTTTGAGGGTTTGTTGGTGTCTTTTGGGCCTCTGGCCTCAAGTTAGTATGATTTCTAAAATTGATACGTTTAACTGCAAAACTTCAGTTCAGTGGTTGCACCCTGAACGACATATTTCTGTGCAATATGAAGCGAAAGAGTCAGAAGTCATATAGGCCGCCCCAGTAAGTTAAACAACTACCCAAGTAATTTGGTCATGCTCTTGGCTCAGTTCCATTATAGCATCACGTCTGCTAGGGAACTGATATGTTTTTGTTTTTTTCAATTCCAGAGTTTTTTAAAGCAAATTTTTAACTGATGTATTACTGAATTTGTATGGGGAGGGGGTTATGAGACACTTTTCAATATTATCCTCGAAACGGAAACCTCGAACCACCCCCTGCATTTGCACGAGGACTGCCACCTCTGTCAATCTCTAATCTTTAATAGATCTATCTTTATTTATTTTTCTATTTTGTTGTTGTTGTTGTTCCAGTGGTCTGGCAGAACACAGGCTCCAGATGGCATACAGTACAGTACAGTACAGTACAGTACAGTACAGTACAGTACAGTACAGTACAGTACAATAACCTTCTCAGAGGAGCAGTCATATTTGATGGGGGATTTAAACCAGCAGCTATTCATCAAAGGTTTTCTCCATCTGATTTCTTTCTTATGTGTACCGTGTATCTTGTATGAAATCTAATTCAATAGCAATGAGGACCGCATTTAACCTATTCAGAACATTACACTATATTGTGTATCATTATTTTATGCTTTAACTATTGAAAAATAGCAGATATACAAGCTCACAGCGCGGCACCGAGTGCCGCGCTGCGAGCTTGTAGATCTGCTATTTTTGAAAAATCGTGAACATTAGAATTTTGACCCGATTCTATAAGTGTCTTTTGAATCCTAAGATTTTTTGAAAACCCTATGTTTCTATGTCAGCAATCTGGCCAGCCATCGTCAAAGAAAAGGTCCTTTTCACTTAAATGGAGCTCAGTTAGTCTGTTCTTGAGAGACTACTATGTCTATGTTCTCAAACCATTTCATGTGAAGGACCCCCAAAATGATATTTATTTGGCCACGGACCCCCATCTCAAAATATCTAGTTCCAGGGACCATCCAGAAGCAACATTTGAGTTACAAATGTTCGCTTTGAAAATATATTCAAAGATTTGCACTCATTTTCACAACTTTTTTCAAAAAATAGCCGATCCACAAGCTTGCAGCGCGGCACTCTGTGCCACGCTGTGAGCTTGTATATCTGCTATTTTTCACTGGTTAAAGCACTCAATAATTCTAGGCCTAAATGGATCACATGTTGTACATTTTCTTCTTCACATAGTAAAATCCTCAGTGCTAAGTTATCCATTTGTACGCTCCTCTCAGAGTTAAGTTAACACTCAGGATTTTACTGTGCACAAAACGAGGTTGTCGGGAAGCATTACCATTCAGCGTGAAGCAGATTGCAGCGGGGGGGCAATATCCTGTCAAAACAACAATTCCTATGCAAAAAAGAAGAAAACAGGCTTTCAAAATAGCTTGCATCTGTGCAGTGCTTAAAGGAAAATATTTGCCTTTTTTACTGCATCATCTCCATGTATGGGTCCTCATTAATGCTCACTAATAGGATGGCTATTTTATGTCTACTTGCTCTGTGTTTCTGTGTTACAGTTCATGCTCTTTTGCCAAAAGTGCCCTTTTAGGGAAGTTCAGCCCCTGCCTCTAACATTCTCTGCACGTCCTTGGTGGATCGTTTGAAAATGTTAAAACTTTTAGGGCTCTATTTTGATTGTCTTAAGTACCAGCTCTTGTGCCTTAACTTTAAGGCCTGTCCATACTGTCTCCAACCACAAAACAGTTTGTCAGAGAGTTCTGACTTTCCGATGTGCAGCTTTCCGAATTCGGGGTAATGCTTGTGATGTAATTTTGTAGTTGAACCGGACCTTTCCGATGTAAAGTTCGGTGGTCGGAGACAGTATGGACCGGGCCTTTGAGTTAAGGCATAAGAGCTGGTACTTAAGACAATCAAAATTGAGCCCTCTAACTTAAATCTTTTTTTAAACGTTTATTTTATGAAAGTTGAATGGGTCAGTGATCTGGTCTGAAAACCGTCATTGATGACCAATGTCACAGGCTGAGGCTGGCCATATGAAGTCTGAGATGGCAATATATAATAAAGATATTTCGATGTCCCGTTGTTTCGAGGTCCCAGTAGGTTTAGGCTTTGGGTTAGCCTTCACCAAGTTGGCATTCACCTGCGTCGGCAGGTTAGCATTCACCAGCGTCGGCGGGTGTAAGAACAGTGACTATTGGCTATTTCAGCAGGCTATAGTTCCCCATTTCCTTTAGCTTGGAAGAAACCACCATAAGATGATGTCATGGTAGGCAGGTTTCTGGACCGTCGTCCCTCCAACTCTTGAGACACAAAGCAAGTAGGGATGGGACGATAAGCGATATTATCGTTTATCGTGATAAAAAACACTCACGATAATCGTATGTGGAGATTTCATTTATCGTCGTGCACTGGGATCAATTCACCTTTTTTTCACTCTCTATCAAATGACTTTGACAAAAAATAGGCGATCTACAAGCTCACAACGCGTCGCAACGCAACGCGCTGTGAGCTTGTAGATCTGCTATTTTTTTTTGGGCAAATATTCCGCCCCAGGATAATGGATTTTGATTATCGTGATAAGTATATCGCGATTTATTTTGTCACCATCATCGTGACATGACATTTTCATATCGTCCCATCCCATCCCTAAAAGCAAGTAGACTGAAATGTGCCATCTTATAATACACAATAGTGAGGACCAATTCTATGAAGAAATGGTTGGAAAAAGGTGCATCTTTAAGAGTTTCATGGTGACAGCGTGTTGTTCATGGGTTCCCTATGGGTTCTCACTGGGATATATCTGTTCTCTGTAACGTGGTGTTGTTGAAGGCTTTTGTTGTCGTTTTTCCCCTCCCTTCTGACAGCATTTTACATTGTACTTAAAATGAACTATTGTAAAGAAATGCACATATATATATATATGGATAGTATACAATCATATTTATTATTTGCATACATATATGAATAATACCCATCTTCCTTACTTTGGACTTCTCCACTGCCTTAACTATAGTAGCTATAGAAAGGGACCTCTGTCAGACAAAATAAGGCATCTCTAGATCCTATTTCCTACTTGTCTTTAGAGTGACATAATATGATAATCACACACCGTTGCCGTCTGAAAACTTGTATTTCCACATTTCAACTTTTTATACGTTTTTTCGTAAATGAACGCGGAAAGTAATTTGTAACACTACAGTGTCCCTGGCCTGTGTCCCACAAAAGTACTGATACAAGCACAGACAACGCGACAGGTGAACTTTTAGATCTTCTATTTTGGCTACTTTTAAACAATGACGTGAAAGTGGTATTAACAAGAGTTTGTGACTAAATAGTAACAACATTGGAACCACAGGTTCTTAAGTATCAGTTTTGGACATAACACGGTTTTCCCCACAGACAGCAACGATCATCTACATGAATGGCTTGTATCGTGCTATTGCAGTGTTTCTCAACCACTGTGCCTGGGGACCTTTGGTGTGCCCCTGGGAAAGGTCAAGTGTGCCCCTTGAAACTGCTTGAAAGCCAGTATTGTATTTATCATTTTAAAAATGATTTAAACTAGTGAAAACAGACGATCTACAAGCACACAGCGCCTCGCGGTGCAAGGCGTTGTGTGCTTGTAGATCTGCTGTTTTCACTACTGTTGTGCGACAGCCTTGTATGATGAAGCAGGGCTTTACTTTGCAAAGAAACTTACAAATTTGAAACTTGGAGATACAAGGTTTCTTCCCGACAGTGACGATATTTACACCCCCGTATTATGTTTGTGTGCCCATGGATTCTTGGGACATGAAAAGTGTGCCCATGGATTCTTGGGACATGAAAAGTGTGCCCATGCAGAAAAAAGATTGAGAAACACTGGGCTATTGTGTTGCAGGTGTACGGTAAAGTGGTTTTCATCATTTAACTCTTGTTAGTGGTTTCATTTCAGACTCTCAAGAGTTAAAGATCTATAGATCCATTTGGTTACCAACTCTCCATCATTTAGCTTGGGACCAACCTGGAATCCCCTCAAGGACCACTAGTGGTCCCTGGACCACTGGTTGAAAACCGCTGCAGTACACAGTAAAATCCCAGTGTTAATTATACTCCAAAGGGGTTCCATTTGTACCCTTTCCGGAGTTAAATGAACACTAAGGAATTTTACCATCGAGGGACACTATTTGGCACTAATGCCCCCTAACCCTATGCTTGTGTTACTGTTGTCATGACAATTAAGTGATTACTGACTGACATGGCCAATTTAATTTTTTGTTTATCTGTTGTTTTTTCCTCTGTAGACTCGTAGGTTTTTCAGGAATCAAAGGATGCATGTTTTTCATTTGTGTGGACAGTGCCTTTTTTAATCTCAGCATTCATCTTGTGCGCCTAAAGAATGGGGAATTGATTGTTCATGATTGTTTTATTTTGTTTTGTGAAAAGAATAATTTATATTTCTCCTGTGCTCATAATATTATTTTTTTCCCCATTACTGTAGGCCTAGTGTATTATTATTTCACACAATGTGCAAACTAGCAACTGACTGAATATCTTTTTTTTTTTAAGTACATGTCCCACCTAATGTTTAAGACTGCAAAACCATTTTGACGTAGGATTAGCTGTCATTTTAAATAGATATTGTCCTGACACATTATTGAGACGCGGTTAAGTATGTTTTGAAAAATGCTGTACATAAGAACACATTTTAAGAATTTCTCATTGAAATATTGATAAGATATTTGTCTTTTAATGCACTGTTGTTGCTCATATATTTAGTGGTAAATAAAAGCATATTTAATGTTTTTCCTTTTTATGTCTCATTTAGACACTAACGTTATGGATATGAAAGTTATAAGTAACCCAGACAACCGTCCTCTGGCTGTGTGTGTTGATATTTACAGGCACACGATAGTAGGATATACACCTAAAGCCTCCTTTATGCGCTGTCGCGTAACACTGTCATACAACGGACCATAAATTAGGCATAATGACATGAAACCGCTAGGCCTCTTCTCTTCTCTCACATTTCCTACTCCTTTTAATAGTGTTGCATGTGCCTGTCTTTTTTCCAATTAAGCCCAATTTATGCTTCAAAGTGTCACATGACGCTTTACTTGCCAGCATAAATTTGCCTTTAAGCACTTATTGTCACCTTTCTCAACAGCTTGTACAGAACGAGAGACACACCATCTGCAAAGTGTTTCAGTGATGCAGGACTGTCCCTGGCTACTCAAATTGTATTTCTTTTAAAACTTTATGTCAAAACGCATATGATATTAAGGTTGACCTATGCATCAGAGCCATATACAGCAAGTGTTCCCTGTTTTAAAGCAAAAAGAAATTGCATAATGGTGGTCTCAATTTGGCTATATGGAATTCTCATAAATGAGGCAAAAGTTGCAAAACAATGCTTGTTTGGGGAATTTCAATTAGGGAGCTTTCTCGTTCTGCTGAAATGTGCCATTGAATCCTACAAGCCTTTCCCTCCCCCATGAGGCTCTTTCTGTGTAGTATCACCGGTGAGATTTGTAGGTTGGAGTGTCTGTCTGTCTGTCAACTCTTTTTTGTTGTTGTTGCTGTGTTGTGTGTGTGTACAGGTGTGCACACGTCAGTTTAAAATATACACATGGCCTAAGTGTATTGTGTTTCCATATTCCAATAGCACAGTGCAGGAACATTTAAAAAAGAAAAAGGTTTTATTCTGCTGCTTTTAGCAAACCTGTCCAAATTTCACTGTACAAATGACTGTTAAATGAGAAAATAAGTCATGTATATTTATTTGATATCCTCTATTGTAATAAAACCTCTTTTGCTTCGACCATTTTCCTTTGTACAGAAATTGTTTTGATTATTGGGAATATTCTTTCTTCATTAACTTACATGTCTGTTATCATTTCAGCACACAGGCACTCTGGTTTGGAACAAGCTCAACCAAATGAAATTAAAGGGATATTTCACTTCATTTGTGTTTAAACTTTTTAACTCCCCAGTTCAAAATACACTTCTATAGGTACACAGTACATAGACTGTACAGTATGAGTCTGTTGCCTCCCTCTTGTGGCTAGAAGTAGCAATGACCAGATACATTAAAATAGGCTAGCCTGGGGCCAGCCTATATACTAATGCAGCTAACTAACTGCAGTAGGCCTATAGTATAGGGTTTTAACATGTGTGGGGATGTCTAGCTGCAGCTAGGCTAGGAGGTTGCAGGGGAACATAGATACTATAACCCCAGACAGTTTGTAAGAACACCATGTATGGGCATAAAGATCTACCCAACGGGCACTCCAACATGGAACCACCATATATGGGCATAAATATCTGCCCAACGGGCACTCCAACATTACTTCTGAGACTCCTACATTCAATCCCATTGAATGGGTCTGTCTCTCTCTCTCTCTCTCTCTCTCTCTCTCTCCTCTCTCTCTCTCTCTCTCTCCATCTCTCTCTCTCTCTCTCTCTCTCTCTCTCTCTCTCTCTCTCTCTCTCTCTCTCTCTCTTTATTATTGCTATTATTATAATAATTATTATATGGCGCAGGTTTTGTCCATGCCTGGTGCGTAATAGGCTACTAATGACTAATTCCTGCTTTCATTCTCTCTCTCCATCTCTCTCTCCCTCTTCTCTCTCTCCAGACAATTAAAACATGATTTATATACATTGAATGAATACAGATACTTCACAGATATACAGTACTTAAAATTAGAAAAATCCGTTGAGAATTGACCGAGCAATAAGGCTTTGTGCGTCCACCGATGCATCCTTCTGCATCCATCCATCCATCCATCCATCCATCCAATCCATCCATCCATCCACCGAGAGAGAGAGAGCGAGAGAGAGAGAGAGAGAGAGAGAGAGAGAGAGAGAGAGAGAGAGAGAGAGAGAGAGAGAATAGTTGACTTCGGCAAGCGCTGGCCGTCTGTCTGTCTGTCTGTCTGTCTGTCTGTCTGTCTGTCTGTCGCGCACGCTCTGGATGGATAGATAAATAGCGAGGGGGGGGGGGCAAGCGCCGCTGTGATGGACGGACGGACGGACGGACGGACGGACGGACGTGGGAAAAGAAACAAATGACAGAAAGACAGAGATGGGAAAAGTACTCACGTTCTGTACTTAAGTAAAAGTAAAAGTACTCATTCCAAATAATTACTCAAGTAAAAAGTAAAAAGTACGTGCTTTGAAAAGTACTTTTAAAGTAAAAGTAAAAGTATTTTTACCGTATATTTCTAGAATTTGAAGGATATTAAAATGAAAAGATCCCCACCAAGCATACGTCTTAAAACTGGCCCAGAATTGGTTTCCTAGACTGAGTACTAGTTATAGATAATATTTGACTCTCCAAGAACAATCATTATTATTATAAAAAATATATGTATATCCCACGATTTTGTAACCCATTTTTTTTGCCAATTGACCACCAAGTAGGCCTACACCATTATGACTGATGTTAAAATACAGATAAGGTTTCCTAATAAGAATGTCGTTTTCATTGTTCAATTATAATTATAATACATCTCACATCCACAGACAGACAGATTTCTGACTGTTATACTTTAAGATGTTTTGCATGTCTGTCAGAGGACCCCAATGTAAACAAGCCATACAGACGGTATGGATGATAATCATACAGTAGTGCGTTTGCTATGCGAACTGCTAATCAAGTATTCAATCAATCAATTCAAACAAACACATGCATGCACGCGCATGAGGGCACGCACGCGCGCGCGCTCTCTCACTCACTCACACACACACACACACACACACACACACACACACGCTAAAGGCTTTTGTGAGGCAAAGATGACCGAAGCTACAGTTGTGCAGAGTCTGCAGAACGTTTCACTTTTTCCATACAGAACTTTATCCAGCATGAGATAAAAAGCAATTGCACTGACTCACCTAAGCTTCGGAGGTTAAAAAAGAACGCATTTCCAACGCGTGTGCATTACAGGAGCAGCATATGGCCAAAGTCTTGTGTTTATAATCCATAGTTAGTAGTTATAATCCACGTGAATTCATTGTTGACATGTTTGAAAGCTGTGACGAGATGAATGGTTTACAGCATGATGGTAGAATTAAACCACCTTCCTTCGTCTTCCTCTGAAAACCGTGGATTTCAAAATAAGAGCATAGGGTATTAGGCTATTATGTTATGTAGGATATGATTAGTTTTATTTGGTAGTCTAGTTACAGGAAGTAAATAGACCGGTGCTTTCCTACTTGACACAGTGACTCTCACTCTGTCCAGCAGCAGAGCATCAGCGCAGCCTCTATGAATGATGATCAAGCGCTGTAATCATTTTGTTTGATCTGCCACGCATCGGCGCAACATTAACATAAAACCAAAGTAGCGAGCCTGTTTTGAAAATGTAGCGGAGTAAAAGTACAGATACTTGTGTTAAAATGTAACGGATAAAAGTAAAAAGTACCCAGAAAAATAATTACTCAGTAAAGTACAAAGTACTGAAAAATGTACTTCGTTACAGTAACGAAGTATTTGTACTTCGTTACTTCCCATCTCTGTTTGGGTGGGTCTATTTGGGTTCAGGGGGGTCAAGTGTGACTGGAGGGGGGTCCCAAACCCCACTCTGACACAAACTGACGTGCTATGCTTGTAGATCTGTATTTCTGAATGTCCAAAAGCAAGCCATACGTTATAAAATGTTGCCATAACAAATGTTCACGGTTTTAAAAAAATAGCACACCTACAAGCTCACGGCGCGGCACCGAGTGCTCCGAGAGCGAGATGCACCGCCCTCGCTCGCATACATTTCCAAACCATGCACCGCCCCCAATTTTTTTAAGTCGACTAAGCTCCTCCCCTTCATTTACATAGGGTCGTCTGCTTTTTTTACACGCTGGGAAACACACCTTAACGCCCTCATTAGCATAATGTATGCGAGCATAATGTATGCGCACCACGCCCACACGCATTTCCAAACCACGCCCCGCCCCCAATTTGCATATGTCGACTAAGCTCCTCCCCTTCATTTACATACGGCCGTCTGCATTTTTTACGCGCTGGGAAACGCCACTTAACAGCCTCATTAGCATAATTTATGCGGACCACACCCACACGCATTTCCAAACCATGCACCGCCCCCAATTTTTTTAAGTCGACTAAGCTCCTCCCCTTCATTTACATACGGTCGTCTGCTTTTTTTACGCGCTGGGAAACCTACCTTAACGCCCTCATTAGCATAATGTATGCAAGCATAATGTATGCGCACCACGCCCACACGCATTTCCAAACCATGCCCCGCCCCCAATTTGCATATGTCGACTAAGCTCCTCCCCTTCATTTACATACGGCCGTCTGCATTTTTTACGCGCTGGGAAACCTACCTTAACGCCCTCATTAGCATAATGTATGCGAGCATAATGTATGCGCACCACGCCCACACGCATTTCCAAACCATGCCCCCCCCCATTTGCATAAGTCGGCTTCATTTACATAATTAATGCGTGCGACGCCCACAAAACTCATTACGTTAGGCCCACTCATTAAGTCAGACTCCTCCCTCTTTTCGAAACCACGACCACTCATTAAGTTAAACTCCTCCCACTCATTAAGTTAGACTCCCATTAGTCTAATTAGTCTAATTAGCCCCGCCTCCTGCATTAGCGTGTAACAAGACGCGCGCGTCAAATGCAAGTTGTGCAGTCTCATTTACATAATTGATGCAGAACACGCCCCAACCTCATTTACATAATTGATGCAGACCACGCCCCCAATTTGAATTATTAGGCTAATTAGCCCCGCCCCCCTGCATTCACGTGTAATTAGCAACAAATGCAAGTTGTGCAGTCTCATTTACATAATTGATGCAGACCACGCCCAACCTCATTTACATAATTGATGCAGACCACGCCCCCAATTTGAATAATTAGGCTAATTAGCCCCGCCCCCCTGCATTCGCGTGTAATTAGCAACAAGAAGCGCGCGTCAAATGCATGTTGTGCAGTCTCATTTACATAATTGATGCAGACCACGCCCCTCATTAACATAATTAATGCAAACCACGCCCCCAACCTCATTAGCATAATTAATGCAGCCTCATATACATGATAATCAGGCTCGCCGCCCCGCACGCGATGACACCCTCGGGGACCGCTATTTATTTATTTATTTATTTATTTATTTATTTAGGAAGAAAGAAAGAAAGAAAGAAAGAAAGAAAGAAAGAAAGGAAGGAAGGAAGGAAGGAAAGAAAGGTTGCACGCTATTTAATTATTTATTTATTTATCTATTTATTGAAGGAAGGAAGGAAGGAAGGAAGGAAGGAAGGAAGGAAGGAAGGAAAGAAAGGTTGCACGCTATTTAATTATTTATTTATTTATTGAAGGAAGGAAGGAAGGAAGGAAGGAAGGAAGGAAGGAAGATGTACGCTATTTGTTTATATATATTTATTTATTTATTTATTTATTTAGCCGATAGGCAGACGCCTGGATGAATGAATGAATGAATGAATGAATGAATGAATGAATGAATGAATGAATGAATAAATAAATAAATAAATAAATAAATAAATAAATAAATAAATAAATAAATAAATAAATAAATAAATAAATAAATAGTCAGTCTCGACAGGGGCCTCATATAATAATAATAATTAATGAAATAAATAAAGCTCCTTTTAGTTGACCTTGTACCAGTGAGCCCAGCCAGTGCAGGGGGCGGGGCCATAATTAATTAATTAATTATTTAAAGAATCAGTAGCCTACGCAGTCGGGGGAAAGTTAGTTGCCGGGGCCAATGTGTCCTTTCGGCCTGGTGCAGACAGGGAAATAATTAATTAATTCATTCATTCATTAAATAAATACAGCCAAGGAGTGTGTGTGTGTGAGTGTGTGTGTGTGTGTGTGTGTGTGTGTGTGTGCAACGTTTGGCATGGATAAATAAATAATTAAACCAGTAAGACTCCCTAATATATACTGCGTGGCGATTTGCGTGATTTTAGGGCAAAATCTGTAGGAGTAGTGTCCAGAATGGGTTTCGCCTCATGGTGGCGCTAGAAGAGGAGGAGAGAATCGATGGGTGGAGGGCAAGGACTGTCTGTGCAAAATCTGGCACGGATCAGGCCAGCGGTTGCAGAGATATGAGCAGTGCAAAAGTGTGACGGACATACAGACAGCTGGTCGAGGTTTCGATAGTAACTGCGACCTGACGGTCGCAATCATTCATTTGTCAGCCTCGACAGTGGCGGCGCCCAAAACAGCTGATCCACACGCTCACATATGCAGCCTTGTAGATCGGCTGTTTTTATTGTTTTATTTTTTAAATTGTTTCCCCTGCATAGTGCTTTGTTCTATCCGTCATTCAATGTTATATGAGATACTTCAATGGTTTCCTGTGGAAATAAGCTTAGTCTTTTCTAGGATCTCCTTTTAGTTGACCTTGTACCAGTGAACTGTACTGTCAATGACACTGTATACCTATGACAGTCCTGTATCAATAATTAGTTCATTCATGAATGACTTCCCTGTGGAAATAAGCCAACAACATTACTGGGATCTCCTTTTAGTTGGGCTTGTACCAAATCATGTTTATTACGTATCTATCTATCTCTCTATCTTCCTATCAATTAGTCACATGCATTCACATTGCACTGAATGCACGCACGCACAGGTCAGCTCAGCTTAGCAGCTGGCTTTTTTTTTTTTTTTTTTCTCTCTCAGAGCTCCAGACTCAGACACCGAGGTCTCGGAGGGCACCCAAGCCGGACTGCGTGCTCTGGCTGCGGCCGCGAAGCGGCCGCGGCCCCCCTCAACCCCCTGGAGCCAGGTAGAGTCTGGTGAAATAAAACCTCATCAACAGATGTCGCTGTAGCCAAGGAATTCTCCCCCAGTCACTCACCTGACACACCAGGAAGTGCAGTGCACCAGGTTAAACTGCCCCACGTTGTCACAGTAATCATTGCTATAGAGTGCTTGTTCAGTAACAGTGTTAAACGGCTCTCTATTGTGACAGGAATCAATCGTTCCCATAGCGTGTTTGTTCAGTAACAGTGTTACAGTGTGATATGAAAGAATCCACATGAGGGCAGTGTTTCCATTCTCAACTCACTGAGATGAAAAGACGGCTGAACCCAATGCGACACAAGTCCTATTATTTAGAAGTCACATCAATGTCAGCATTTAGTTTTTTCCTCCCTTTTTTTACATTAGGGGAATGCTGCTTGTGCTGTATATTCATTTAGTTTCATTTAGCAAGTTTCAATCAAATAGCTCTCTCTATATTGTGACAGTAATCATTGCTATAGAGTGTTCAGTAACAGTGTTAAATAGCTCTATATTGTGACAGTAATCATTGCTATAGTGTTTGTTTGGCTCCTGTGTTGAACGATTAAAAATCCGGGGTTTTAAGCAGGGACCCCTTAGCAGAGAGAGATGAAGCAGGGACCCCCACAACCTGTTCATAGATTCCATATAGTTTCATTGTTTGACAGCACAATCGTCAGTGTGTTTTGGATTCATTACATGTCAATTCGTGTTTTCAGATATTTAACCACTTGAACCCTTAATACTTGTTCAACTTGACCTTTTACTCTGTACTTGGTCTGCTCTTTTTTCCCCCCTCTACACCAACGCTCTTTGCCGAAAATAGCACATCTACAAGCTCGTTGTGAGCTTGTAGATCAGCTATTTTTGAAAAAGTCGTGAAAATGTGTGCAAATATTTTAATACCTAATTATGTATATTCAAAGCTCAACGTTTGTAACTCAAATGTTGCTTCTGGGTGGTCCCTGGAACTAAATATTTGAGATGGGGGTCCGTGTGGACAAATACATATCATTTTGGCTGGCGGTCCTTCACATGAAAAGGTTTGAGAACCACTGACATATAGTAGTCTCTCAAGAACAGACTAACTGAGCTTTTCTTTGACGATGGCCAGCCAGATTGCTGACATAGAAACATAGGTTTTTCAAAAAAACTTTACAAGGATTCAAAAGAAACTTATAGAATCGGGTCAAAATTCAAATTTTCACCATTATTCAAAAATAGCAGATCTACAAGCTCGCAGCGCGGCACTCGGTGCCGCGCTGTGAGCTTGTATATCTGCTATTTTTCCCTGGTTAAAGCATTCAATAATTCTAGGCCTAAATGGGTTAATGGTAAATGGTGCATTTATATAGCACCTTTATTCAAGGCACTTTACAGAAATTGTGCATTAAATTCACCCATTCATACACACTCATTCATACACCGATGGCAGAGGAAGCCATGCAAGGCACCAACCTGCTCATCGGGAGCAACTAGGGGTTCAAGGACTCTTCGACACTAACTCTGGGGAGCCTGGGATCAAACTGCGAACCCTCTGTGTAATCTGCATGTTTTCCATCAATCTTTAGAGCACATTTGTTGTTGGTGTACATTGATTTTACGATTTCATAGGTTTTCTCTCCAATGCCGCTTTCCAACAGTTTGTACAACAGGCCCTTGTGCCAAATTTCTTTTTGGAGTCAACAGAATTTGGTTGTTAATTAGGGTGGTGAGGGTGAAAATATGGTCTGTTATATGATCATTTGGAAGGAAGCCAATTTGTAATTTGCTCAGAGCATTAGTTTCTGTGAGGAAATGTAGTATTTTCCTGAGGTTGCTGTTAACACTGATACAGTATTTCCATAGTTACAAATAGGGGTCAAAGGTCGACAACTAAGTGGGACCAGTAAGCTAGTGGTTAATTAGAGAGGCATGCACTCCTACATTATACCGTATATCTCAATACAGTAGGTTAATTCTGTGATTAGTAATCACTTGTTTAGATTTAAGGGATTATAAGGCTTTTGCTGGAAAATCGCAGTGAATTAGCTTGGAAGCCTGTGCTAATTTGCACCTCAGATTGGAAATAACCCCCAGTGTAAGATGCTGCTCAGAAAGGAGTATTTGGAGGTAATATTATACAACAGTAATATTATGTAGGTCACTGCCTGGCTATGAGACTTGTTGGACTAATGTTTTGCATTTTAAACGGTCTCAAAGGCCGTTCTGCTACTTTTTGCCTTTTATTATTGACATATATTTATGAGCAAAACAACCGCACACAGCCAAAAGGATACTACAAACAACAGGGAAACTGATGAAATCGTTCTGTAACTTGAACACTTGAGATGCAAATGTGTCATTTGTTGAAGCATAGTCGCTGTGTTGCTGCTACACTGCTGCTTCACTTTCACATTTTGGGGGAAATTATAAGTGAAAATTATACTTAACTATAAAATAGCTGATCTACAAGCTCACAATGCTTTGCAGTGTTGAAGAAGCGGTATAAATCACCCTTAATGGAGGTTATGATGCCAGATGGGACTTATTTTAACATCTAACATTGTAGACAGGGACATACTGGGCCCCTGATTCAGCCCGGGAAAAAGAGTTGTAGAGGCCAATGGCCAGCACGTCCCTGATTGTAGAATACACAGAAACCAAAGACCTTTCCTGCTGGTGTCTCAATGCCTACATACAGCTTCAGAAATGGCTTTAACCACCATATAACTAGTGGCTCATAAAGTGTATCAGTGAAGTGGCCTCTCTAACCATGTGGGGCACCACTTGCTCTCTCTCTCTCTTGCTCTGCGGTTCATGTGTGTTGGCAGTGGCTCCAACGTAAATTCAGCGGTCTAATTTGCACAGACAGAGTTATGTCCACAGAAAGTCCTTCGTTAGTTATTTTCAAAAAGAATGACAACTTCCACGTCGCCATTGGTAGCCGCTCTTGATGATCAGAATTGAAGAACGCTGTTTCAGGTGCCATTTACCGAACGACTTCTCCACATGAATCCTGCATGGCGCTCCTATTCTGGCCATGTCAAAATAGGCAAACTTTTGGCTAAAATAGATGATCTGCATGCTCCTCAATGGCTTGACACGTTGTGAGCTTGTAGATCGTTGTGAGCTTTGTAATGGGTCCATTTGGTTCCATTTGTACACTGCCAAAGTTAAGGGGAGACCTTCAAATGTCAAGGTTTGAGAACCACTGGATTATGTGATCACACAAGTCTTCTCTCCGACAGCACTCCGGCTCCCGCCTTGGTTACCAAAGCAACGTCCAAGGTTCCACCCAGCCCCAGAGCACCATGGGATACTCGTCGTCCTCCCAGCAGAGCTCCCAGTACTCCCACGCCACCCACCGCTACTGAGAGGCTGACCAGTCACTCCATCCCCAACCAGCAGAGGAGTCATGCCCTCTTCCTTCTCCTCCTACTCCTCAGTCCTCCCTCTCCCTCCTCTCCTCCCCCTGAACCCGCGCCATCCCTTCTTCCTGTCCCGCACGGATCCTACCCTCCGCGGGGGGAGACCTTTCACCTTTGATGACCTCATAACTCTATGATGGAACCCTCCATCCCACTCCCCAAAGGGCACTGCAATATGAAGGCAACTCAAACATAGGAACCAAAATAATTATAGTTACACATGAATCCCGCCCTCCAGGGATGACAAACTGATAAACCATGTAAGATAGAATTGGTTTGAAGAAGAAAAAAAGAGAAAAAAAAGACAAAAACTAAACAAAGGGGCGTTGAGGGTGTGGGGAGACGTACCCTTATCACAAAGACTAAGAACTATGGCACTTATAGAAACATGTTCTTCAAGAGGAAGAATCGCAGCTGTGTTCATATGTATAATATTATATTATATATAGCACCTTTTTTCTATTGGATTTATTTTTTCTGTTGGCTTTTTCTTTCTTTTTTTGTTGCTTGTTTCCTAGAGTTTTAAGGTTTACCTTGATAGTTGATGTCATTGTAAATATTGTTAAATACTGAAGCGTTGGGAGGAAACACACAGCCCTTTACTGTCATCACTCTCATTCATCTTGCTCTTAAAGCCTTGCTTGTACTTCATCACATCACGGTGGCCCTGGCCGTAAACTGACTTTCAATTATTTACAGATTGTGCCACTGTCTCGTGAAAGAATACAAATTGGGCTTAAACTTTGGGATAATCAAGATGACACGGAGAAGATGTATGAGCCAACCCTGTCCTTTTTAAAACAAGAGAGCTTCTTTACTATCTCCTTAGAATCAATATTTGTACACAGTAAGTCAGCTTTCCCGCTGATGTATGTGCAGGGAAATCAAAAATGCGCAATTTATCTTAAGCTACTTGTTATGGGTTTTTCTATATTTAGACCTGTCTGTCAAGATTTAAATTTGAAAAAAAAGAAGAATAGTTGTCTTTCTATGGACTATATGTTCTATATATTTTATCGCCTTTGCTCCTCTACCTTTTGAGATGCCACATCCAACAAAACAAGCTATTCAACAAATGTGTGTAAGAGAAAAAACATGTAGCACTTATTTTCTCCGACAAAACACGCCATTTTTAAGGACCCTGAATGTTTGACCATTTAAGGCCGGCAGCTATGTGGAGTGCTGGTCTTCCAGTGTTGAGGTGTTGCTGGTGGTGGAGGTGTTCGTTTGAAACGCATCCCATCATTGGAACAAAGAACCTTGTAAAGGTTACCCAACGTGCGCATAAAACTATATAATCAGGGGCGTCACCACCAGGGGTAGGAAAGTGGGACTGAGTTACTGGGGCCCAAGGTGGTGGAGGGGCCCTAATAACTTTATCTATTGAAAAATAGCAGATATACAAGCTCACAGCGCGGCACCGAGTGCCGCGCTGCGAGCTTGTAGATCTGCTATTTTTGAAAAGTTGTGAAAATGTGTGAAGATCTTTGAATATATGTATTTTTTTAAGCGAACATTTCTAACTGAAATTTCGCTTCTGGGGGTCCCTGGAACGAAATATTTTGAGATCGGGGTCCGTGGCCAAATACATATCATCTTGGGGGTCCTTGACATAGGTTTCTTGCACACATTTTCACGATTTTTCAAAAATAGCAGATATACAAGCTCGCAGCGCGGCACTCGGTGCCGCGCTGTGAGCTTGTATATCTGCTATTTTTCAATAGTTAACATTCATGGGGGGCCCGCAGTGAATCCTTGTACCCAGCGCCCAGAATTTGGTGTGACGCCCCTGTATATAATACAGGGCAGCTAACAGTGCACCCACCCCTGTATATAATACAGGGCAGCTAACAGTGCACCCACCCCTGTATATAATACAGGGCAGCTAACAGTGCACCCACCCCTGTATATAATACAGGGCAGCTAACAGTGCACCCACCCCTGTATATAATACAGGGCAGCTAACAGTGCACCCACCCCTGTATATAATACAGGGCAGCTAACAGTGCACCCACCCCTGTATATAATACAGGGGTGGGTGCACTGTTAGCTGCCCTGTATATAATACAGGGCAGCTAACAGTGCACCCACCCCTGTATATAATACAGGGCAGCTAACAGTGCACCCACCCCTGTATATAATACAGGGCAGCTAACAGTGCACCACCCCTGCCCTCAACCAAGACCACCAGTCCCCGTTTGCTCCCCTGAGACTGTTACTGCCTGATGTCAGCGTCCTTTGTTTTCATTTTGATATTTTTTTAACTGTGTTGTTTCGTGTTTTTTCTTTTATTATTATTATTTGTTGTTATTATTAATACGTTTATTGTCTCACTCGGTCAAAGAACTGCACTGACTCATGATGAACTCGTCTGCAAAAAAGAGCTGGAACAAATATTCGAGGTGATGATGATAGCCCTGCTGCCCGCAATCCTTCTCTTCTCTTCTCTTCCACTCCTCCTCCGCCCGCCTCTGTCGGGCTGTGCACTGACTAGTAGAAGAAGCCCAGGTAGAGAGACGTGAGCTAAATCAAAATGTGGTCCATGTGAGAATGGATGCGTTCTTTAATCTGGAGAAACGGAGGGCCGAAAGAAGAAAGTCTGGTGCCGATGGTGTTCAGTAGGAACCCAGCAGGCTGTCTGGTCCACAGCCAGAATGCCTATAAGGAAACGTCAGGCCTGCCCGGTTCAACTTACATAGGAATGAACACATGCAGTTGTGATTTAAAGCTATATATATATTGTTTTTTATGTGCCTCTCTAATATAGATTATACAGGATATACAGTATGTGCATATATATTGTCGTTGTCGGGTGGAAAACTTGTATGTCCAAGACCGTTCGTTTTGTATTTTGTATGTACAGATCATTTTGTATGTACAGATCTACAAGCACACAACGCCTCACACCGCGAAGCGTTGTGTGCTTGTACGGTATATCGGCTGTTTTCATTACTTTTGTGCGACAGCCTTGTATGATGAAGCAGGGCTTTACTTGGTGAAAAAACGTACAAACTTTAAAACTTGGAGATACAAGGTTTCTGCCCGACAGTGACGATATGTGTATATGCTGTCCCCAGGCTGCAGAGCCAGTGCAGGCCATCTTGAAGTTGTACATCTACTTCTGTGCCAAGTACACTCAGCTATGTCTCTTCGGTTTGTGTTAATTAACTAATGAATTATGTTGATAATAAGATAAGAGAACACTCCGGTTAGAGGACATCTTCAAGCACAAGTCCCTCTGTCGCTATACGCCTTTTCATTTCATACTACTGGTCCTGTTCAAGTCACATGCCAGCCTGTCAGCGGGGTTGTATTAAAGAACGCACCCAATGACTCAAGTGTAACTGTACCGCATACAGTATGCTCTGATGCAGATGTGGACACAAGGGAAAGAAATGCAAACAGACAGCTGGATTAAGAAATACTGACACCTAGAGGATGAAAAGAAAACTGGACCTCTGGACCTCTTGGACATGTTTGATACAGTGCTCAAAGAGGTTTTTTGCAAGACATTTCTTTGCAAGACAATTCTATGAAACTGCCTTTCTTCTGGTGTCCAGAATTCACCAGCCCACGTTGCACTGGTGTAACACGGCTGATGGTCACCGTTGTCCTTTGTCACAGTCGGAGATTATAGGACATCGGCTTCTACTTTCTGGAAGAGAATACTGACAATAGTTTGCATTTTACAGCAGGAAGTAATACCTTTGAGGGTTTGTTGGTGTCTTTTGGGCCTCTGGCCTCAAGTTAGTATGATTTCTAAAATTGATACGTTTAACTGCAAAACTTCAGTTCAGTGGTTGCACCCTGAACGACATATTTCTGTGCAATATGAAGCGAAAGAGTCAGAAGTCATATAGGCCGCCCCAGTAAGTTAAACAACTACCCAAGTAATTTGGTCATGCTCTTGGCTCAGTTCCATTATAGCATCACGTCTGCTAGGGAACTGATATGTTTTTGTTTTTTTCAATTCCAGAGTTTTTTAAAGCAAATTTTTAACTGATGTATTACTGAATTTGTATGGGGAGGGGGTTATGAGACACTTTTCAATATTATCCTCGAAACGGAAACCTCGAACCACCCCCTGCATTTGCACGAGGACTGCCACCTCTGTCAATCTCTAATCTTTAATAGATCTATCTTTATTTATTTTTCTATTTTGTTGTTGTTGTTGTTCCAGTGGTCTGGCAGAACATAGGCTCCAGATGGCATACAGTACAGTACAGTACAGTACAGTACAGTACAGTACAGTACAGTACAGTACAATAACCTTCTCAGAGGAGCAGTCATATTTGATGGGGGATTTAAACCAGCAGCTATTCATCAAAGGTTTTCTCCATCTGGTTTCTTTCTTATGTGTACCGTGTATCTTGTATGAAATCTAATTCAGTAGCATTGAGGACCGCATTTAACCTATTCAGAACATTACACTATATTGTGTATCATTATTTTATGCTTTAACTATTGAAAAATAGCAGATATACAAGCTTGTAGATCTGCTATTTTTGAAAAATCGTGAACATTAGAATTTTGACCCGATTCTATAAGTGTCTTTTGAATCCTAAGATTTTTTGAAAACCCTATGTTTCTATGTCAGCAATCTGGCCAGCCATCGTCAAAGAAAAGGTCCTTTTCACTTAAATGGAGCTCAGTTAGTCTGTTCTTGAGAGACTACTATGTCTATGTTCTCAAACCATTTCATGTGAAGGACCCCCAAAATGATATTTATTTGACCACGGACCCCCATCTCAAAATATCTAGTTCCAGGGACCATCCAGAAGCAAAATTTGAGTTACAAATGTTCGCTTTGAAAATATATTCAAAGATTTGCACTCATTTTCACAACTTTTTTCAAAAAATAGCAGATCCACAAGCTTGCAGCGCGGCACTCGGTGCCGCGCTGTGAGCTTGTATATCTGCTATTTTTCACTGGTTAAAGCACTCAATAATTCTAGGCCTAAATGGATCACATGTTGTACATTTTCTTCTTCACATAGTAAAATCCTCAGTGCTAAGTTATCCATTTGTACGCTCCTCTCAGAGTTAAGTTAACACTCAGGATTTTACAGTGCACAAAACGAGGTTGTCGGGAAGCATTACCATTCAGTGTGAAGCAGATTGCAGCGGGGGGGCAATATCCTGTCAAAACAACAATTCCTATGCAAAAAAGAAGAAAACAGGCTTTCAAAATAGCTTGCATCTGTGCAGTGCTTAAAGGAAAATATTTGCCTTTTTTACTGCATCATCTCCATGTATGGGTCCTCATTAATGCTCACTAATAGGATGGCTATTTTATGTCTACTTGCTCTGTGTTTCTGTGTTACAGTTCATGCTCTTTTGCCAAAAGTGCCCTTTTAGGGAAGTTCAGCCCCTGCCTCTAACATTCTCTGCACGTCCTTGGTGGATCGTTTGAAAATGTTAAAACTTTTAGGGCTCTATTTTGATTGTCTTAAGTACCAGCTCTTGTGCCTTAACTTTAAGGCCTGTCCATACTGTCTCCAACCACAAAACAGTTTGTCAGAGAGTTCTGACTTTCCGATGTGCAGCTTTCCGAATTCGGGGTAATGCTTGTGATGTAATTTTGTAGTTGAACCGGACCTTTCCGATGTAAAGTTCGGTGGTCGGAGACAGTATGGACCGGGCCTTTGAGTTAAGGCATAAGAGCTGGTACTTAAGACAATCAAAATTGAGCCCTCTAACTTAAATCTTTTTTTAAACGTTTATTTTATGAAAGTTGAATGGGTCAGTGATCTGGTCTGAAAACCGTCATTGATGACCAATGTCACAGGCTGAGGCTGGCCATATGAAGTCTGAGATGGCAATATATAATAAAGATATTTCGATGTCCCGTTGTTTCGAGGTCCCAGTAGGTTTAGGCTTTGGGTTAGCCTTCACCAAGTTGGCATTCACCTGCGTCGGCAGGTTAGCATTCACCAGCGTCGGCGGGTGTAAGAACAGTGACTATTGGCTATTTCAGCAGGCTATAGTTCCCCATTTCCTTTAGCTTGGAAGAAACCACCATAAGATGATGTCATGGTAGGCAGGTTTCTGGACCGTCGTCCCTCCAACTCTTGAGACACAAAGCAAGTAGGGATGGGACGATAAGCGATATTATCGTTTATCGTGATAAAAAACACTCACGATAATCGTATGTGGAGATTTCATTTATCGTCGTGCACTGGGATCAATTCACCTTTTTTTCACTCTCTATCAAATGACTTTGACAAAAAATAGGCGATCTACAAGCTCACAACGCGTCGCAACGCAACGCGCTGTGAGCTTGTAGATCTGCTATTTTTTTTTGGGCAAATATTCCGCCCCAGGATAATGGATTTTGATTATCGTGATAAGTATATCGCGATTTATTTTGTCACCATCATCGTGACATGACATTTTCATATCGTCCCATCCCATCCCTAAAAGCAAGTAGACTGAAATGTGCCATCTTATAATACGCAATAGTGAGGACCAATTCTATGAAGAAATGGTTGGAAAAAGGTGCATCTTTAAGAGTTTCATGGTGACAGCGTGTTGTTCATGGGTTCCCTATGGGTTCTCACTGGGATATATCTGTTCTCTGTAACGTGGCGTTGTTGAAGGCTTTTGTTGTCGTTTTTCCCTCCCTTCTGACAGCATTTTACATTGTACTTAAAATGAACTATTGTAAAGAAATGCACATATATATATATGGATAGTATACAATCATATTTATTATTTGCATACATATATGAATAATACCCATCTTCCTTACTTTGGACTTCTCCACTGCCTTAACTATAGTAGCTATAGAAAGGGACCTCTGTCAGACAAAATAAGGCATCTCTAGATCCTATTTCCTACTTGTCTTTAGAGTGACATACTATGATAATCACACATCGTTGCCGTCTGAAAACTTGTATTTCCACATTTCAACTTTTTATACGTTTTTTCGTAAATGAACGCGGAAAGTAATTTGTAACACTACAGTGTCCCTGGCCTGTGTCCCACAAAAGTACTGATACAAGCACAGACAACGCGACAGGTGAACTTTTAGATCTTCTATTTTGGCTACTTTTAAACAATGACGTGAAAGTGGTATTAACAAGAGTTTGTGACTAAATAGTAACAACATTGGAACCACAGGTTCTTAAGTATCAGTTTTGGACATAACACGGTTTTCCCCACAGACAGCAACGATCATCTACATGAATGGCTTGTATCGTGCTATTGCAGTGTCAACCACTGTGCCTGGGGACCTTTGGTGTGCCCCTGGGAAAGGTCAAGTGTGCCCCTTGAAACTGCTTGAAAGCCAGTATTGTATTTATCATTTTAAAAATGATTTAAACTAGTGAAAACAGACGATCTACAAGCACACAGCGCCTCGCGGTGCAAGGCGTTGTGTGCTTGTAGATCTGCTGTTTTCACTACTGTTGTGCGACAGCCTTGTATGATGAAGCAGGGCTTTACTTTGCAAAGAAACTTACACATTTGAAACTTGGAGATACAAGGTTTCTTCCCGACAGTGACGATATTTACACCCCCGTATTATGTTTGTGTGCCCATGGATTCTTGGGACATGAAAAGTGTGCCCATGGATTCTTGGGACATGAAAAGTGTGCCCATGGATTCTTGGGACATGAAAAGTGTGCCCATGCAGAAAAAAGATTGAGAAACACTGGGCTATTGTGTTGCAGGTGTACGGTAAAGTGGTTTTCATCATTTAACTCTTGTTAGTGGTTTCATTTTAGACTCTCAAGAGTTAAAGATCTATAGATCCATTTGGTTACCAACTCTCCATCATTTAGCTTGGGACCAACCTGGAATCCCCTCAAGGACCACTAGTGGTCCCTGGACCACTGGTTGAAAACCGCTGCAGTACACAGTAAAATCCCAGTGTTAATTATACTCCAAAGGGGTTCCATTTGTACCCTTTCCGGAGTTAAATGAACACTAAGGAATTTTACCATCGAGGGACACTATTTGGCACTAATGCCCCCTAACCCTATGCTTGTGTTACTGTTGTCATGACAATTAAGTGATTACTGACTGACATGGCCAATTTAATTTTTTGTTTATCTGTTGTTTTTTCCTCTGTAGACTCGTAGGTTTTTCAGGAATCAAAGGATGCATGTTTTTCATTTGTGTGGACAGTGCCTTTTTTAATCTCAGCATTCATCTTGTGCGCCTAAAGAATGGGGAATTGATTGTTCATGATTGTTTTATTTTGTTTTGTGAAAAGAATAATTTATATTTCTCCTGTGCTCATAATATTATTTTTTTCCCCATTACTGTAGGCCTAGTGTATTATTATTTCACACAATGTGCAAACTAGCAACTGAATATCTTTTTTTTTTAAGTACATGTCCCACCTAATGTTTAAGACTGCAAAACAATTTTGACGTAGGATTAGCTGTCATTTAAGTATATATTGTCCTGACACATTATTGAGACGCGGTTAAGTATGTTTTGAAAAATGCTGTACATAAGAACACATTTTAAGAATTTCTCATTGAAATATTGATAAGATATTTGTCTTTTAATGCACTGTTGTTGCTCATATATTTAGTGGTAAATAAAAGCATATTTAATGTTTTTCCTTTTTATGTCTCATTTAGACACTAATTGGATATGAAAGTTATAAGTAACCCAGACAACCGTCCTCTGGCTGTGTGTGTTGATATTTACAGGCACACAATAGTAGGATATACACCTAAAGCCTCATTTATGCGCTGTTGCGTAACACTGTCATACAACGGACCATAAATTAGGCATAATGACATGAAACCGCTACAGGGGTCTTCAACAGGGGGGTCCGTGGAGGTACTGCAAGGGGTCCGCGAAATTATTGCTTAAAAAAAAAAAAAAAAAAAGATTTCAAAAAATGTTTTTTTTTTTTTTTTTTCACATTTATGTTAAAAAATAAATCATGATTCTATCCATTTTGAATAGCTTGAATACATGATTACTATGCAATTGACAGATTGTTGATATTATTGACATTGGTTCTCAGTTAATAAGTAGTATGTTTAGAAATGATAGTGGTACGGCCCACCCTGCTCGCTGTAACTTGTACATGTTTAAAATAAAAAATATGTCGTAGCCCCGACCCCCCACCCTACGAGGTGGTAGGGGGTCCCTGCTCCATCTCCCCATCAGTTTGGGGGTCCCCGGCCTGAAAACGTTGAAGACCCCTACGCTAGGCCTCTTCTCTTCTCCTCTCACATTTCCTACTCCTTTAGTTAATAGTGTTGCATGTGCCTGTCTTTTTTCCAATTAAGCCCAATTTATGCTTCAAAGTGTCACATGACGCTTTACTCGCCAGCATAAATTTGCCTTTAAGCACTTATTGTCACCTTTCTCAACAGCTTGTACAGAACGAGAGACACACCATCTGCAAAGTGTTTCAGTGATGCAGGACTGTCCCTGGCTACTCAAATTGTATTTTATTTTTTACTTTATGTCAAAAAGCATAGGCCTACAGCAAGTGTTCCCTGTTTTAAAGCAAAAAGAAATTGCATAATGGTGGTCTCAATTTGGCTATGGAATTCTTATAAATGAGGCAAAACAATGCTTGTTTGGGGAATTTCAATTAGGGAGCTTTCTCGTTTTGCTGAAATGTGCCATTGAATCCTACATGCCTTTCCCTCCCCCACGAGGCTCTTTCTGTGTAGTATCACCAGTGAGATTTGTAGGTTGGAGTGTCTGTCTGTCTGTCTGTCAACTCTTTTTGTTGTTGTTGCTGTGTTGTGTGTGTGTACATGTGTGCATACACAGTGTTTCCATAGTATTTATATAGATAAGGCAGCAATAGCACAGTGCAGGAACATTTAAAAAAGAAAAAGGTTTTATTCTGCTGCTTTTAGCAAACCTGTCCAAATTTCACTGTACAAATGACTGTTAAATGATAAAAAAAAAAGTCATGTATATTTATTTTATATCCTCTATTGTAATAAAACCTCTTTTGCTTCGACCATTTTCCTTTGTACAGAAATTGTTTTGAGTTATTGGGAATATTCTTTCTTCATTAACTTACATGTCTGTTATCATTTCAGCACACAGGCACTCTGGTTTGGAACAAGCTCAACCAAATGAAATTAAAGGGATATTTCACTTCAGCTGTGTTTAAACTTTTTAACTCCCCAGTTCAAAATACACTTCTATAGGTACACAGTACATAGACTGTACAGTATGAGTCTGTTGCCTCCCTCTTGTGGCTAGAAGTAGCAATGACCAGATACATTAAAATAGGCTAGCCTGGGGCCAGCCTATATACTAATGCAGCTAACTAACTGCAGTAGGCCTATAGTATAGGGTTTTAACATGTGTGGGGATGTCTAGCTGCAGCTAGGCTAGGAGGTTGCAGGGGAACATAGATACTATAACCCCAGACAGTTTGTAAGAACACCATGTATGGGCATAAAGATCTACCCAACGGGCACTCCAACATGGAACCACCATATATGGGCATAAATATCTGCCCAACGGGCACTCCAACATTACTTCTGAGACTCCTACATTCAATCCCATTGAATGGGTCTCTCTCTCTCTCTCTCTCTCTCTCTCTCTCTCTCTCTCTCTCTCTCTCTCCATCTCTCTCTCTCTCTCTCTCTCTCTCCATCTCTCTCTCTCTCTCTCTCTCTCTCTATCTCTCTCTCTCTCTCTCTCTCTCTCTCTCTCTCTCTTTATTATTGCTATTATTATAATAATTATTATATGGCGCAGGTTTTGTCCATGCCTGGTGCGTAATAGGCTACTAATGACTAATTCCTGCTTTCATTCTCTCTCTCCATCTCTCTCTCCCTCTTCTCTCTCTCCAGACAATTAAAACATGATTTATATACATTGAATGAATACAGATACTTCACAGATATACAGTACTTAAAATTAGAAAAGCAATAAGGCTTTGTGCGTCCACCGATGCATCCTTCTGCATCCATCCATCCATCCATCCATCCACCGAGAGAGAGAGAGCGAGAGAGAGAGAGAGAGAGAGAGAGAGAGAGAGAGAGAGAGAGAGAGAGAGAGAAATAGTTGACTTCGGCAAGCGCTGGCCGTCTGTCTGTCTGTCTGTCTGTCTGTCTGTCTGTCTGTCTGTCTGTCTGTCTGTCTGTCGCGCACGCTCTGGATGGATAGATAAATAGCGAGGGGGGGGGCAAGCGCCGCTGTGATGGACGGACGGACGGACGGACGGACGGACGGACGGACGGACGGACGGACGGACGGACGTGGGAAAAGAAACAAATGACAGAAAGACAGAGATGGGAAAAGTACTCACGTTCTGTACTTAAGTAAAAGTAAAAGTACTCATTCCAAATAATTACTCAAGTAAAAAGTAAAAAGTACGTGCTTTGAAAAGTACTTTTAAAGTAAAAGTAAAAGTATTTTACCGTATATTTCTAGAATTTGAAGGATATTAAAATTAAAAGATCCCCACCAAGCATACGTCTTAAAACTGGCCCAGAATTGGTTTCCTACTATGATGTGAAATCTAAATGCAGCAGTGTTTTTTTTAGACTGAGTACCAGTTATAGATAATATTTGACTCTCCAAGAACAATCATTATTATTATAAAAAATATATGTATATCCCACGATTTTGTAACCCATTTTTTTTTGCCAATTGACCACCAAGTAGGCCTACACCATTATGACTGATGTTAAAATACAGATAAGGTTTCCTAATAAGAATGTCGTTTTCATTGTTCAATTATAATTATAATACATCTCACATCCACAGACAGACAGATTTCTGACTGTTATACTTTAAGATGTTTTGCATGTCTGTCAGAGGACCCCAATGTAAACAAGCCATACAGACGGTATGGATGATAATCATACAGTAGTGCGTTTGCTATGCGAACTGCTAATCAAGTATTCAATCAATCAATTCAAACAAACACATGCATGCACGCGCATGAGGGCATGCACGCGCGCGCGCTCTCTCACTCACTCACACACACACACACACACACACACACACACACACACACACACACACACACACACACACACACACACACACACGCTAAAGGCTTTTGTGAGGCAAAGATGACCGAAGCTACAGTTGTGCAGAGTCTGCAGAACGTTTCACTTTTTCCATACAGAACTTTATCCAGCATGAGATAAAAAGCAATTGCACTGACTCACCTAAGCTTCGGAGGTTAAAAAAGAACGCATTTCCAACGCGTGTGCATTACAGGAGCAGCATATGGCCAAAGTCTTGTGTTTATAATCCATAGTTAGTAGTTATAATCCACGTGAATTCATTGTTGACATGTTTGAAAGCTGTGACGAGATGAATGGTTTACAGCATGATGGTAGAATTAAACCACCTTCCTTCGTCTTCCTCTGAAAACCGTGGATTTCAAAATAAGAGCATAGGGTATTAGGCTATTATGTTATGTAGGATATGATTAGTTTTATTTGGTAGTCTAGTTACAGGAAGTAAATAGACCGGTGCTTTCCTACTTGACACAGTGACTCTCACTCTGTCCAGCAGCAGAGCATCAGCGCAGCCTCTATGAATGATGATCAAGCGCTGTAATCATTTTGTTTGATCTGCCACGCATCGGCGCAACATTAACATAAAACCAAAGTAGCGAGCCTGTTTTGAAAATGTAGCGGAGTAAAAGTACAGATACTTGTGTTAAAATGTAACGGATAAAAGTAAAAAGTACCCAGAAAAATAATTACTCAGTAAAGTACAAAGTACTGAAAAATGTACTTCGTTACAGTAACGAAGTATTTGTACTTCGTTACTTCCCATCTCTGTTTGGGTGGGTCTATTTGGGTTCAGGGGGGTCAAGTGTGACTGGAGGGGGGTCCCAAACCCCACTCTGACACAAACTGACGTGCTATGCTTGTAGATCTGTATTTCTGAATGTCCAAAAGCAAGCCATACGTTATAAAATGTTGCCATAACAAATGTTCACGGTTTTAAAAAAATAGCACACCTACAAGCTCACGGCGCGGCACCGAGTGCTCCGAGAGCGAGATGCACCGCCCTCGCTCGCATACATTTCCAAACCATGCACCGCCCCCAATTTTTTTAAGTCGACTAAGCTCCTCCCCTTCATTTACATAGGGTCGTCTGCTTTTTTTACACGCTGGGAAACACACCTTAACGCCCTCATTAGCATAATGTATGCGAGCATAATGTATGCGCACCACGCCCACACGCATTTCCAAACCACGCCCCGCCCCCAATTTGCATATGTCGACTAAGCTCCTCCCCTTCATTTACATACGGCCGTCTGCATTTTTTACGCGCTGGGAAACGCCACTTAACAGCCTCATTAGCATAATTTATGCGGACCACACCCACACGCATTTCCAAACCATGCACCGCCCCCAATTTTTTTAAGTCGACTAAGCTCCTCCCCTTCATTTACATACGGTCGTCTGCTTTTTTTACGCGCTGGGAAACCTACCTTAACGCCCTCATTAGCATAATGTATGCAAGCATAATGTATGCGCACCACGCCCACACGCATTTCCAAACCATGCCCCGCCCCCAATTTGCATATGTCGACTAAGCTCCTCCCCTTCATTTACATACGGCCGTCTGCATTTTTTACGCGCTGGGAAACCTACCTTAACGCCCTCATTAGCATAATGTATGCGAGCATAATGTATGCGCACCACGCCCACACGCATTTCCAAACCATGCCCCCCCCCATTTGCATAAGTCGGCTTCATTTACATAATTAATGCGTGCGACGCCCACAAAACTCATTACGTTAGGCCCACTCATTAAGTCAGACTCCTCCCTCTTTTCGAAACCACGACCACTCATTAAGTTAAACTCCTCCCACTCATTAAGTTAGACTCCCATTAGTCTAATTAGTCTAATTAGCCCCGCCTCCTGCATTAGCGTGTAACAAGACGCGCGCGTCAAATGCAAGTTGTGCAGTCTCATTTACATAATTGATGCAGAACACGCCCCAACCTCATTTACATAATTGATGCAGACCACGCCCCCAATTTGAATTATTAGGCTAATTAGCCCCGCCCCCCTGCATTCACGTGTAATTAGCAACAAATGCAAGTTGTGCAGTCTCATTTACATAATTGATGCAGACCACGCCCAACCTCATTTACATAATTGATGCAGACCACGCCCCCAATTTGAATAATTAGGCTAATTAGCCCCGCCCCCCTGCATTCGCGTGTAATTAGCAACAAGAAGCGCGCGTCAAATGCATGTTGTGCAGTCTCATTTACATAATTGATGCAGACCACGCCCCTCATTAACATAATTAATGCAAACCACGCCCCCAACCTCATTAGCATAATTAATGCAGCCTCATATACATGATAATCAGGCTCGCCGCCCCGCACGCGATGACACCCTCGGGGACCGCTATTTATTTATTTATTTATTTATTTATTTATTTAGGAAGAAAGAAAGAAAGAAAGAAAGAAAGAAAGAAAGAAAGGAAGGAAGGAAGGAAGGAAAGAAAGGTTGCACGCTATTTAATTATTTATTTATTTATCTATTTATTGAAGGAAGGAAGGAAGGAAGGAAGGAAGGAAGGAAGGAAGGAAGGAAAGAAAGGTTGCACGCTATTTAATTATTTATTTATTTATTGAAGGAAGGAAGGAAGGAAGGAAGGAAGGAAGGAAGGAAGATGTACGCTATTTGTTTATATATATTTATTTATTTATTTATTTATTTAGCCGATAGGCAGACGCCTGGATGAATGAATGAATGAATGAATGAATGAATGAATGAATGAATGAATGAATGAATGAATAAATAAATAAATAAATAAATAAATAAATAAATAAATAAATAAATAAATAAATAAATAAATAAATAGTCAGTCTCGACAGGGGCCTCATATAATAATAATAATTAATGAAATAAATAAAGCTCCTTTTAGTTGACCTTGTACCAGTGAGCCCAGCCAGTGCAGGGGGCGGGGCCATAATTAATTAATTAATTATTTAAAGAATCAGTAGCCTACGCAGTCGGGGGAAAGTTAGTTGCCGGGGCCAATGTGTCCTTTCGGCCTGGTGCAGACAGGGAAATAATTAATTAATTCATTCATTCATTAAATAAATACAGCCAAGGAGTGTGTGTGTGTGAGTGTGTGTGTGTGTGTGTGTGTGTGTGTGTGCAACGTTTGGCATGGATAAATAAATAATTAAACCAGTAAGACTCCCTAATATATACTGCGTGGCGATTTGCGTGATTTTAGGGCAAAATCTGTAGGAGTAGTGTCCAGAATGGGTTTCGCCTCATGGTGGCGCTAGAAGAGGAGGAGAGAATCGATGGGTGGAGGGCAAGGACTGTCTGTGCAAAATCTGGCACGGATCAGGCCAGCGGTTGCAGAGATATGAGCAGTGCAAAAGTGTGACGGACATACAGACAGCTGGTCGAGGTTTCGATAGTAACTGCGACCTGACGGTCGCAATCATTCATTTGTCAGCCTCGACAGTGGCGGCGCCCAAAACAGCTGATCCACACGCTCACATATGCAGCCTTGTAGATCGGCTGTTTTTATTGTTTTATTTTTTAAATTGTTTCCCCTGCATAGTGCTTTGTTCTATCCGTCATTCAATGTTATATGAGATACTTCAATGGTTTCCTGTGGAAATAAGCTTAGTCTTTTCTAGGATCTCCTTTTAGTTGACCTTGTACCAGTGAACTGTACTGTCAATGACACTGTATACCTATGACAGTCCTGTATCAATAATTAGTTCATTCATGAATGACTTCCCTGTGGAAATAAGCCAACAACATTACTGGGATCTCCTTTTAGTTGGGCTTGTACCAAATCATGTTTATTACGTATCTATCTATCTCTCTATCTTCCTATCAATTAGTCACATGCATTCACATTGCACTGAATGCACGCACGCACAGGTCAGCTCAGCTTAGCAGCTGGCTTTTTTTTTTTTTTTTTTCTCTCTCAGAGCTCCAGACTCAGACACCGAGGTCTCGGAGGGCACCCAAGCCGGACTGCGTGCTCTGGCTGCGGCCGCGAAGCGGCCGCGGCCCCCCTCAACCCCCTGGAGCCAGGTAGAGTCTGGTGAAATAAAACCTCATCAACAGATGTCGCTGTAGCCAAGGAATTCTCCCCCAGTCACTCACCTGACACACCAGGAAGTGCAGTGCACCAGGTTAAACTGCCCCACGTTGTCACAGTAATCATTGCTATAGAGTGCTTGTTCAGTAACAGTGTTAAACGGCTCTCTATTGTGACAGGAATCAATCGTTCCCATAGCGTGTTTGTTCAGTAACAGTGTTACAGTGTGATATGAAAGAATCCACATGAGGGCAGTGTTTCCATTCTCAACTCACTGAGATGAAAAGACGGCTGAACCCAATGCGACACAAGTCCTATTATTTAGAAGTCACATCAATGTCAGCATTTAGTTTTTTCCTCCCTTTTTTTACATTAGGGGAATGCTGCTTGTGCTGTATATTCATTTAGTTTCATTTAGCAAGTTTCAATCAAATAGCTCTCTCTATATTGTGACAGTAATCATTGCTATAGAGTGTTCAGTAACAGTGTTAAATAGCTCTATATTGTGACAGTAATCATTGCTATAGTGTTTGTTTGGCTCCTGTGTTGAACGATTAAAAATCCGGGGTTTTAAGCAGGGACCCCTTAGCAGAGAGAGATGAAGCAGGGACCCCCACAACCTGTTCATAGATTCCATATAGTTTCATTGTTTGACAGCACAATCGTCAGTGTGTTTTGGATTCATTACATGTCAATTCGTGTTTTCAGATATTTAACCACTTGAACCCTTAATACTTGTTCAACTTGACCTTTTACTCTGTACTTGGTCTGCTCTTTTTTCCCCCCTCTACACCAACGCTCTTTGCCGAAAATAGCACATCTACAAGCTCGTTGTGAGCTTGTAGATCAGCTATTTTTGAAAAAGTCGTGAAAATGTGTGCAAATATTTTAATACCTAATTATGTATATTCAAAGCTCAACGTTTGTAACTCAAATGTTGCTTCTGGGTGGTCCCTGGAACTAAATATTTGAGATGGGGGTCCGTGTGGACAAATACATATCATTTTGGCTGGCGGTCCTTCACATGAAAAGGTTTGAGAACCACTGACATATAGTAGTCTCTCAAGAACAGACTAACTGAGCTTTTCTTTGACGATGGCCAGCCAGATTGCTGACATAGAAACATAGGTTTTTCAAAAAAACTTTACAAGGATTCAAAAGAAACTTATAGAATCGGGTCAAAATTCAAATTTTCACCATTATTCAAAAATAGCAGATCTACAAGCTCGCAGCGCGGCACTCGGTGCCGCGCTGTGAGCTTGTATATCTGCTATTTTTCCCTGGTTAAAGCATTCAATAATTCTAGGCCTAAATGGGTTAATGGTAAATGGTGCATTTATATAGCACCTTTATTCAAGGCACTTTACAGAAATTGTGCATTAAATTCACCCATTCATACACACTCATTCATACACCGATGGCAGAGGAAGCCATGCAAGGCACCAACCTGCTCATCGGGAGCAACTAGGGGTTCAAGGACTCTTCGACACTAACTCTGGGGAGCCTGGGATCAAACTGCGAACCCTCTGTGTAATCTGCATGTTTTCCATCAATCTTTAGAGCACATTTGTTGTTGGTGTACATTGATTTTACGATTTCATAGGTTTTCTCTCCAATGCCGCTTTCCAACAGTTTGTACAACAGGCCCTTGTGCCAAATTTCTTTTTGGAGTCAACAGAATTTGGTTGTTAATTAGGGTGGTGAGGGTGAAAATATGGTCTGTTATATGATCATTTGGAAGGAAGCCAATTTGTAATTTGCTCAGAGCATTAGTTTCTGTGAGGAAATGTAGTATTTTCCTGAGGTTGCTGTTAACACTGATACAGTATTTCCATAGTTACAAATAGGGGTCAAAGGTCGACAACTAAGTGGGACCAGTAAGCTAGTGGTTAATTAGAGAGGCATGCACTCCTACATTATACCGTATATCTCAATACAGTAGGTTAATTCTGTGATTAGTAATCACTTGTTTAGATTTAAGGGATTATAAGGCTTTTGCTGGAAAATCGCAGTGAATTAGCTTGGAAGCCTGTGCTAATTTGCACCTCAGATTGGAAATAACCCCCAGTGTAAGATGCTGCTCAGAAAGGAGTATTTGGAGGTAATATTATACAACAGTAATATTATGTAGGTCACTGCCTGGCTATGAGACTTGTTGGACTAATGTTTTGCATTTTAAACGGTCTCAAAGGCCGTTCTGCTACTTTTTGCCTTTTATTATTGACATATATTTATGAGCAAAACAACCGCACACAGCCAAAAGGATACTACAAACAACAGGGAAACTGATGAAATCGTTCTGTAACTTGAACACTTGAGATGCAAATGTGTCATTTGTTGAAGCATAGTCGCTGTGTTGCTGCTACACTGCTGCTTCACTTTCACATTTTGGGGGAAATTATAAGTGAAAATTATACTTAACTATAAAATAGCTGATCTACAAGCTCACAATGCTTTGCAGTGTTGAAGAAGCGGTATAAATCACCCTTAATGGAGGTTATGATGCCAGATGGGACTTATTTTAACATCTAACATTGTAGACAGGGACATACTGGGCCCCTGATTCAGCCCGGGAAAAAGAGTTGTAGAGGCCAATGGCCAGCACGTCCCTGATTGTAGAATACACAGAAACCAAAGACCTTTCCTGCTGGTGTCTCAATGCCTACATACAGCTTCAGAAATGGCTTTAACCACCATATAACTAGTGGCTCATAAAGTGTATCAGTGAAGTGGCCTCTCTAACCATGTGGGGCACCACTTGCTCTCTCTCTCTCTTGCTCTGCGGTTCATGTGTGTTGGCAGTGGCTCCAACGTAAATTCAGCGGTCTAATTTGCACAGACAGAGTTATGTCCACAGAAAGTCCTTCGTTAGTTATTTTCAAAAAGAATGACAACTTCCACGTCGCCATTGGTAGCCGCTCTTGATGATCAGAATTGAAGAACGCTGTTTCAGGTGCCATTTACCGAACGACTTCTCCACATGAATCCTGCATGGCGCTCCTATTCTGGCCATGTCAAAATAGGCAAACTTTTGGCTAAAATAGATGATCTGCATGCTCCTCAATGGCTTGACACGTTGTGAGCTTGTAGATCGTTGTGAGCTTTGTAATGGGTCCATTTGGTTCCATTTGTACACTGCCAAAGTTAAGGGGAGACCTTCAAATGTCAAGGTTTGAGAACCACTGGATTATGTGATCACACAAGTCTTCTCTCCGACAGCACTCCGGCTCCCGCCTTGGTTACCAAAGCAACGTCCAAGGTTCCACCCAGCCCCAGAGCACCATGGGATACTCGTCGTCCTCCCAGCAGAGCTCCCAGTACTCCCACGCCACCCACCGCTACTGAGAGGCTGACCAGTCACTCCATCCCCAACCAGCAGAGGAGTCATGCCCTCTTCCTTCTCCTCCTACTCCTCAGTCCTCCCTCTCCCTCCTCTCCTCCCCCTGAACCCGCGCCATCCCTTCTTCCTGTCCCGCACGGATCCTACCCTCCGCGGGGGGAGACCTTTCACCTTTGATGACCTCATAACTCTATGATGGAACCCTCCATCCCACTCCCCAAAGGGCACTGCAATATGAAGGCAACTCAAACATAGGAACCAAAATAATTATAGTTACACATGAATCCCGCCCTCCAGGGATGACAAACTGATAAACCATGTAAGATAGAATTGGTTTGAAGAAGAAAAAAAGAGAAAAAAAAGACAAAAACTAAACAAAGGGGCGTTGAGGGTGTGGGGAGACGTACCCTTATCACAAAGACTAAGAACTATGGCACTTATAGAAACATGTTCTTCAAGAGGAAGAATCGCAGCTGTGTTCATATGTATAATATTATATTATATATAGCACCTTTTTTCTATTGGATTTATTTTTTCTGTTGGCTTTTTCTTTCTTTTTTTGTTGCTTGTTTCCTAGAGTTTTAAGGTTTACCTTGATAGTTGATGTCATTGTAAATATTGTTAAATACTGAAGCGTTGGGAGGAAACACACAGCCCTTTACTGTCATCACTCTCATTCATCTTGCTCTTAAAGCCTTGCTTGTACTTCATCACATCACGGTGGCCCTGGCCGTAAACTGACTTTCAATTATTTACAGATTGTGCCACTGTCTCGTGAAAGAATACAAATTGGGCTTAAACTTTGGGATAATCAAGATGACACGGAGAAGATGTATGAGCCAACCCTGTCCTTTTTAAAACAAGAGAGCTTCTTTACTATCTCCTTAGAATCAATATTTGTACACAGTAAGTCAGCTTTCCCGCTGATGTATGTGCAGGGAAATCAAAAATGCGCAATTTATCTTAAGCTACTTGTTATGGGTTTTTCTATATTTAGACCTGTCTGTCAAGATTTAAATTTGAAAAAAAAGAAGAATAGTTGTCTTTCTATGGACTATATGTTCTATATATTTTATCGCCTTTGCTCCTCTACCTTTTGAGATGCCACATCCAACAAAACAAGCTATTCAACAAATGTGTGTAAGAGAAAAAACATGTAGCACTTATTTTCTCCGACAAAACACGCCATTTTTAAGGACCCTGAATGTTTGACCATTTAAGGCCGGCAGCTATGTGGAGTGCTGGTCTTCCAGTGTTGAGGTGTTGCTGGTGGTGGAGGTGTTCGTTTGAAACGCATCCCATCATTGGAACAAAGAACCTTGTAAAGGTTACCCAACGTGCGCATAAAACTATATAATCAGGGGCGTCACCACCAGGGGTAGGAAAGTGGGACTGAGTTACTGGGGCCCAAGGTGGTGGAGGGGCCCTAATAACTTTATCTATTGAAAAATAGCAGATATACAAGCTCACAGCGCGGCACCGAGTGCCGCGCTGCGAGCTTGTAGATCTGCTATTTTTGAAAAGTTGTGAAAATGTGTGAAGATCTTTGAATATATGTATTTTTTTAAGCGAACATTTCTAACTGAAATTTCGCTTCTGGGGGTCCCTGGAACGAAATATTTTGAGATCGGGGTCCGTGGCCAAATACATATCATCTTGGGGGTCCTTGACATAGGTTTCTTGCACACATTTTCACGATTTTTCAAAAATAGCAGATATACAAGCTCGCAGCGCGGCACTCGGTGCCGCGCTGTGAGCTTGTATATCTGCTATTTTTCAATAGTTAACATTCATGGGGGGCCCGCAGTGAATCCTTGTACCCAGCGCCCAGAATTTGGTGTGACGCCCCTGTATATAATACAGGGCAGCTAACAGTGCACCCACCCCTGTATATAATACAGGGCAGCTAACAGTGCACCCACCCCTGTATATAATACAGGGCAGCTAACAGTGCACCCACCCCTGTATATAATACAGGGCAGCTAACAGTGCACCCACCCCTGTATATAATACAGGGCAGCTAACAGTGCACCCACCCCTGTATATAATACAGGGCAGCTAACAGTGCACCCACCCCTGTATATAATACAGGGGTGGGTGCACTGTTAGCTGCCCTGTATATAATACAGGGCAGCTAACAGTGCACCCACCCCTGTATATAATACAGGGCAGCTAACAGTGCACCCACCCCTGTATATAATACAGGGCAGCTAACAGTGCACCACCCCTGCCCTCAACCAAGACCACCAGTCCCCGTTTGCTCCCCTGAGACTGTTACTGCCTGATGTCAGCGTCCTTTGTTTTCATTTTGATATTTTTTTAACTGTGTTGTTTCGTGTTTTTTCTTTTATTATTATTATTTGTTGTTATTATTAATACGTTTATTGTCTCACTCGGTCAAAGAACTGCACTGACTCATGATGAACTCGTCTGCAAAAAAGAGCTGGAACAAATATTCGAGGTGATGATGATAGCCCTGCTGCCCGCAATCCTTCTCTTCTCTTCTCTTCCACTCCTCCTCCGCCCGCCTCTGTCGGGCTGTGCACTGACTAGTAGAAGAAGCCCAGGTAGAGAGACGTGAGCTAAATCAAAATGTGGTCCATGTGAGAATGGATGCGTTCTTTAATCTGGAGAAACGGAGGGCCGAAAGAAGAAAGTCTGGTGCCGATGGTGTTCAGTAGGAACCCAGCAGGCTGTCTGGTCCACAGCCAGAATGCCTATAAGGAAACGTCAGGCCTGCCCGGTTCAACTTACATAGGAATGAACACATGCAGTTGTGATTTAAAGCTATATATATATTGTTTTTTATGTGCCTCTCTAATATAGATTATACAGGATATACAGTATGTGCATATATATTGTCGTTGTCGGGTGGAAAACTTGTATGTCCAAGACCGTTCGTTTTGTATTTTGTATGTACAGATCATTTTGTATGTACAGATCTACAAGCACACAACGCCTCACACCGCGAAGCGTTGTGTGCTTGTACGGTATATCGGCTGTTTTCATTACTTTTGTGCGACAGCCTTGTATGATGAAGCAGGGCTTTACTTGGTGAAAAAACGTACAAACTTTAAAACTTGGAGATACAAGGTTTCTGCCCGACAGTGACGATATGTGTATATGCTGTCCCCAGGCTGCAGAGCCAGTGCAGGCCATCTTGAAGTTGTACATCTACTTCTGTGCCAAGTACACTCAGCTATGTCTCTTCGGTTTGTGTTAATTAACTAATGAATTATGTTGATAATAAGATAAGAGAACACTCCGGTTAGAGGACATCTTCAAGCACAAGTCCCTCTGTCGCTATACGCCTTTTCATTTCATACTACTGGTCCTGTTCAAGTCACATGCCAGCCTGTCAGCGGGGTTGTATTAAAGAACGCACCCAATGACTCAAGTGTAACTGTACCGCATACAGTATGCTCTGATGCAGATGTGGACACAAGGGAAAGAAATGCAAACAGACAGCTGGATTAAGAAATACTGACACCTAGAGGATGAAAAGAAAACTGGACCTCTGGACCTCTTGGACATGTTTGATACAGTGCTCAAAGAGGTTTTTTGCAAGACATTTCTTTGCAAGACAATTCTATGAAACTGCCTTTCTTCTGGTGTCCAGAATTCACCAGCCCACGTTGCACTGGTGTAACACGGCTGATGGTCACCGTTGTCCTTTGTCACAGTCGGAGATTATAGGACATCGGCTTCTACTTTCTGGAAGAGAATACTGACAATAGTTTGCATTTTACAGCAGGAAGTAATACCTTTGAGGGTTTGTTGGTGTCTTTTGGGCCTCTGGCCTCAAGTTAGTATGATTTCTAAAATTGATACGTTTAACTGCAAAACTTCAGTTCAGTGGTTGCACCCTGAACGACATATTTCTGTGCAATATGAAGCGAAAGAGTCAGAAGTCATATAGGCCGCCCCAGTAAGTTAAACAACTACCCAAGTAATTTGGTCATGCTCTTGGCTCAGTTCCATTATAGCATCACGTCTGCTAGGGAACTGATATGTTTTTGTTTTTTTCAATTCCAGAGTTTTTTAAAGCAAATTTTTAACTGATGTATTACTGAATTTGTATGGGGAGGGGGTTATGAGACACTTTTCAATATTATCCTCGAAACGGAAACCTCGAACCACCCCCTGCATTTGCACGAGGACTGCCACCTCTGTCAATCTCTAATCTTTAATAGATCTATCTTTATTTATTTTTCTATTTTGTTGTTGTTGTTGTTCCAGTGGTCTGGCAGAACATAGGCTCCAGATGGCATACAGTACAGTACAGTACAGTACAGTACAGTACAGTACAGTACAGTACAGTACAATAACCTTCTCAGAGGAGCAGTCATATTTGATGGGGGATTTAAACCAGCAGCTATTCATCAAAGGTTTTCTCCATCTGGTTTCTTTCTTATGTGTACCGTGTATCTTGTATGAAATCTAATTCAGTAGCATTGAGGACCGCATTTAACCTATTCAGAACATTACACTATATTGTGTATCATTATTTTATGCTTTAACTATTGAAAAATAGCAGATAT